>NC_063347.1:10552360-10636643 GCF_021869965.1 Rhincodon typus
TTTCAGTCACACAGATAATGTAGGAATTCCCTGGAGAAACCCCAGTCTCTCATGCTCTTCATATCTCGGTGAGGTACATGTTTGTTTTTCTGCCTCAAGTTCCTATTGGAACATTTTAATTTTAAGAACATAAAAATAAAGTGCTTAACAGTTCAATGGGGTGCTCAACGTTTCCAAGTGGTCATAAAGTAACCTTTGCTTTCACTGGAGCTGTTTCAGTAACACAGCTAAAATATCCTCTGTAGATTTCAGCTGCTATTGTAAGTTCGTGCAACTATTACTAGTGGCAAATCTTCTAGAAGTCTTGATGGTAATAATCATCAATATGTTTTCTTCAATCCTTGTTTTCTTCTTTTAAGAAAATTAACTACTCTTCAATATTTATACATAGAACTAAATATGGATATGAAAAGATGGCATTGAGATGGATACATGAAAATTATAAAACAAAAGCACGTTATTAAATATTTTCTCTAACTACAGTTGGGCGTTTCCCCTTTTTCACTCTACACCATCTAAAGCTATTTTGACTAATTTATTTGTTATCCTCTGATTTAAAATGTTGCTTAAAATCAAGGTAATTCTTTTTAAAAACAAAGAAGTCATCATTTTGTATTTGTGTTGAATATCTGATAGAACCTCTCTGCCACAACATTAACAGAATGTGACTTAAGCTGGGATCCCAGCAGGTATACAGGAATCCAACAATATTTCCCCTTTTGGATTGGGAACAGTTCCCATCACTCCGGTGAAACCCGCTACCGCACACTGCTGTCTTAGCGAAGTTTCACTAAACAGTCCCGGTCGGTGGCAAAACATCAAGTGGCAGCACTAAACGGGCCATTATCCCTGGCGTAGGTTCTCATGAATAATGTAATATTGCTCATGGAAAAGGAGTGGATTGACAGGATGTTCTTCTCATTGATCTGCAGTAGTCCTCAAGTCCTTTTTTGAGCACACCACCATTGTCAGCTATGGAGACCTTCCAGTGTTCTTCAAATGAGAACTTATACTACTCCCCCTAAATTATGCAGGGGGATCACAAATACGGATATGTCATCAAATGAGGCAAAGCTGCCATCTTCCAGTTTCCAGTCATTTTCTTCTTGTGTACCTCTTGCTTTATTCACAAGACACTGGGCCAACAGTGTGTACCTACAGAAATAAAGATGGGTTATATACACTTCTGGATCTTTGGGCACAATGGCTAGCGCTCCTGTTACTGAGCCCAGAAGCTCTGTGTTTTAGTCCCATGTTAGGACACGTTGGTCACGGAAGGTGCGTAAATAATGTGCCAAACAGGTTGAATGTCAACCTGTGAATATTTCTGGTATGGTAGGCAAAAAGAATGACCTGCATACAGAGTGGGACTCCTGAAGCTGCAATCTCGTGGCAGGTAAGTGAACAGAAGCTTTTTCGGCTTGTATGGCTTAACTTGTGTGCGTACAGCTTTTGCAAACTGATGCACGGGGAGTTGTAGGGTGGGGAAGGCAGTCGATTAATTTTACATCTGAACTTCACCATTGTTTAGCACGTACAAGAGTGAAGTGTCTGACCATCATATTTTTATATCATCAATGCAGTGGGAACAAGTGACAACACGAACAATGAGTATCCTTTACCTGCGTGGATTATGTTTCTGGTCTTCCAAAAATTTCTGGCTGGTCTCTGCTACTTCCTTATTGGAGATAATATCCCATAATCCATCAGTGGCCATTATAAGAACATCACTTTGGTCAAACTTATGTTGTCCCAGGTTGAAGACTGTAACCTTTGCAAGAAAAAGGAAGTTGTGATGAAAGAGCAAAAAAAAACAGAAATGAGGAGTAGGCCATCTGGCTCTTTGAGCCTGCTCTGTCTTTTGAATATGATCATGGCTGATCCTCAATATCAATGCTGTATTCCTGCCTTCTCTCCATACCCCTTGATGCCTTTATTATCTGAACAAAAATGAAATCTATTTCTTGAATATAGTCAGTTACCTGGCCTTCACAACCTTCTGTGGTTATAAATTTGCCAGGTTGACCACAGTCAGTGAAGAAAAGTTTCCTCATTTGTCATAAATGGCCTACCCCATCTCCTGAGCCTCTGACCCTTAGATCTAGACTCCCCAACCAGGGGATACACCCTCTAGGTATCTCGTCTATACAGCCCTGTTCGAATTTTATGTTTCAATCAGAGCCTCTTTCAACCTTCTAAACTCTACTAAATACAGGCTCACTTGAACCCATCTTTCCTCAAAGGACAATCCTGTCATCTCCGATATCAGCCTTGTGAACCTACGTTGTACAATGATCACAATATGCATCTGACATTTCTGTTATAGTTATGAACCTATCAAAAATAGTTTGTGTGGAATAACATTTGCTCTTCAGACTTCACGAACAATGGGAGTGGACTGGACTGCGACACTGCTCGTGGTGCTGTCTTTCAGATGAGACGTCAAACTGAAACCCTAGCCACCTGGGAAAGGTACAGAAAGTTCTAGAGAAACATAGCAGGTCTGGCAACATCGGAGGACAGGGAAACAGAGTTAATGTTTCAAGGTTGATGAAAGATCTGGAAAGTTAAGGGCAGCATGGTGGCTCACACCACCAGGGACCCAGGTTTGATCCCACCCTTGGGTGACTGTCTGTGTGGAGTTTGCACATTCTGTCCATGTCTGCGTGGGTTTCTGCTGGATGCTACAGTTTACTCCCACAGTCCAAAGATCTGCAGGCTAGGTGAATTGGTCATGCTAAATTGCCCATAGTGTTCAGGGATGTGTAGGTTAGGTGTGTTAGCCATGGGAAATGCAGAGTTACAGGGAAAGTGGAAGGGGATGGTTCTTCAGAGGGTCGGTGTGGACTCTATGGGCCGGATGGCCTGTTTCCATACTGTATGGATTCTATTCTTCTGATTCTTCTATGTTAACTGGATTTCCCATTCCCAAGATGCAGTGAGACATGTTAAATATTTCCAATCTCCAGAATCTGCAGTATTTGTTTTTGGCCCAATCTGCCTGTTCGGTTGGATGTAATTGCTGGAAAAGCTCAGCATGTCTGGCAGCATCTGTGGAGAGAAGTCAAAGTTAATGTTTTGGGTCAAGTGACCCTTCCTCAGAATATGTCAAGACCCCTCAGACTAGAAAGATAGAAGTTAGGAGCAGGAGTAGGCCTTTCAACCCCTCAAGCCTGCTCTATTCAATATGACCATGGCTAATCATCAAGCTCAATACCCTAATCTTCCCCTCTTCCCATATCCCTTGATCCCTATATCTATACTCCAATAAGTAAAGACTTAACCTGTTTAGCCATTCTTGATTCTTCATCCTAGTCTGATATTGACCTTCCTCCAATACCACTACAAATTATCTCTTCAATATCACTCAAGTGAGTAGTGAGTACCCCTCAGCCTCCGTGGCATTTTAACTGTGACAAGGACCCTAGCTTTCTTTTCTTAAAGCTTAGAAATGGAACGGATACTCATTTAATTGTTTGAAAGATTCACTTCATTATTGAAAGGTGAGTTCAGCAAAGGACAGTCGAGATACAAACACAGCAAGTGAAGAATTTTCTGTTTACATGCACGGTCTGTGAACAATACAGGGACTGAGGTAAGAGCTGTAAAAGGCTTTGCTGTTTCTCTGATATACCTACCTCTGGAATACAGGACAAAAATGGTTTTACATAGAGGTCAGTGTCATAAGCCTTCAATCCATGGTCTCCAAAGCCTCGCGTGACTGCAATCATCCCCATCACTCGTGTCTGAAATGGAAAATAAAATCTTTCTCATGGAGACTGTCAGAATGAATCACCAGTGTTGTGAGAAATGTAATCACTTTCATGCCCATCTAAATTGGGATTTTGAAAGATAAAAGGCATTTAATGGTCAAGTGTCTGCATTCCAAAGAGATTTGATAGGAATGAAGGAGAACACTGTAGACAAGCCCAATACTCTGTTCAAATAAGGTTTATACACATCCAGAGTTTTTAAAAAATTATTTCTTGGGACATGGGCATCATTGGCATTTGTTGACCATCCCTAATTACCTTGCAACTTAATGACTCACTAGGTCATTTCAGAGGGTAATGAGGAGTCAACCACGTTGCTGTGGGTCTATAAACCAGACCAGGTACGGATGACAGATTTCCTTCACTAAAGGACAGTTGTGAACCAATTGGTAGTTGATTGTTTTGCGGTTACCAATTCTGCTACAGACTTATTAGTTGAACTTAAACTCCATCAGCTACCACAGCAGGATTTGAACTCTCATTCATCTGTGGGTCCTGAGGATTACTAACCCAGTGACATTACCACTTTGCTACCATCTTCCCCTACCTCAGCAGTCACCAATGAATAGCAATTGGGAAGAGGAATTACACTCCTACCACACCAGCTAATGGCAACTATTCTTCTCCAACCTCTCCACACTGAGATCAGTCAGTCAGTCAAGGATGTATAAAATAGGAGTAGACCATTCAGCCCATCTAGCCTACTGCAATATTCAATTGAAACTTGGCTGATCTTGGGTTTCTGCTCCACTTAGTCCCATATACTCAATGCTTGAACCCCGATTTGTAGCCAATGGTCTTGAGGCTGCTGCTGGTAAACATACATACATCAAGCATTTTCACCCTTTCTGTATTGCAGCCAACGTGTTGGGTACAGGCAAATTGAATGGTGATGATCTCACCACACCAACTAAGAAGTTTGGCAAGAGCTGACTGGCAGGTTTCTCAGCAAATTGCAGGTCTTGGTATCCAAAACCAGCCTCTTCAGAAGCCTCGAGTCCTAGAGATTGTCATTGTAGACCTTGTCTTCAGAGGATCCAAAGGCGATCCAAATCCTTTTGGGTCTTGAAGGGGGTGGGGTATGCAGGGACAGGGTTGTCAGAGACAGGGGCAGTTGTTGGGGGTGGGTGATGGAAATGAACTATCCCGCATTTATCATTTTGGTTGCTAAATGGAAAATCCCAACCTCAAGGATGAAAATTTCTGTCAGTGTTCCTGCTGATCCAGCAACAGACTCAAGACTGTCAAGGGCTTGACCCCTCATCAGGAAACCAGCCACTTCTCTTGCCTGCTGGGAAGGCAGGTATAGAGACTGGAACCAGGGCCAGATGGATCTCGTTGACCATGGATGCTTGATTAAGGCTTGTTAACCTAGACCAATCAGGGAGCCCTGGCTGACAGGAGATTTAGAAGGTCTCCTCAGTCGTAGGACTGGCTGGTAAGAGCCCATGTAAATAAAGGGTGACTGGTGACAGGGGGCATCCATGCAGCTATTTCAGTAGATACCTGGTCAATGGCAAGTTCATGCTCTCAAGTGGCTGTTAATTGGCCACAATCTCTGATGAGTCCAGAAGGTCGTCCATGGAACTTCCCACCCAGCACTTAACTGTTACAGTAACAAGAAGTGGAGGAGTACTTGTCCAGAGACAACTCACCTGGTTATTTGTTTATTTTGTTTTATTCATCCACAATATGTAGGCATCAATGGCTAGGTCAGCATTTTTTGCCGATCAGGCAGTTAAGAGTCAACCACATTGTTGTGGGTCTGGAGTCAGACCAGGTAAGGTTGACAGATTTCCATCCGTAAAGAAAATTAGTGAATTAGATGAATTCTTACAACAATCAGGGATGGTTACATTAGGCAAACAATTTTTATGCCCTTCTCACCACATCTAGGGAGAGGAAAATTGCACCCTATGTCTTTCACTCCAGAAAAGGAACTGGCTTGAAGTTGCTAATGTTGCAATGTCCAAAAAGGACTTTCAGACAGCACATTGAATAATCGTTGTTTAGTGAAGGTGTCAAAGGATGTGGAGCAATGGAGTAGACTATTCATAATCTAATAGAATGGCAAAGCTGTTTGAGAGATTGAAAGACTGATTCCTAAGCTTCAGCTCAATGCTCTCTAATGAGAGTTTCTGCTGCTGCAGATGCTGCATCTGCTCTAGTTTTGATGCTTCTGATCATAAGAGTAAACCGACTATATCGTGCAATTGTTAACAGCCGACTCAAGTCGTAATATAATGATGACAATCGATTTTCATTGCTAGGCATGATGGCGGCTGTAACATCACACTGGGTTCTATAGTACTAATTGGACTGTGCTGTCTCTTTTTAAAATTACACAGCATGCGGAGTGATTTCCCGAAGGTGTACCTGTCTTCCATCCCCATGCACGACAGGGTACTTGAGGTCATCTTCTTCTGCAGTTTTGTATCCCCTAGAAACACAGAACAAGACTGAGGCCAATAATCCTAGGCCACTGTGGGTTTATAAACCAAGGCTGTCAATGCTGACGTGACAAAAGTGTTGATGACATGCTGTGTGTAATATTACGGAAATGTGTATCAGCTGTGGCTCAGTTAGTACCATTTCTCCTCCAATGTTGTGGGTTTAAGTTGCATTCAAGACACCAGGGTGAGTGACTCCAGCATAGTGCTGAAGGATGGGCTGCCTTTCCAGTGAGATGCCCAATCTCACCTTATCAGGGGGTTGTAAAGCATCCTATAGTTCTACCTTGAAGAAGAACAGGTGGATCCTTGCCAATATTTACTCCTCAACACAATATCACTAAACAGAGACTGAAAGAACTGCGGATGCCGTAAATCCAAAACAAAAATGGAAATTGCTGGAAAAGCTCAGCAGGTCTGGCAGTATCTGGGGAGAGAAATCAGAGTTAACGTGACCCTTCAGAACTGTTCTGAGGATTTCTCTCTACAGATGCTGGCAGACCTGCTGAGCCTTTGCAGCAATTTCTGTTTATGTTTTTTATCACTAAACAGAGCCTGTGGTAATTTTCACATTGGTGTTTGTGGGAGCTCACTGTGCACAAACTGGTTGCTACAATCCCTATAGTGCAACATCAACTGCACTTCAAAAGTACCTCATTGGCTGTAAAGAAGGCACTATATAAACGCAAGTCCTTTTTTTTAAAACATGGTGAAAAAGTCTGAGTAAATTGTTGCAAATTGGATAACTGTAAAATAGTAGGAACAGTACGGATCAACTGCAGCGACACTGTTGTGATCAGGATGGTTGGCCATTGACATTCACAATATTTCTAGAATGACCTGTGGGAAAATATTGAAACAGATGTTTACTTATTTTTACAGTTACCAAGTGGTATGTTCCTGGGAAAGGACTAAGAATTTTGCAAGTTTGAGGGAAAAAAGAACCTTTATTCTTGGGATGTAGACATACTTTAGGCAGACCAATGAGCAGAATGGGGTAATGTGGTAAACACAAGGAGCGAGATTAAATTAAGCATCTTTCATATGGTGTGGCCATTGACCATAGTGACACCTACCACGGTGAATATAATCTGAGGCAAAGTATTTAACAGTGAATGATCAGAAGTTGGCACATATTCACTGTGAGGGTTGAAAAGGCAGAGTGTATGACAGGTATTTTCACTTCATTCAAACTAATCAAAAGCAGCTTCGGCAGATCAGCCAGCAAGGCAAGTCTACACTTGGCACAGAGTCATACAGCACGGAAACAGACCTTTCGGTCCAACCAGTCCACGCCGATCAGAATCCCAAACTAAACTAGTCCCACCTGCCTGTTCCTGGCCCATAACCCTCCAAACCTTTCCTATTCATGTACTTGCCTAAGCGTTTTTTTAAATGTTGTAACTGTGCTCACATTCACCACTTCCTCAGGGTGTTCATTCCACACACGAAAGAATGTCTGTGTAAAAAATTTGCTCCTCATGTCTTTTTTAAATCTCTTGCCTCTCACCCTGGAAATGTCGTCCCTAATCTTGAAATCCCCAATACTAACAAAAAGACAGCTACTATTAACCCTAGCTATACCCGTCATGATTTTATATATCTCTATAAGGTCACCACTCAACCTCTATGCTCCAGTGAAAGAAGTTCCAGCCTATTCAGCCTTTCTTTAGAACTTTGCATACCTGGCAACATCCTGGTAAATCTCTTCTGAACCCTCTCCCATTTAACAAAATCCTAGTCACAGAATGCTTTTGAGTATGTGGTTATCAAATAGAGGGGAAGAGCAAGTTGAAGAAATAAAGCTAATGGAGGAACACAAGTAAATATAATTTTAAAAACATAGAAGATATGTGTAGATGATTTTCCCAGAAAGTGGATGATTTAACAAGTACTCACCAGCCGGACATGAAGAAATCTCGGTACAAGATTTTTGTTCCAAGATCACTCCTTTTCACTCTGCGAGGAACCTCGTATCTTGAAAACTCTTGACCCAGCAACTCAGGCTTCAGGAAGGCCTGTGAGGAGATGTTGCGTTATTTAATGAAAGTACGTTTTATTTCAGTAAATATAACACTGTGATCCCAAACTTCCTTCACAGTCTTCAAATTCCCTCCTTAATTTTCATAATTTTTCAATCAGAACCTATGCCATAATTTCTTATGACCCAAAGCCTAAAATGAGTTGAGTGTGCCTGCCATGGATATTAGATATCAATTAAATACATAGTATAACAATTATTTTGGGGAGAATTACCCTCTGCTGCTGCAGGATATTTAGCTGCTTAGGGTTACATCATTCACTGACTGTGCTTCCTCCTCATTCCCCCCATGTCTCAAATTTAAAATACACTCCCCTCAAATACTAAGACAATATCCTACAACATTACTGGTTTCTTATTTAGAAAAACGTAAAAATATACGCTTGAATAATTGCTTTAAAAATCAGTTAAAAGAGCTTGTGCTTCTCACGTTCAGGAGGACTAAGACAAAGATGTTCTATTTTACCAGGTGTTGAATCCTCTGTCTCTCAGTCACGGCTGTGAATTCATTGGACAGAGGCCGGACTTCATTCTTGTGTACAATAATTGCTCTTTAAGAAAAGATAACCAACAGTTAGTGCACTGTGTCCCACAGAAAACAGACATGATAGTCAAAAGATTTAGCAAACACAGTGCAAGACTGGTACAGTGTTGTGACAAAATATAAGCAAGTTCGTCGAACGCTTACATCCTGGTGTGTATACTGCAAACCTTGGACACTGCTTCATTGCTCCATGTAAATAGTCTAAAAGACACTCTATAAATCAGGAGTGCCCAACCTTTTCAGTATCAAGACACACTTCAATGAGACAAACAATTCTGTGCAACACCCACGTTTTTCAGCTGAATTGGTTGCTTAAAGGTCACATTTATTTGCATTTACTATTTGCATTAATGTTTCAATTACATTGGGAAAAATACAGTGTCTTCACTGAGAACGCATTTGCAAAATCTGCTCAACTCAACTATTTGCAATTACTCGTGGCCCTAAATTTGTTCCTCACACTGCATTCAGTTCAGGGGTCATTTCTAATTTGATGACTAACTTTCGTTACTTTTACAAGCTGTAATTTGGGTTAGATAGAGTATGGTTTAAGATTAAACAATGTTTGTTTTACACTGATTTTCATTGCCTCTGTACAAAACTTCACAGCACACTGGTTGAAAACCATTGCTATAAATTAAAGTATTGTTGCCTTTGTGCCACTTAGTTCTCAACTCTCCACAATGACAAGCCAAGATCAGTACTGTGGATCTTACAGGGAGAAAAGTAAGATGAAGTGGCAAGATGTCCCAAACTGCTGCATATTTTTAAAACTTAGGAGTTGCACTGATGGAGCTTGAGACTTGCTTGCTTCTCTCTTTGTGCCTGGTGGTTGCCCAGTAGAATGAGGTTTTACTATGGGAACTGGACCGAAGGGAGTGATTTAATGTTCTCACAGCATAAAACGAAGCTTCCGGGGTAACAAGAAGCAGCAATCCCACGTTCACATCTGTACCAGTTCATGCCATACAACGTTTTGAGGTGCTGCAACTCGAACCTGTTGTCCCTGAGAAAGTTAGGATAAAATGATGGGATTTCTGCCGCTTATATAAATCCAAGGCTGATGCCTGGGAAATGGAGAAGAAAATTGGCAAGGAAGAGCGGAGGAGTGGGGAGGACAGAAAAGTGCAAAAATTGGACTGAACGCTGTCCAACAGGAAAGGGAGATGTCCAGTTCTCTCCAGGTGCTATCGGAACAACATGAACAACTTGGGATTGCTCACAAAGCATGATCTTGTCTGGGGACAATTATGCAACACAACAGAAACCTAAAAGAGGAAGCGTGGAAATTTTGTGGAAATAATGACAATTGAGCCAGTCGCACTCAGCTCAAAGCAGAAGTTGAAAAAGTCAAATAATGGTGTGGACTAACCTGCTGTCTCCAGCATTGGCCACATACAAATTTCCCTGCAAACGGAGAATGGCCAGAGCTGTACAGCCTCCTACTTGACTATGGGATCGCTGGTAGTTCTCAATCAGCTCATCCTGTGTTGGGGGGGAAAGAAAGAAAACAAGACACAAATTGATTAATTATCACCAGTGGCTCAAATTGTAGCACCCTTGCCTCTAAAATCAGAGGGTGATATGAGCATAAAAGACTTGGCTGACCCTTCAGCACAGGACTGAGGAAGTGTTGCCGTCTTTCAGATGAGAGGTTACAGTGAGCTCCCACCTGTATCTCTGCTGGGTTATTCTGAAGACCAGCAGCAAGTTATCCCCAATATCCTGGCCAACATTTATCCCAAAACTGACATCAGACAGAAAGGAAATCATTATCACATGCCTGTTTATGGGAGCTTCCTGTGTGCAAATTGGCCCATTTTTTACATTGTGACAATGATTATTCTTCAAAGATATTCCATTGGCTGCGATTCACATTGAAACATAGTGAGATTATGAAAGGCTCTATATAAATGCAAGTCTTTCTTTCAAAACACACAGCTCCTTCATTCCCTCAGTGGTACCAATCCATAATCCAAGCTTGGCATCACCCCTCAATTTATTTTAATTTTTCTTCTACCCTTGGCTCTATGTGCCTGGTCAGGTGGACGCATCAGGGTTCCATAACACATTTCAAAGCAGGGCATGTATAATGTATGGTCTTTATCTCCTTACCCAAGAAAGGATATACTGACCATTGAGGGAGTTCAAACAGATTCACCTCATGGATTACTGGGATGACAAGATTGTCCTATGAAGCTATTGGGCCTATATCCTCGAGAGTTTAGAAGAATGAGGGTGATCTCATTGCAGCATAGAAAATCTTATAGAACTTTATAGAGACATTTTTCAAGATGTCACTATTTATTTAGCCACGTTCTATATCTTTCATATCCTTCACCACAGTAAACACTGATGCAAAACACCAGTTCTGAAGAAGGGTCACCGGACCCAAAACGTTAACTTTGATTTCTCCTCACAGATGTTGTGACCTGCTGAGATTTTCCAGCAACTTTTGTTTGTGTTTCATGCAAAATATGTGTTTAGTATCTCACCCATCTCCTGTGGTTCCACACGTAGGCGGCCTTGCTGATCTTTAAGGGGTCCTATTCTCTCCCTAGTTACCTTTTTGTCTTTAATATATTTGTAGAATCCCTTTGGATTCTCCTTAACCCTATTTATCAAAGATATTTCATGTGCCCTTTTTCCTGATTTCCCTCTTAAGTTTACTCCTACCGCCTTTATACTCTTCTAGGGATTCATTCGATCGTTGTGGTCTATACCTGACAAATGCTTCCTTCTTTTTCTTGACCAAAACCACAATTTCTTTAGTCATCCAGCATTTCCTACACTTACCAGCCTTGCCCCTCACCCTAACCGGAACATACTGTCTCTGGGCTCTCGTTATCTCATTTTTGAAGGCTTCCAATTTGCCATCAGTCCGTTTACCTGCAAACATCCGCCCCTAATCAACTTTTGAAAGTCCTTGCCCAGTACTGTCAAAATTGGCCTTCCTCCAATTTAGAACTTTAACTTTTAGATCCATTTACCCTTTTCCATAACTATTTTAAAACTAATAGACTTATGGTCGCTGGCCCCAAAGTGCACCCCGACTGACACCTCAGCCACCTGTCTGACCTTATTTCCCAAGAATAGGTCAAGTTTTACACCTTTGCTAGTAGGTACATCCACATACTGAATCAGGAAATTTTCTTTTGCACACTTAATAAATTCCCCTCCATCCAAGCCCTTAACGCTATGGCAGTCCCAGTCTATGTTTGGAAAACATGATTTGAGCTATAGGGAGAGGCTGAATAGGCTGGGGCTATTTTCCCTGGAGTGTCAGAGGCTGAGGGGTGATCTTACAGATGTTTATAAAATCATGAGGGGCATGGGTAGGGTAAATAGGCAAAATTTTTTCCCCAGGGTAGAGGAGTCCAAAGCTAGAAAGCATAGGTTTAAGGTGAGAGGGAAAAGATAGAAAAGGGACTTAAGGGGAAACTTTTTTTGCAAAGTGTGTTGCATGTATGGAATGAGCTGCCAGAGGAAGTGGTAGAGGCTGGCATATTTACAACATTTAAAGGCATCTGGATGGGTATATGAATAGGAAGGGTTTAGAGGGATATGGGCCAAATGTTGGCAAATGAGACTAGATTTATGTAGGACACCTGGTCAGCATGGATGAGTAGTTGCACTGAAGGGTCTGTTTCCGTGCTGTATATCTCTGAGTCTATAACTCCATAAGGCATAGGAGCAAAAGTAGGCCACTCAGCCCATTGAGTGTGCTCTGCCATTCAATGAGATCATGGTTGGTCTGATTGTACTCAAGTCCACATTTCAGCGTTTCCCCCATAATTCTTGATTCCTTTAGAGATTAAAAATTGTGTGCACGTGCTGTGTGTGTTTAGCGGGTTTTAGAGCCTGGGACAAAATCTCAGGACAAGATACTGGCCATTTATGACAGATGAGGAAGAATTTCTTTATTCAAAGGGTACAGAATCTTTGGAATTCTCTGCTCAGAGGAGCTCCAGTCATTTAAGATAGAGGTCAACAGATTTCTGTATATTAAACAGATCAATGGATATGGGAATAGAATGAGAAAATGGCATTGAGATAGAAGATCAGCCATGATCCAGCTGAATGGCAGCACAGGCACAAGGGGCTGAATGGCCTACTCCTGCTCTTATGTTCCTAAGTTCTTCCAGTTTTCTTGTTGAACGCTCGTCTTTAAACCAATATCAAGTCAGATCCACTGCTGATTTCTCTCATTGTCTGTTTTGAGACCCTACTACGCATGACTCAGTTGCCAAGTATGTCCACAAAGCAACAGAGATTCATATAAAAAAAAGAGTAATTAATTAGATTGTGAATTGCTTTTGGAGGGAGAGTTGGTGAAGTAGTAAAGGGAGGGAGTGAGAGGTGGGATGGTGATGATGGAGGCAGAGATGGGGACAGCGAAGGAGGGTGATGTTGGGGAGATGTTTGAGGGGTACTGGGAGGACATCCCCATGCTATTTCAAAATGTTAAATGGGGTTTTGTATGTTCAAAGAGGGGGAGGGACAGACTCAGTCTTGGTTTAACATCTGATCGGAAAGATGGTACTTCTGACAGTGCAACAACCCCTTCTGCGCTGCACTGAGGGAAATATAGAATATCTGCTCAAATCTCTGGAACACAATTTTCTGAACCAGAACGATCGTGTTTAGGCTGGTATTCAATGTGTGAAATGGGAAGTTTCAACAAAAAGAAAACACTAACATCAACAATTACTTGTTTCTAAATGTTGGAGCCTTTAATGGAAGAAAAGTCCCAAAACACATTATGAAACTGTGACAATACTATCTATGGCTTTAAGAGGTGTATTTTGTCATGGTTTTTTAATGAAGAGAAGTTGAGACAGGGACTAAGCAGCCTGTTCCAAGCCAATAAAGTAAATAGCTTGTGAGGCCCTGGGGTGGTTTCTTTAAAAAAGTTAGAGCAACAGATGCAGCATGAATGGGTGGAGTCAGACTTCCACAGAATTACGGTTTTAGTTTAGCCTTCAGTTGCTGGGGTTTTGAAGTTGGTTGTGGAACCTGTTATCCATCACTCTTGGCCACAGCAAAAAGCTTGAGTTGTCTCTCTGTCAGAGCTTTCTCTTGGTGTTCTTTTCTCCTGGACTGGAGAAATGTTGCATGGGAAACAATCTATTTTACTGAATTTGCCTTTGCCAAGGGCTTACTTATGGGATGTTACTATATTGGAGCAGTTGCTGTTTAGCAGTTAAATAATCTATTATTCTATTAATTTTTCCAAGAGAGATAAAGTTATACCAATTCTTGTTTCTTTTGTTTGTATTTTAATGTGGGTAAGAATAAAGAGAGTGTTTTGCTTAAAGCCAAGTAGTGTGACTAATTAAATTACATCTGGAACGCAGCACCTTACCCTTGCTTTTATGTAAGACAAAGGTTAGAGTCTAGGCTATCTCCTTGATATGTTTGAAAGGGGTTTGCCCTGGTCCACAACATAAAACAATTTGGCGTCAAGCCACATTAAGGAGGGATAAAGGCAAATGACCAAAAACCCGGTCAAAGATGTAGGTTTTCAGGAAGGGGAGGGAATTCAGACCTCAGGACCTCAACAGCAAAGGTGGAGCAAATAAAAAGCAGGGACACTCAAGAGGGCTGAAATGACGGAGTACAGGTAGCTTGGAGGGTGGCAAGGCTGGAGAAGATTACAGAGCCGATGCTTAATTGGGAATCAATATAAGTCAGCTAACACGTGGGTAGAAGGTGAATGGAAATTAGATGATCAATGTCATATACTCACGCAGTTTTTGAAGGCTATCTCCAACGCACCTTTCACCAGGTTCTCGATGCAGATGTTCTTCTCGATTCCATAGCTTATTTCAGTTTGCGTCCTCTTGTGTCCCTCAAGGTGGAATGGGGGTGGGATGTTGCAGGGGCTGCTGATAATATCCAGGATTTCCTCCAGCTGTCCTTTGATGCAGTGATGTAAATGCTCAGATGCCAGCAATGCTGCCATGGGGCCTCCGTGACCATCAAACAATCCCCAGTAGGTGGCCACGATGCCTTGGTCTTGCTTTGGAAGAAGAAGAATTTCATAAACCAAGTGCTTTGACCCAATCGCAAGCAAACCTGATGTCAGCCATCTTCAACCAATACCAATCAGGAAGATTGTTTTAATGGTCTCAGGTGAACTATAAATTTGATTTCAAACACAAAGACAGCTGAAAGCTCATTGGCATGATATAACCGAGATGCAAAAAGTACTTGTGTCAACTATAGCCAAACATCACGAAAGCACTGTTTTCTGAAGAAAGAGAACATTTCTCAAACCAACACCTTTTCATCGATTTGCAACTTAGATTTTAAATAAATTTTCACCAAATTATTTCATAGAATCCCTACAGTGTGGAAGCAGGACATTCGGCCCAGAATCCACAACGACCCTCCAAAGAGCATCCTATCCAGACCCAAACCCCTTACCCTATCCCACCCAGCCTGCACATCCCCAGACATTTTGGGCAATTTAGCACAGCCAATCCACTTAACCTGCACATCTTAGACTGTGGGAGGAAACCAGAGCACCTGGAGAATCTGCAAACTCCATACAGATAGTCACCCAAAGACTGGAATCAAACCTGGGTCCTTGGTGCTACGAGGCAGCAGTGCTAACCATTGAGCCACTATGCTGCTCCAAAGGCTAAAGGGGAATTATATAATGCAAGTGGAGTGGTGGGAGGGCTGTTACAGGAACTAAGAAGTCTGCTCAATCTTGCCCCCACTGTCTCAGCTTGCCCAGTTGGCATTTAGAGGCTATCAGGTGGGTAGGAGGTCAATGAAAGTAGTATGGGGGGGCGGGGGTGCTCAACAGCTAAATGGGACTGTTGGCTGGGACAACACAGGGTACAGGGGTGAATGTGGAGAACAGAACGTCAGTCAGGGCTACAGTTTAAAGGCCTTTTGCCCTCAGAATCAGTTTTTTTTTTAAATTGTAAGCTCAAAAAAAAAGTATTTAAAAAGGACGTAAATAAACAGAGGCTGCCACCCTCCACAGCAGATTCTGACAGTGCTTTCTGCCAAAATCCCAGTGGCAGCCCAAATGAGGAACTAACCTTTGGGTCA
This sequence comes from Rhincodon typus, assembly GCF_021869965.1. Lineage (NCBI taxonomy): Eukaryota > Metazoa > Chordata > Chondrichthyes > Orectolobiformes > Rhincodontidae > Rhincodon > Rhincodon typus. Next base: position 10,568,237 of record NC_063347.1, read on the forward strand.
GACTGAAGGAGGACACAGAAAAAGTCCTTTCCAGCCAATTACTGTTCCAAAGGATGGGTCTGGGCAAGGGGTGAAGCATATTGATGAACCAGTCATCAGTGCCCTGAATCTTGCTTGATCCTTCATCATCATCATCGAATCCCTACAGTGTGGAAACAGGCCATTCAGCCCAACAAGTCCACACTGACCCTCTGAAGAGTATCCCACCCAGACTCACACCCCCCAACCTACCTCTGTATTTCCCACGGCTAATCCGCTTAACCTACACATTTCTGAACACTACGGGCAATTTTAGTATGGCCAATCCACATCTTTGGACTGTGGGCGGAAACCAAAGCACCTGGAGGAAACCCACACAGACACAGGGAGAACATGCAAACTCCACACACAGATAGAACATAGAACATAGAACATTACAGCGCAGTACAGGCCCTTCGGCCCTCGACGTTGCGCCGACCTGTGAAACCAATCTGAAGCCCATCTAACCTAAACTATTCCATTATCATCCATATGTTTATCCAATGACCATTTAAATGCCCTTAAAGTTGGCGAGTCTACTATTTTTGCAGGCAGGGCATTCCACGCCCTTACTACTCTCTGAATAAAGAACCTACCTCTGACATCTGTCCTATATCTATCACCCCTCAATTTAAAGCTATGTCCCCTCGTGCTAGCCACCACCATCCGAGGAAAAAGGCTCCCACTGTCCACCCTATCTAATCCTCTGATCATCTTGTATGTCTCTATCAAGTCACCTCTTAACCTTCTTCTCTCTAACGAAAACAGCCTCAAGACCCTCAGCCTTTCCTCAGAAGACCTTCCCTCCATACCAGGCAACATCCTGGTAAATCTCCTCTGCACCCTTTCCAATGCTTCCACATCCTTCCTATAATGCGGTGACCAGAACTGTACGCAATACTCCAAGTGCGGCTGCACCAGAGTTTTGTACAGCTGCAACATGACCTCATGGCTCCGAAACTCAATCCCTCTACCAATAAAACCCAACATACTGTACGCCTTCTTAACAATGCTATCAACCTGGGTGGCAACTTTCAGTGATCTATGCACATGGACACCGAGATCTTTCTGCTCATCCACACTACCAAGAATCTTACCATTAGCCCAGTACTCTGTATTCCTGTTACTCCTTCCAAAGTGAATCACCTCACACTTTTCCACATTAAACTCCATTTGCCACCTCTCAGCCCAGCTCTGCAGCTTATCTATGTCCCTCTGTAACCTGCAACATCCTTCCGCACTATCCACAACTCCACCAACTTTGGTGTCATCCGCAAATTTACTAACCCATCCTTCTACGCCCTCATCCAGGTCATTTATAAAAATGACAAACAGCAGTGGCCCCAAAACAGATCCTTGAGGTACACCACTAGTAACTGAACTCCAGGATGAACATTTCTCATCAACCACCACCCTCTGTCTTCTTACAGGTAGCCAATTTCTGATCCAAACCGCTAAATTACCTTCAATCCCATGCCTCCGTATTTTCTGCAATAGCCTACCAAGGGGAACCTTATCAAACGCTTTACTGAAATCCATATACACCACATCAACCGCTTTACCCTCATCCACCTGTTTGGTCACCTTCTCGAAGAACTCAATAAGGTTTGAGAGGCACGACCTACCCTTCACAAAGCCGTGTTGACTATCCCTAATCAAATTATTCCTTTCTAGATGATTATAAATCCTTTCTCTTATAATCCTTTCCAACACTTTACCCACAACCGAAGTAAGGCTCACTGGTCTATAATTACCAGGGTTGTCTCTACTCCCCTTCTTGAACAAGGGGACAACATTTGCTAGTCTCCAGTCTTCTGGCACTATTCCTGAAGACAATGACGACATAAAGATCAAAGCCAAAGGCTCTGCAATCTCCTCTCTAGCTTCCCAGAGAATCCTAGGATAAATCCCATCCGGCCCAGGGGACTTATCTATTTTCACACCTTCCAGAATTGCTAACACCTCCTCATGAACCTCAATCCCGTCTAGTCTAATAGACTGTATCTCAGTATTCTCCTCGACTACATTGTCTTTTTCCTGTGTGAATACTGACGAAAAATATTCATTTAGCGCCTCTCCTATCTCTTCGGACTCCACGCACAACTTCCCACTACTGTCCTTGACCGGCCCCAATCTTACTCTAGTCATTCTTTTATTCCTGACATACCTATAGAAAGCTTTAGGGTTTTCCTTGATCCTACCTGCTAAAGACTTCTCATGTCCCCTCCTGGCTCTTCTTAGCTCTCTCTTTAGGTCCTTCCGGGCTAACTTGTAACTCTCAAGCGCCCTAACTGAGCCTTCACGCCTCACCTCTACATAAGCCTCCTTCTTCCTCTTGACAAGAGATTCAACTTCTTTAGTAAACCACAGTTCCCTCGCTCGACCACTTCCTCCCTGCCTGACAGGTACATACTTCTCAAGGACACGCAGTAGCTGTTCCTTGAACAAGCTCCACATTTCAATTGTGCCCAGCCCCTGCAGTTTCCTTCTCCATCCTATGCATCCTAAATCTTGCCTCATTGCCTCATAATTGCCTTTCCCCCAGCTATAACTCTTGCCCTGCGGTATATACCGATCCCTTTCCATCGCTAAAGTAAACGTAACCGAATTGTGGTCACTATCACCAAAGTGCTCACCTACCTCCAAATCTAACACCTGGCCTGGTTCATTACCCAGTACCAAATCCAATGTGGCCTCGCCTCTTGTTGGCCTATCTACATGCTGTGTCAGGAAACCCTCCTGCACACATTGGACAAAAACTGACCCATCTGAAGTACTCGAACTATAGCGTTTCCAGTCAATATTTGGAAAGTTAAAGTCCCCCAAAACAACTACCCTGTTACTTTCGCTCCTATCCAGAATCATCTTTGCAATCTTTTCCTCTACATCTCTGGAATTTTTCAGAGGCCTATAGAAAACTCCCAACAGGGTGACCTCTCCTTTCCTGGTTGTAACCTCAGCCCATACTACCTCAGTAGACGAGTTGTCATCAAACGTCCTTTCTGCCACCGTAATACTGTCCTTGACTAACAATGCCACACCTCCCCCTCTTTTACCACCTTCCCTGATCTTACTGAAACATCTAAACCCCGGAAACTGCAACAACCATTCCTGTCCCTGCTCTATCCATGTCTCCAAAATGGCCACAACATCGAAGTCCCAGGTACCTTATTCCGGATGCTCCTGGCATTGAAGTAGACACACTTCAAACCACCTTCCTGCCTGCCGGTACACTCCTGCGACCTTGAAACCTTACTTATGACCTCACTACTCTCAACCTCCTGTACACTGGAGCTACAATTCAGGTTCCCATCCCCCTGTTGAATTAGTTTAAACCCTCCCGAAGAGCATTAGCAAATTTCCCCCCCAGGATATTGGTACCCCTCTGGTTCAGGTGTAGACCATCCCGTTTGTAGAGGTCCCACCTACCCCAGAATGAGCCCCAATTATCCAGGTATCTGAATGCCTCCCTCCTGCCCAAGGCTGGAACTGAACCCAGGTCCCTGGCGCTGTGAGGTAGTAATGCTAACCACTGAGCCACCATGCTGTCCCTCTGTTTAGTCTCAGTGACTTCAAGTTTTATTTCCTCTTTTTTTTTAAAGCTTAACAACAACAACAGTTCCTGTAGACATCATAACAACTTGGAACTGGACAGAAACTTCCCCCATGTTGCCATGGAATTAATCACATCTCTTCCAATAAACAACATTATTGAAAAATATAAGATTCTTAGGGGACTTGACAGGGTAGTTACAGAAAGGCTTTTTCCCTTTGTGGAAGAGTTTAGGACCAGAGGGCATAATCTCAGAATAACAGGTCACATACATAAACCAGAGACGAGGAGAAATTTCTTCTCTGAGGATTCTGAATCTGTGAAATTCTATACTGCGGAGCTCTTTTGAGGTTGGGTGATTAAACACGTTCAAGGCTGAGATAGGCAGGTTTTAATCACCAAGGGAATCAATGGTTATGGGGAAAAGGAAGGAAAGTGGAGTTGAAGATAATCAGCCATGATCTCATTGAATAGCAGAGCAGACTCAATGGGCTGAATGGCCTACTTCTCCTTATCTATTGTCTTAATAATGGTTTATAACTGGGTTCCTAACATCTCCTTGAACTTATGCCTGTGCCAACATAACCCAACAGTCTGTCTGACTTGTCCATCATTCCCACCCACTTCACAAAACTGTTCAACTAAATCCATGTTGTTACGCGAGGTACATACAGTATCTTCGTTTGGGCACAAAAGGACCCATTCCTCTTCGATGTCAAATGCTTTTCTGAGGTGGATTGTTCGGCAAGTCGCCTGATCTTCGTTGAAAATACTTTTACCGGCATTTATAACCCTGCAAAGAGAATCATAACATTGGATAAGGGATGAACAGTTCAGCATACAGTTTCCCAACTCACATCCTCCCCTCTTTCTGATTATTCAGTGATAGGGATACATTTCCACAGCCACCAGCTTTTAAATAAAAAAAAATTCATAGACATGGGCATCATAGGCAAGGGTTATGAGCCAATTATTGCCCATCACTTCTTGTCCTTGTGAAGGAGATTGTCAGTCATCTTTCTGAGCTGCTGCAGTTCATGCGGATTAGGGGATTTTGGAGCATTTTACACAACTGCAATATCAAGCCACTCGTTTAAGAGGTTTTAGTTTTTGCGTCCTTTATTCATCGGTACGGCATAGATCTCGCTGGCTGGGCCATCATTTATTACCCATCTGAGTTGCCCTTGACAAGTTGGTGGTGAGCTGCCTTCTTGAACCTTCCCACTCCCTGGGTGACATGTCCATTCTGGGCCTCCTCCAGTGTCACAATGATGCCACCCGGAAACTGGAGGAGCAGCACCTCATATTCCGCCTTGGAAGCCTGCAGCCCAATGGCCTAAATGTGGACTTTACCAGTTTCAAAATCTCCCCATCCCTGGCTTCATCCCATGACCAACCCTCACTCTCATCCTCGCCTCCTTGACTTGACACAACCTGACCATCTTCTCTCCCACCTATCCATTCCTCCCACCTGACTGACCAATCCCCACCACTGCCTACCAGCTATCACCTATCACCATCCCCACTACCTTCCCCAGCCCCATCCCTCCTCTCTCTATGTATTTCAGATCTCCCTTCCCTCTCCCCCATTTCTGACGCAGGTTTTTTTTTATCCTGGATAGCGTCAAGCTTCTTGAGTGTTGTTGGAGCTGCAACCATCCAGGCAAGTGTAGAGTATTCCATCACTCTCTTGACTTGTGCCTTATGGATGGTGGACAGGCTTTAGGGAGTCAAGAGGTGGGCTACCCACTGAAGTATTCCTACCTCTGACCTGCTGTTGTAGACACGGCGTTTATATAGCAAGACCAGTTCAGTTTCTGCTCAATGAAGTCTCCTATGGATCAGCTGGCAGATTTCCTAAATCTCAAGAACATCAGTGGGATTTTTACAACAATCCAGTAATTTCATGGTCACCATTAACTACTGTAGTTTCCGAATTTATTTCGGTTGACCTCCTTTTGCACTATAAAATTCTATGATTCTATAAGCAATTTTAAATTCACCAGGTGGTATTTGAACTCATCTTCAGTTCCAGCCTCTGGATTACAACCCAGTAATATAACCTTCAAGCTAGTGTTTGTTTCTCTTCTAATATCATTTTAAATAATTGGTACAACTTGCATAAATAAAAACCGAAAGAACTGCAGATGCTGTAAATCAGGAACAAAAATAGAAGTTGCTGGAAAAGGTCAGCAGGTCTGGCAGCAACAGTGAAGAAAAAAAATCAGAGTTAATGTTTCAGGTTCAGCGACACTTTCTCAGAGCTACTTGCATGTATATTTTTTGAGCATTTGTTTTCAGTTCCTATTCATCTGATCTACAGATTTCCAGAATTTAACAGTGCCCCACAGTATTTTGAGTTAGTTTTTTGCTTGCTTGAGATCCCAAAATTAGCAGGCACATTCTTCCTTTATTACTCGAGAGTAAGGGGGGATAAAGGGAAGATGTTTGGAAAAAAAGAGGTCCAATTTATTTTTTCAAAAATAAAAGCTTATTGTGTTTATATTGGGCATTGGTTCAGTGACCAGACCGGAATTGAGTCTTCACATAAACTGTTTGGTGGTAGATATAATCTAAGCTCCTTATCATTAGGCACATCTCTGTATCTTTTTATAAGTAATCTATTTATGGAAGAAGTGTTTGTTTTAGTGGAAACAAAGAAAGGGCAAGACTGTATACACATCTGATTAAAGTTTTACGAAACTACTAAACTACACCACAGTGCTGAGGCACAATGCTAAAGCTTGCATGTTATATTCGTTGTTAAAAAAATTTACTTGTTCACATAGTTAAACAGTTTTACTTTTTTTGTTGGATGCGAACACATGTAATCTACTGTACTTTAGTTATTTCAAGTAACGTAGTTTTCTCCGTTTTAAAACTTGCCATAACGTTTGCTCCAAGCCAAACATAGAGGTGACATTGAAAGCACAGAATGTAGCAACATGTTCCCTCACTAGGGCATTCAAGGGAGTTAAACCTGAGAACCAAGATGAAAAAAAAACACACTGCTGGAGTATAACTCAATGGTATATATAGGGGTTGCAGTGACACAAAGTGCACGTGAATTTTTGTGATAATCTGAAGATGTCATCTGAATGTGGGTCCACCAACAGCAGATGATCAAGACCATGCAATTATAAGGAAAATTTAAGCAGCAATTTTACTACAGAGACTTGAGAACTCTGCACTCCTCCATTGCACATTTCTCATTCAATGAACGACTCTCAGCTACCTCATTCTGCCAAACTCCTAACCCAACCATCTCACTCCCTCCTGCATTGCCACCAACTGTTCTTCATCAACTTCCAGCAAACTGAGTCTCTTCCCTTTGTCTATTGCAGGAAGAAATTCACCCAGAACTGGACCACCAGAATAGAACATACTCTAACAATATTTTTGGTGTCACAAACAACTTACATTTATATGGTGCCTTTAATATAGTAAATCATAGCAAGCAGCATTCCCTCCAGCTCTTCTTTGCTGGGCAACATTGGCTATTGCAACATGATTAAGACTGTTGCATGAATGTGCATCATAAAGGAAACAGTGTGAATGCACGGCTTGTTTATTCCTTAAAAATGTATAAATGTGCAGCGCATTTCTTACTGCAACAGTACAGCCAAGAGGGAATCTTTTGTAGTCACACAAAAAAATTACCTGGGGCCAAAGAGGATATTAGGATCAGTGACTAAGTGGTAGGGTTTGAGAAGACTCTTCAAGCCGGAAGTTGGAGAGATGTAAAGAAGGAATTCCAGAGCTTGGAAACAAAAACAGAAATTGCTGGAAATGCTCAGCAGGTCCGGCAGCATCTGTGGAAATAAATCAGAGTTAACTTTACAGGTTGAGTGACCCAAACTTCAAACAGAGTAAGGGTCACTCGACTTGAAATGTTAACTGATTTATCTCCACAGATACTGCCAGACCTGCTCAGCTTTTCCAGAGATTTCTGTTTTTGTTTCTGATTTATAGCATCCGCAGTTCTTTTGGTTTTTATCCAGAGCTTGGAGTCTGGAGGACCTAAAGGATGAAGGAAGTGGAGGGACATAAGGGTCAGACTTGGTAGAAGACAGGCAGACTAGGGTTACAGGGCTGGAGGAGGCTGCAGAGGTTGGGTTAAGGCCATAAAGAACACAAAGAGACCGATCTTAAAATCAGTGAACTCGGAGTTAATGTAAATCAGTGAGCACAACAGTGACAGATGCAGAGAATATGATGATTACTAACAGCATCTTGACTTTAAACATTATATAATTAAAACTTGTTTTGGCTCAGTGATAGCATAATTCAATTTGCACCCTTATGACCTGAGAGCAAGTTCCACTCCTAGACTTCCTAATATATGGCACATAACATGGGTCAAGAACTCCAAGTAGTACTGAGAGAACGTTGTGTTGTCCAAGTTAACATCTTTCAGCTTAACTGGTGAACTCATGCTAACTCAGTCAGACAGAATGGTTTGCAAAGATCACAATGTTCTTGTGTGTCCTGGACAACCAATACCGTGCCCTTAATCAACACCACTAAAATAGATTAATCATTGTGGTACTAAACAAAAAAAAAGGACTGCAAATGTTGGAAACCTGAAACAAAAACAGAACTTGCTGGAGAAACTCAACAAGTTTGGCAGCAGCTGTGTAGAGAAAGCAGAGTTAACATTTTGAGCTCAGTGACCCTTCTTCAGAACGGGGGGGTCACTGGGGAGGTAATGACCTAGTGGTATTAATCCAGAAACTCAGCTAATGTTCTGGGGACATGGATTTGAATCCGGCCACGGCAGAGGGTGGAATTTGAATGTAATAAAAATCTGGAGTCTAATAATGACCACAAATTCAATGTCAATTTTCCGAAAAAAAAATCTGCCTCACTAATAAGATAACAAGGTGTAGAGCTGGATGAACACAGCAGGCCTGGCAGCATCCGAGGAGCAGGAAAGCTGACATTTCGGGTCTGGACCCTTCTTCACTAATGTTTTTCAGGGAAGGAAATCTGTCATTCTCTTCTGGTCTGGCCGACATGTGACTCCAGACCCACAGTAATGTGGTTGACTCTTAATTGGCTGAGCAAGCCACTCAGTTCAAAGGTAGCTAGGAATGGGCAATAAATACTGGCCAGCCAGTAATGCCCATGTCCTACCTGTGAATTTTTAAAAAGAACTCTAAATGTTGACTTACTTTAAGAATATTGCATTCTTTTGTGGTCTCCCTCCTTAGGAGCAATGTTGTTAAACTTGAAAGAGTTCAGTAAAGATTTAAAAGGATATTGCCGGGGTTGGAGGGTTTCAGCTGTAGAGAGAGGCTGAATAGGCTGGGGCTATTTTCCCTGGAGCGTCGGAGGCTGAGGGGTGACCTTATAGAAGTTTATAAAGTCATAGAAGGGCATGGATAGGGTGAATAGCCAAGGTCTTTTTTCCAGGGAAGGGGAGTCCAGAACTTAAGGGCATAGGTTTAAGGTGAGAGGGGAAAGATTTAAAAGGGACCTAAGGGTCAAAATTTTCACACAGAGGATGGTATGTGTATGGAATGAGCTGTTACAGGAAGTGGTGGAGGCTGGTACAATTACAACATTTTAAAGGCGTCTGGATTGGTATATGAATAGGAAGAGTTTAGAGGGATATGGGTCAAATGCTGGAAAATGGGACTAGATTTATTTCGGATATCTGGTTGGCATGGACGAGTTGGGCCGAAGGGTTTGTTTCAGTGTTGTACAATGCTATGACTCTGCTTTCTCTCCACACATGCTGCTAGGCCTGCTGAGATTTTCCAGGAATTTCTGTTTTCTTTAATCATTACAGTGTAATTGTGGGTCCTTGTTGCACCATTTGTCACCTATGCTTCCCAACCAAGTCAGAATGTTTTGGATGTCCACGAGGATATGAAAAGGCACTAAAGGAACGCAGATCTTTCATTATCTAAAATCCTGCGGTCCATCTCTTCTTTTGGCCAAGTCACAATGCGGAAATCAAAGCTGGAAGAATCAAAGAGTACTCATCGGTGATTCTTCCTGCTGTTCTCCATGACAGATCCATAACCCAATAATATCCCACATCATGATGCCAGCCTTCTTCCTTTTGACTGAAGCAGAAAATGCAGGCGTAAAAAACAGAAAGCATGTTTCTGATTATCCAAACTCACTGAGCTGTTCGAAAGTACCGACAGGGGTCATAGGTTCCAGAACATGAGCAAACTATTGCATTCTGTCAACGTTACATTGTGGAAAAGGCCCAGACAGTCCATGTTGGTGTCTACCTTCCACATGAAGAACTTGTTCCTGTGCTATTTACCCACACAGCTCCCATATCTATTCAATCCCTGTCCCAATATCCACCCAATCAACCTAACACTGACATAGGCCTGATTTTCCCAGAATCTCCATAACTCTGTGGATCTTTAAAAATACGGTCAATGGGATCTGGGTGCTGAAGTCCTGCCTCCATTTCAGACAGATCACATTTTTGCCTGTAGCAGAAAGAGGCTGGGCACGACTAACACAAGAGGGATACCCAAAATCAGCAGGGTTATTTGAACAAGCACTACCTTCAGTCTTTATTTCAGTTGTGATAAAGGTGTTATGTCAGTGTGGGAGTTATGACATTCTAAGAGTAGTCTTAAATGCTCCTGAAGAGCAGATAAAAACTGTAAAGTTCTGCAAGTTATTTAAATCCCCAGCCATTTAAAAAGAACTGACTGTCTTTGACATTTAGAATTGAAAACTGTCTGTTCTACCAGTTATAATAACGGTTTCTTGATACGACATAAATGGATATTATTATTAAGCTTGGCTTTTTTTCAAGAGAGATCATTACCCCAGCTGAGGTTTCGAAATTTCACAGCAACCACCCTAACACACACAAACGAAGTTACGTGCGAACATTATTTAAACGGGCAACAACACACTGCAGCAGCACAGAGCTACGCCAACAAGAGGAGTACCTCTTCCAAGTATTCAAGGACAATGGATACCTGAAAAACTGGGTCAGAAGATGCCCATTACACGAACAACACCAGGAAGATACTACAGGCCCCGACACACTCATCAAGCTACCTTACATCAGGGACATATCGGAACTAACCACAAGGCTCCTATGACCACTAGGCATCAGAGTAGCACACAAACCTATATCAACCGTATGCCAACTGCTCACCTGGACCAAAGACCCACCATCCACTATGGACAGGAGCAATGTCACATACAAGATTCCCTGCAGAGACTGTGACAAACACTACATTGGACAAACAAGAAGGAAATTAACCACAAGGGTACACGAACATCAATTAGCAACAAAAAGACACGACTAATACTCAGTCATCTCCAGCCACATGAATAAGGAAAACCACCAATTCGATTGGGACAACACCAGGATCCTGGGACAGGCAAAGCAGAGACAAGCACAGGAATTCCTAGACGCCTGCTACTCCACTAAGAAAGCCATAAACAAACCCCAAATACACTCCATTGCGAAGGAAAACCGGAAGTGAGGTAATTCAGCTCAACGGACACCAGAGTTAAAATAATAGGCAGGAAAACAGCACTTCATCGGAGGCTGCACTGATGATGTTACCCAGCAGGATAATGAAACATCTGCGGAACAACGAACCAGCTCGGCGAGCCAACCAACTACAATGAGGATTCTAAGTTCCCAATTTGAATTAAAATTCAAAGATGTTAAATAGTTAACTGCTTTTGCGGTGGGGTTCTCTCTATTTTACAGGAGATTAAATACCCAAGGGGATTTAAAAAGGCTTTGATGAATGGAAGGGTTCCTTTTAAAACTATAGATATTTAGATTTTTATTTTGTTTCACCTCATCATGATTCCTAAGGTCTGCTTGGGGTGCATGATAGGTGAATTGGTATGGATGAGAGGCAGCTGATGGGTGAGTGGCATGAGGTGACATTCCTGGCACTGGGGCTACATGGAGCCATGAGGGGGTTCTTGTGGGCATGGGTGGGTAGAGAGCGGTCACTGAACATTGTGAAGGACACATATTGGAATGGATTGATATGGCTAGAGCATAAGAGCATGAGGTTTGAGGGCTGGAAGTTCTAATATTTAAAGAAAATAACTGAATCAGTACAGACTGCAGAAGGATGCCATTTGGAATTTTAAATTTACAATCTTAAAAATGCATTTATTTGGTTTCAAACAACACATCCGGGCACTTGTCAGCCCCAGTGGTCACTTCCAATCTGCGCCGGGGGCAGTAGACCTGACTCCTCCCCGCACGGGCAGCACGGTGGCTCAGTGGTTAGCATTGCTGCCTCACAGCACCAGGGACCCAGGTTCGATTCCAGCCTTTGGGTGACTGGCTGTGTGGAGTTTGCATGTTCTCCCCGTGTCTGTGTGGGTTTCCTCTGGGTGCTCTGGTTTCCTCCCACACTCCAAAGATGTGCAGGTTAGGTGGATTAGCCATGGTTAATGCAGGGTTATGGGGATTGAGTGGGATGCTGTTTGAACGGTCTGTGCAGACTTGATGGGCCAAATGGCCTTTTTGTGCATTGCAGGGATTCTATGATTTACAGATACTCTGAGCCCAGAAACAGAGTGCCTTCCAGTTGGCTGGGTTTCTCCAGAGGCCAGTACACTGAGCCAGGAAATTACCTGTCATGCAACGCACACCAACTACTGCAGGAAGTGGTTCCAAACAGCTGCAGCAATGCTCAGCAAAGGTTACTTTCCACACCAACAGGCTTTGGGAACTAAAGGCTGACATATTATATCATTCTTTTGAAAACCAAAACTGCTGAGGTAACCAAAGTATCCAGTCACAAGTGTGTTGAATGCTGACTCAAAATATTTTGCAGCTGCCTGTCAACTACAAAATGAGAAGGAGATAAGCTGGTCATAATTCTGCTGTTGTCTTTGGAGAGTCATTTTACTTCATGTAACACCAATTATTCAAGTAAACCTCTGATGTTATTATCGAAAGTCACGGCATTGATTGTCACAGGAAATGTCAGCACCTGACCACACATTTTAACGTGATAATGAGATCCTTAAGCATAAAAACTTAAGCAATGTAATGAAGTGATTCATTGGCAAGAGTCTGCATTTTGGTTTCATTTCTAAAAAAAAATTGTGCTTTCACAATTTCTTTCTGTTGCAAAAAAGTGCAAATCGAATTCGGCCCAGTGAACAGTGTGGAAGCACGTGTTACATCAGCTGGACTTCCATACAATCTAGGAGAGCATGGTATCGGACATCTCTGAACACCCAATTTGGATTTTATCAGCTGTCAAAGCCAAGACAATGGTGCCCATTTGACTCAGAGTTATTTAAGGCTCAACAAATGTCTACGAAAAGGGCTTAAGCCATTTACACTGTCCTTCACCGCCTTTCTGATCTTGCAGTAAAATTTCACAGAGTAAAGAGAGTTCTCAGAACTCCACAATTGCTCTGCAACAAATTCTCTATTGCATCACAAATTCAGTGGGAGGTTCATAGTAGCTTGCCAGAAGTCCTATTTCTATTCATGCTCAATCATCCACAAAACTTGTATCACTGACTAAGCTCCACAAGGCTTCTAGATATTTCAGCTGACCATAAGCTAAATGCGTCTTTCAGCACATTTCTTCTTTTCCTTCTTCATCGAGACGTATCTATCCATTGATTCATGCTGGTTAGCAATTGCGGGACATTTGCATCTAGGAGCTATGGAGTACCTTCTGCAGAAGGCATCACACCTACGGTCAGACATCTTTACTGAAGCACATTGGATAATTACGGTGCTGTAATAGTTAAACTCCAGGCTTGTCACTATTTAATCACCACTTCCTGATTCCACTTCTCCTTTAACTATAGATCCACACAAACACAAACCATTCTGTAACAAATTGGTGCCAAGGGTGAAAATAGAAGTAGGGCCTGTTTCTGTCTTGTAGAAACTATGTGCTCGCAAGTGCACTTTTAAAATCTTGCTATTAGTATTCCACAATGGGTGGAATTTTAATGAGTGTAAGAAAGGGAAGAGAAATTGTTTCAAAGTGCAAATTGTAACGATCTGGAATGCACTGCCTGCAAAAGTGGAGGAATTGGACATACACAGTTGAACTTATATTAAAAAAAACACTAGGAAATGGGCATGGGTTTTGAACAAATGTTTGTATCCATTCCTGGAAGAAAATGCTAAATGCATCTCAAGAATAGCAGTAAAGCAGCAAAAGAGGGGAGAGGATCTTAAAACCATTACTAGCAATTTCAACATTTTGCTGGGAAAACTCAGCAGGTCTGGCAGCATCTGTGGAGGGAAAGCAGAGCTAACGTTTCAGGTCCAGTGACCCTTCTGAAAAAGTGGCAGAATGAGCAAAAAGTTAGTAGCAAAAAGAGTGGGACTGAAGGTTTCAAATTCCCCAAACTTAATAGTCTGAATTCTAAGGCTTAAAAAGGAAGTGTCTGCAAAGATAATGGATGCATTGGTTATAATTTTCTAAAATTCCATCAATTCTGGAAAGATCTGAGCAGATTGGAGAACTGGAAATGTATTACGCCTATTCAGGAAAGGAAGGGAGAAAGCTTCAGGCCAGTTAGCCTCATATCTATCATTGGGAAACACTAGAATCTGCGATTAGGGAAGTACCAGCAGGTCATTTAGAAAATCATAAAACTATGTTGACTCTGCTTGAGTTTCCAAAGGGGTAATTGTGCTTGACAGATTTATTTGTGTTCTTTGAGAATGTAACAGGCAGGTTTGATAAAGGCAACATTTGTGTTTGTAGCATATTCAGAATTCCAAAAAAATTCAATAAGGTGCCACATAAAAGGTTACTGCACAAGATAATAGCTCATGGTTTTGGGTGTAATATATTAACATGTACAGAGGATTGGCTAATGAAAGAAAGAAAAAAAAAGTCAGGATTAATGGGTCAGTTTCAACTTGCAAACTGTAACTAAGGGTATGCCATGGATGAATGCTGGGGTTTTAACTACTTGTAATCTATCTTAATAACTTAGACAAAGGAATTGAGAGATATGTTGATAATACAAATCTAGGTGGGAAAGTAAGCTGCATGTGTGCAAAGATATATAGTTAGGTCACGAGTGAGCAAAAATTTGGCTGGTATAGTACAGTATGACAGAGTCCCATATCCCTCTAAACCATTCCTATTCACGTATCTGTCTAAGTTCTTTTAAATGCTGTAATTGCACCCACCTCTACTACTTCCTCTTGCAACGCGTTCCATATATGCACCACCCCGTTAGAGGACCCCTCAAGTCCCTTTTAAATTTTTCTCCTCTAACCTTAAACCTATGCCCTTTAGCTTTGGACTCTCCTACCCTGGGGAAAAGACCTTTGCTATTCACCTTATCTGTGCCCCTCATGATTTTATAAACCTCCATAAAGGTCACCCGTCAACCTCCTATACTCCAGCGTAATAAGCCCCAGCCTATCTAGCCGCTCCTTATAACTCAAACCCACCAATCCCGGTAACATGCTTGCAATCTTTTCTGCACCTTTTCCAATTCAATAATATCCTTCCTATAGCAGGGTGAAAACAACCGCACACAGACTCCAGAAGTGGCCTCACCAACATCCTGTACAACCTCAGGATGACGTCCCAACTCCTATACTCAACAGTCTGAGCAATGAAGCCACGTGTGCGAAACACCTTCTTAACCACCCAGTCTATCTGTGACGCAACTTTCAAACAACTATGTACCTGAACCCTTTATGTCTCTCTGTTCAACAACACTAACCAGGGCCTTACCATTAATTGTACAAGTCCTGCCCTTGTTCATTTTATCAAAATGCGATGCCTCACATTTACCCAATTTAAACTCCATCTCCCACTGCTCAGTCCATTGGCCCAAATAATTAAGACGAATTTGTAATCTTAGATAACCTTCCTCACTGTTGGCTTTACCACCAATTTTGGTGTTATCCACAAACGTACAAACCATTCCTCCTAATTTCTCATCCAAATTATTTATGTAAATGACAAACAGTGGACCCAGCACCCATCCCTATGGAACATCGCTGGTCACGGGGCTCCAGTCCAAAAAGCAACCCTCCACCACCACCCTCTGTCTCCTACCATCGAGCCAATTTTGTATCCAGTTGACAAGCTCTCTCTGAATCCCACGTGATCTACCTTTAATAAGCAGTCTACCATGTCGAACCTCATCAAAGGCTTTAGTAAAGTCCAGGTAGACAAAATCTACCATTCTGTCCTCATCAATCCTTTTGGTTATAACTTCAAAAAGCTTAATCAAGTTTGAGAGACAATTTCCCATACACGAAGCCATGCTGACTATATCTAATCAGTTCTTGCCTCCCCACATGTATGCAAGTCCTCTCTCTCACAATCCTCTCCGACAATTTACCCACCCAACGAGTCCAGCTCACAGGCCTTTTTGCCCTTAATGTACTTGTGGAATCTGTTTGGATTCTCTTTTATCTTATCTGCCAAAGTTTTCCCATGCCCCCTTTATGCCCTCCATATTTCCCTCTTAAGTGTACCCCTACATTCCCTTTACTCAAGAGGTTCATTTGATCCCAGCTGTCTATACCTGACATATGCCTCCTCCTTTTTCTTGACCAGAGCCTCAATATCTCTAGTCATCCCAGGTATCCTATTCGTGCCAACCCTTGCCCTTCTCACTAACAGGAACATGCTGTCCCTGAACTCTTACTATCTTGAGTTTGAAAGCCTCCCACTTGCCTGATGTCCCTCCACCTGCGAACAGAGTCCCCTGTCTAACACAATCAAAACTGGCCTTGCCCCAGATTAGAAATTTAAATTGTGGACCAGACCTAATCTTTTCCATAGCTATTTTAAAATTACAGTCACTGGTCCCAAAGTTCTCCCCCACTAGGACCTCAGTCATTTGCCCGGCCTTAGTTCCCGAGAGAAGGTCGAGTTTTGCCCCTTCTCGAGAAGGGCCATCTACATATAGATTGAGAAAGTTTTCCTGAACACACTTAAATTCCTCCCAGTCCAAGCCTTTAACACTACGGCAGATCCAGTCTATGTTTGGAAAGTTAAAATCCCTTACCATTACAACCCTAATTTCTTACAACTATCTACGATCTCCCTACGCATTTGCTGCTTGATTTCCTGCTGACTATTGGAGGGCCTATAGTACAGTCCCATCAATGTGATCATCCCCTTCTCATTTCTCAGTTCCACCCATATGACTTCACTGGACGATCCCTCAGGAATATCTTCTTTAAGTACTGCCGTGATGTTTTCCCTAATCAAAAATGCGACTTCCCCTCTTCTCTTGCCTCCCCTTCTATCCTTCCTGTAGAATCTGTACCCTGGAACAATGAGCTGCCAGTCCTGATATCCTATCCCATGTTACCATCCTTACCCTGAGTTCATCAGCCTTACCTGTCAGGCCTCTTGTGTTGAAATAAATGCAGTTTAATTCATCCGTCTTCCCTCATTCATTGATGTGCTCTTGCCTGCCTTGACTATTTAACTTGCTCTCTTTAACTTATGTACCAGCCTCAACCTTCTCTCGTCTCATTACTGCTTAGGGTTCCAAACCATTGCCAGGTTAGTTTAAACCCTCCTGAGTAGGTCTAGCAAATATCCCCGCCAGGATATTTCTCCCCCTCCAGTTCAGGTGCAACTCGAGCCTCTTGGATAGGTCACCTCTGCTTCAGAAGATCCAATTAATTTAAAAATCTGAATCCCTGCCTCCGCACCAGTTCCTCAGCCAGGCATTCATCTGCCCCATCCTCTTATTCCTACTCTCACTAGCAAATGGCACCGTAAGTAACCTTAAAGTGCTGCTTTTTAACCTCCTAACTCCCTATATTCGCTCTGCAGGACGTCATCTCTTTTTTTTCTACCTAGTGCAGGGAAATAAGAGAATAGGAAAAGCAAAACATTATTTAAAGAGAGAGACTACAGAATGCAGTGGCACCCTGGGATCTAGATATTCTCACACATGAATCACAGAGTTAGAATGCAAGCACAGCAAATTAACTGGGAAGGCAAATGGAATGCTAATCTTTATTTAAAAGAAGTTGCAGCACTCAAATAGGGAACTTCAGCTGTGGCTGTAAAGGGTGTCGGTGAAACCAGACCTAGAGTACTCTCTGTGCAGTTTTGTTCTCCTTAGTCAAGGTTATACTAACATTTGAGTCAGTTCTCACATGATTCATTCAGCTGATTCTTGGGATTAAAGTATTGTTTTAAATAAAGATTGAGTAGGTTGGGGCTATGTTCATTTGAGTTAGAAAAATGAGAGGTGATCCGATTGTAACATATTAGATTCTGGGGCTTGATGGGATAGATAGGCACATAGAAAATAGATGCAGGAGTAGGCCATTCGGCCCTTCAGGCCTGCACAACCATTCAATATGATCATGGCTAATCATGCCATTTCAGTATCCCACTCCCACTTACTCTCCATACCCCTTGATCCCTTTAGCCACAAGGGCCATGTCCAGCTCCCTGTTGAATATATCTAATGAACCGGCCCCAACAGCTTTCTGTGATAGAGAATTCTACAGGTTCACAATTCTCTGAGTGAAGAAATTCGTCCTCATCTCAGTCCTGAATGGCTTGCTCCTTATTCTTAGACTGTGGCCCCTAGTTCTGGACATTCCCAATATTGAGAACATTTTTCCCACATCTAGCCTGTCCAGGCCCATCAGGATTTTATAAGTTTCAATGAGATACCACCCACATCTTGTTCTTCTAAATTCCAGTGAGGACAAACCCAGTCGATCCAGTCTTTCTATACATCAATCCTGCCATCCCTGGAATCAGAGATAGTAGGAACTGCAGATGCTGGAGAATCCGAGACAACAAGGTGCAGGGCTGGATGAACACAGCAGGCCAAGCAGCATCATAGCTATGATGCTGCTTGGCCTGCTGTGTTCATCCAGCCCTGCACCTTGTCATCCCTGGAATCAGTCTGGTGAACCTTCGCTGATCTCCCTCAATAGGTGAATGTCCTTCCTCAGACTAGGAGACCAAAACTGCACAGAATTCTCAAGGTGTAACCTCACCAAGGCCCTGTACAACTGCAGCAAGACATCCTTACTCCTATACTCAAATTGAGGGGATGCTTCGCTTCCTGGGGGCATCAAGTACTTGGGGCACAGTTTCAGAATAACGCCACACAGGGATGAAGAAGAATTTCTTTCCTTAGGATCATGAATATTTTGCGGTCTCTATTTCAGGAATCTGCCGATGCTGAATTATTGAATATATTTAAGGCTGAGACAGAAAGATTCTTGACACAGAGTCATAGAGATGCATAGCACAGAAACAATCCCTTTGGTCCAACTTGTCTGCGCCAACCAGATATCCTAACTTAATCTAGTCCCATTTGCCACCACTTGGCCCACATCCCCCTAAACCCTTCCTATTCATGTACCCATGCCTTTTAAATGTTGTCATTGTACCAGACTCCACCACCTTTTCTGGCAGCTCCTTCCATACACACACCACCCTCTGCGTGAAAAAGCTGCCTCTTAGGTCCCTTTTAAATCTTTCCCCCTCACCTTAAACCAATGCCTTCTAGTTCTGGACTCCTCTTCCCTGGGAAAAATGCCTCGCTATCCATGCCCCTCATGATTTTATAAACCTCTATAAAGGTCACCCCTCAGCCTCCAATGTTCCAGGGGAAATAGCCTCAGTCTCTTCAACCTTTCCCAATAGCTCAAACCCTCCAACCTCAGCAACATCCTTGTAAATCTTTTCTGAACCCTTTCAAGTTTAGCAACATCTTTCCTACTGCAGGGAGACCAGAATTGAACACAATTTTCTAAAAGTGGCCTCACCAACATCCTGTATAGCTGCAACATGACATCCCAACTCCCATACTCAATGCAAGTGTACCAAATGCCTTAATCACCACCCTGTCTACCTCCGACTCCACTTTCAAGGAACTGTGCACCTGCACCCCTAAGTCTCTTTGTTCAGCAACACTCCCCAGGGCCCTACTATTAACTCTATAAGTCCTGTTTTGGTTTGCCTTACCACAATGCAACACCACACATTTATCTAAATTAAACTGCATCTGCCACTCAAAGGGCTAGAGGGACAGCGGAGTGGAAGCCAAGATTAGATCTGACAAAACACTTATGAAAGACCAGCAGATTCGAGGGCCCGAAAGGCCTCTTTTTGCTCTGGCTTGCGATTGGAGAAGAGGGCCGGGGGTCTCGCTGGATCGGAGGGGTAGCTGAAGCCGAAAGGCCTCTTCGTGACAACAAGGTGCAGGGCTGGATGAACACAGCAGGCCAAGCAGCATCATAGGAGCAGAGTTGTTTTGAGATTCTAAGAACATTCTTTTTGGGGTAAAACGATGCAGCGGTCCCCAGCTGCATTGTTTGTCATTGACTGAGTCTGGATGGGTTTGGTTTTACGGCACAGCGCGCTAAGGCGGGCACTTGGTGACATTCTATTGGAATGAAAGAAGCTTTTGGAGACTAAGTTACTGCCCTGGTTATGCTGTACAGAAAGACTTTGTTTTGAAACGCGAGTCGTTTCCTGCTGTAACTCACTCTGCGTAGCCTGTGTTGCAAGGCAATTTCTTGTTCTTGGGAGGAAGCAGGACCGGCCTGAGTCTCTGGTCCCCGTACTGGCTCATCTCTGCTGGACTCTGGTGGAGAAAGTGTGGCCGACAGTATATCCGAGCAGTCAGCTCCGGGCAGGCTGTAACACGGGGCTGGCGGCTCCGTCTCACGGGCGAGCTCCGTCTCTTAAACTTCTTAAACATCTCTGTTCCTCGGCTTCCAAACAGCGGGACGAGAAGTCTGAATGTAATATCTTGTCTCTTACTCTGCAACCCCCAGTCTTTTCCGTTCCCTTTCCGCCAATCCGTCCGAATAAACTAACACGGTTCTAATAAACTTCTTCCCCAGCAACGACTCCACGTATGGGGAGGAAGACAGGAGCAACGAACAAGAGCAGTTCCTGCCCGCTGTTAATAGTACTGGCTGTTCTCCTGGAGCATTGAGCAATTCTTGATTAGTGTGAACACCCAATTGCAGAGCTCACTCCAACATGCATCCAATGCAGGGAATGACCCGAGCAGCCAGAGAGGCCAATCTGTTTGTGTGCCTATCTGCCAGGAGCTGGTGTGAAAGGATATGTACAGCATTCAGGGTGGGAAACAAAGAGTAGAAATGAAAACATGAATTACATAAATTGAGCTGTGAGGACGATGCAGAGATGTTTTCACTGTGAATTGAACAAGGTGAGCTACTCAGCAGGTCTGGCAGTGTTCTGTAGAAATGTTAACTCTGTTTTTTCCTGTCCAGATGCTGCTAGACCTGCCGAGTTATAGAATCCCTACAGTGTGGAAGCAGGCCATTCAGCCCACACCAACCCTCTGAACAGCATCTGACCCAGACCTATCTCCCCCTACCCTTTCCCTGCATTTCCCATGGCCAATTCATCTAACATGCACATTTTTAAAATAGAATTATACAATCCCTACAGTATGGAAGCAGGTCATTTAGCCCATCAAGTCCACCGCACCCCTTCTTTAGACTGTGGGAGGAAATCAACACAGACACGGGGAGAATGAGCAAACTCTACACAGACGTTTGTCAGGCCCTTCAGCATAAATGGGTCCATGCCAACCAAAGTATCCATCCACACTAACCCCATTTCCCTGCACTTGGCCCATATCCTTCTAAACCTTTTCTATTCATGTATTCATCCAAATGCCTTTTAAATGTTGTTAATGTACCTGCCACAACCACTTCCGCTGGCAGCTCATTCCATATGCATCCCACCCTCTGTGTAAAAAAGTTGCCCCTCAGGTTCCCATGTACTCTTTCCCCTCTTAAACTAATGCCTAATAGTCCTTGATTCCCCAACCCTGGGAAAAAGACTGAGTGTATTCACTATCTCATGATCTTATACACTTCTATAAGATACCACCCTTAGTGCTAGCCACTGAGCCACTGCGCCATCCAGCATGAGTCGCTCCAGCACTTTCTGATCTTGTTTCAAATTTCTAATGTCCACAGTTCTTTGTTTTATTAATAAGTAGGAATAAATGGGTCTTCTTCTAACTGTAGGTTGTCAAACAGGAAGCTGGAAGAACACAGCAGGCCAGGAAAGGAGCAGTCAATGTTTCAGATATTACCCTTCTTCAGGACTTGTCTACCTTCTTCTGACTAGTGGGTACCACAGTGATCAGTGTTTGGACCCCAGGTATTTATCATGCAGTACTTATTAATGATTTAATAGGGAACTAAATGTAATATCTCCAAGTTTACAGATGACACAAAGCTGTGTGGGCGGGTGAGCTGTGAGGAGGATGTGGAGATGTTTCAGTGTGATTTGGACAAATTCAGTGAGTGGTCAAATGCATGAGATGTAATGGCTAAATATAAGACTATCTATTTTAGAAGCAAAAACAGGAAGGCAGCTTATCAGCTGAATGGTGATAGGTTGGGGAAGAGGGTCGCTACAGCAATACCAGGGTATCCTCCTACACTAGTTGCTGGAAAGAAGCATGCAGGTGCAACAGGCGATAAAGGAGATTAATGGTTTCTCTCTCCACAGATGCTGGCAGACCTGCTGAGTTTCTCCAGCACTTTCTGTTTCAGTAATATCACTAGTGGTATTATCACTGGACTGTTAATTCAGAGACCCAGACAATGTACTGGGGACACGAGTTCAAATCCCGCCACAGCAGATGATGGAATTTGAATTCAATAAATATCTGGAATTAAGAATCTAGTGATGACCATGAATCCATTGTTGATTGTTGTAAAAACCCATCTGGTTCACTAATACCCTTTAGGGAAGGAAACTGCCATCCTTACCTGGTCTGGCCTACATGTGACTCCAAATCCACAGCAATGTGGTTGACTCTTAACTGCCCTCTGGGCAATTAGGGATGGGCAATAAATGCTGGCCTAGCCAGTGATGCCCTTATCCTGTGAATGGATTTTTTAAAAAATCCAGGATCTTTGTTTTATTTTAAGGCATATGGTATGTTGGCCTCCATAGTGAGAGGGTTCAAGTACAGCAGCACATTTGTACAGGACCTTGCCACAATTGTACATGGTATTAGTGGGACTAAACCTGGCGTACTGTGTCCAGTGTTGGCCCCCTTATCTGAGGAAGGATGTTCTAGCTATGGAGAGAATACAACAAAGATTTAACAGACTGATGCCTGGGATGGCTAGACTGAAGAATGAAGATAGATTAGATCGGTTAGGACAATATTCACTGGAGTTTTAACAAATGAGGGGGATCTCATAGAAACCTATACTGTACAATTCTAACAGGACTAGACAGGGTAAACACAGAAAGAATGTTTCCAGTGACTGGACAGTCCAGAACCAGGGGCCACAGTCTAAGGATAAGGGGTAGACTGTTTAGGACTGAGATGAGGAGAAATTTCTTCACCGAGAAAGTGGTGAGCCTGTGGAGTTATCTGCCACAAAGAGTAGTTGAGGCCAACAACATTGAATGTTTTCGAGAAAGAGATAGAAATATTTCTTGGGGCTAAAGCAAGAACAGGATGCTGAGTAAGATGATCAGACATGATCTTACCGAATGTTGTCTGTGGAGATGGTGTCACGAGGTTGAAAGAACAAGACCCTAGTGACGCCATCTCCACAGACAATATGCTGAAGCTACTGGACCTATGCCTCACCACCCACTTCACCTTTAACGGCCAAATATATGAACAGAACAACGGGACACCCATGGGATCACCTATCTCTGGACTCATAGCTGAAGCGGTGATGCAGAGACTTGAAGTATGGCCCTTCTGCTAATCCAACCAAAACTACGGATACGCTATGTGGACAACACCTTCGTCATTATTAAACGGACCAAACTAGATGAGACAAATGAATTAATAAACAACACCCTCACTGGGATCAGATTCAGCAGAGAAGAGGAGAAGAACAAACAGCTCCCATTCCTGGATGTCATGGTGGAACACAGGACAAATGGGGAATTCCTATCAAAGGTACACAGGAAAGCCACACACACTGACTTAGTACTTAATTTCAACAGCAACCTCCCTAACACACCCAAACGAAGTCGCATGAGAACATTATTTAAACGGGCAACAACACACTGCAGCAACACAGACCTACGCCAAGAAGAAGAAGCGTACCTCTTCCAGGTATTCAAAGACAAAGATACCCGAAAAACTGGGTCAGAAGATGCCTATTACTTGAATGACAGCAGGAAGATACTACACGCCCCGACACACTCATCACGCTACCTTACATCAAAAACACATCTGAACTGACCACAAGACTCCTACAACCACTGGGCATCAGAGTAGCACACAAACCCACACATCAACCCTACGACAACTGCTCACCTGAACCAAAGACCCACTACCCACTAGGGACAGGACCAATGTCATATACAAGATTCCCTGCAGAGACTGCAACAAACACTACATTGGACAAACAGGAAGGAAATTAACCACAAGTGTACATGAACATCAACTGGCAACAAAAAGACACGACCAATACTCACTCATCTCCATCCACGTGGATAAGGAAAACCACCAATTCGATTGGGACAACACCAGGATCCTGGGACAGGCGAGCAGAGACAAGCACGGGAATTCCTAGAAGCCCACTAAGAAAGCCGTCAATAAACACATAGAGCTAGACCCCAAATACACTCCATTGTGAAGGAAAACCGGAAGTGAGGTAATCCAGCTCGACGCACACCAGAGTTTAAATAACAGGTGGGAAAACACAACAGCGCTTCATCGGAGGCTGCACTGATGATGTTACTCAGCAGAGTAATGGAACGTCTGCAGCACAACGAACCAACCCACCGCAACATCCACAACCCGAGCTACTCTAAAACCTTACAGCCATCAGAACATGAACATTACTGCACACAGAACTCCCAATTGTATCCTAACTAGAGGTTTACACAGTTTCAGCTTGATCCTATCTCTTATGTTCTGTGCCTTGATTAATAAAGGCCTATGTCCCAACTAGCTTCTTGACCACATTATCCACCCATCCAGTTATAGACACGCACTCCAAGGTTCTGCCATACATCTACAGTTCTGCACCATATTTTTTGATTCCTGTTAACATCAGATGTGGTCATCATTGACTGGGCCAGCATATATTGACCTTGAACTGAATGGCTTACTGGGCTAATTCAAAAGGCAGTTCAGAGTCAATCATGTTACTGTGGATTTGGAGTCACATGTAGCCAGACCAGGTAGGATGGTGTATTTCCTTCCTTAAAAGGCATTTGTGAACCAGTGGTTATACAATCACCATTAGACCAGATTTATTAATTGAATTCAAATTTCACCATCTGGCTTGGTGGGATTTGAACCCATGGCCCAGAACATTAGCCTGTGCGTCTGAGCTTACAAGCTTAGTGACTTTACCATTTACGCCACTGCATCCTGGAAGAAAATAAATGTTCAAAACTAATCCAGTTCCAGTTAATTGCTCCTGAGTGGTTGCTGATTTGAATTAACCTGTTACAGTTTTAAAGATGACCAGATAGATGACAATTAAAATTCACTGTGCAACATGTGTCAAAGATAGCTAAACCATCAAGCAAAACAAAAGGCAGAAGTACAAAAATATCCCAGTGTTACTTGTGATATTTATTTAACTAGATAGCTTTCAAATCTGGCCCATTATTATGGATGATGGCACACATTCTCTGAGGAGGTCAAAGTCTTTGTATTGGTCTGCCCTTCATAAGGGAGCAGGTTGTAGTGGAGGATTTTCATCTGAAAATGTAATACTGAAGGGAAACCTGCCCAGTAAGACTCTTTCATTAGCTACAACATCTTGTATTTATATAGAGCTTTAACTTTGTGACACACCTCAAAATGCTTTAAAAAATGGTAATCTAACACATAAAGAAATATTAGGTCACATGCCTAAAAGCTTGATCAAAGAGTTAGCTTTAAAGATTGTTATCAAAGAAGAAAATGAGCTAGGTACATAATTAGGTGTAAGGAGTCTATTCCAAAGCTTAAGGCCTAGGCAACTGAAGACATGGCCATCAATGGTTTATTTTGTTCTTTCATGGAATGTGAATTCAATAAAGTCCGGAATAAAGATCTGGTCTAATGGCAACAATATTAAGACATTTGTTTGATGTAAAACCCCAATCCAGTTTCACTAAAGTCCTTTAGAGAAGGAAATCTGCCATCCTTGCCTACATGTAACTCCAGACCCAAAGCAATGTGGTTGACTATTAGCTTCCCTCTGGGCAATAAATGGCCTAGTCAGTGATACCCACATCTTGTGAATGATTAAAAAATAGACCAGTATTTAATAGCTATTCGTCAATGGCACTGGAGCATAAGACCATAAGAAATAGGAACAGGAATAGACTGGTCAGCCCCTCGAGTCTGCTCTGCCATTCAGTAGGCTCATAGTTCATCCAACATTCTTCACATCCACTTTTCCCTATAATCCTTGATACCCTGACTGATCAAGAATCAATCTATCACAGCCTTAAATACACACAAGGTCTCTGCCCACAACTTTTGGTGGCACAGAATTCCAAAGACTCAACAGCCCTCTGAGAGAAGACATTCCTCATCTCACTCTTAAATTGGCACCCCTTAATTCTGAGACTATGCCCTTCAGTCCCATGAGTGGAAACATCCTCTCAGCATTTACCCTGTCAAGCCTGTTAAGAATGTTACATGTTTCAATGGGATCACCTCTCGTCTTTTAAAGTTCCAGTGAAAGGAGTCTCAACCTGCCTAGGTCTTTGCTCATAAAGCAGTCCCTCCATACCAAGGATCATTCTAGTGAACCTTCCCTGAACTGCCTCTGATGAAATAATATCTTTCCTTAAATAAGGAGACCAAAATTGCTCACCTGTACTCCAGATGTGATCTCATCAGCACTTTGTACAGTTGTGGTAAGACTTCCTCACTCTTACACTCCAACCCCTTTGAAATAGAGCATTAGCTTGAATCTCTGAGGGTCTATTAATAAGCCAATACCATTACTACTACACCACCATCTCCCCTGTGAAATGGTGTAACAATTAAAGTCGGAGATACACAAGAGGTCAAAATTAGAGGAGCATAGATACTTTGCAGGATTGTGGGGCTAAAGGAGATTACACAGAAGGGAAGGGTTGAGGCCATAGAAAGATCTGAAAACAGGATGAGAATTCTAAAGTCAAGCTGTGACTTGATTGGAAGCCGATGTATTTCAGTGAGCACAGGGACGATAGATGAATGGGACTTTTTATTTATTCATTCATGAGATGTGGGTGTCAGTGGCAAGGGCAGGAAGTAATGCCCATTCCCAATTGCAAAGAGGGAAGTTAAGAGTATTCCACATTGCTTTGGGCTTGGAGTCACATGTAGGCTAGACAAGCTGAGGATGGCAGATTTCCTTCCCTAAAAGACTTCAGTGAACCAAATGGAACTTGCTTTGGGTTAAGTCATGGGCCACAGACTTTGAGATAAATTCAAGATTATGAGTGTAGGATGTGAGAGACCAGCCAGGAATGAATTGGAATAATCAAATTTAAACATAACAAAGACATGAATGAGGGTTTCAGCAGCAGATGAATTGAGACAGGGGTGAGGTTGGGAAACATTACAGATGCAGAAATGTGCAAACTTAAGTATTGTCTTCAGCAAAAGGTTGATTAAGGAATCTATCTACAGAGATTCCAACCTAGCGAGAGGCCTGTGTTTAGGAAATCAAAGGCACAAACACTGAGTGAGAATGTTCCTATGTGATATTCTGAAAAGAAGTATTCTGATTACATTAAAACAAGTTTATATTTCCCTTTGGCAACTGATGCCTCAAACTAAAGTGCAACAAGTGGTTTACCCTTAGTTTTGAGACATTTCAGCTTGATGACACTCCAGCATTTGCTCTTGGATATCTAAAGTGATGGCCAGAAGCAATTGCTACCAAATATTGTGAAAACCCAGTGTCTCCAATCTTGGCCGAGCAAGATTTTCCATGTGGTGCCATGGGAATTTTTAATAACTGCTTGGGATAGGAAGATGCCTCACTCAAAGGATGGCACTTCTAACAATGCAACTGAGGGTCTGTCAGCACCGCACAAAATGTCAGCCTAGTTTGTGTGTTCCAATCTCTGGACCACTTTAGACATCCAAGAGCAAATGCTGGAGTGTCATCGAGCTGAAGTGTCTCAAAACCAAGGGTAAACCACTTTTTGCACTGTTGTTTGAGGCATCAGTTGCCAAAGGGAAATATAAATTTGTTTTAATGTAATCTGAATACTTCTTTTCAGAATATCACATAAGAACATTCTCTGGACCAGTGCCTGATTACTTAATCTACTAAACTAGAGGTGAACCTGCTATTCACTGAGCCATGATTGACAGGTTAATGTGTATCCAAGTGTGGAAGGCAGAAGATTTATTATCAGGGATGGTCCAGGACATACCCAAATGAGAATTTTGACACTTAATCCCATAGAATTTTGGATTGCATTTTAATTCAGCCTCACAAGTCTAAAGTTATTTTTTTAAATTAATTTTTGGGATGTGGGCATTGCTGGCTGGCCAGCATTTATTGCCCATCCCTAGTTGCTCTTGAGAAGGTGGTGGTGAGCTGCCTTTTTGAACTGCTGCAGTCCACGTGCTGTTATTTAACCCATAATGCCATTCGGGAGGGAATTCCAGGATTTTGACCCAGCGACAGTGAAGGAACAGCAATATATTTCCACGTCAGGATGGTGAATGGCTTGGAGGGGAACTTGAAGGTGCTGGTGTTCCCATGTATCTGCTGCCCTTGTCCTTCCAGATGGAAGTGGTTGTGGGTTTGGATGGTGTTGTCTGAGGATCTTTGGTGAATTTCTGCAGTGCAACTTGCAGATAGTACACACTGCTGCTACTGAGTATCAGTGATGGAGGGAGTGGATGCTTGTGGAAGTGGTGCCAATCAAGTGAGCTGCTTTGTCCTGGATGGTGTCAAGCTTCTTGAGTGTTTTTGGGGCTGCACTCATCCAGGCAAGTGCAGAGTATTCCATCATATTCCTGACTTGTGCCTTGTAGATGGTAGACAGGCTCTGGGGAGTCAGGAGGTGAGTTACTCGCCATAGTATTCCTAGCCTCTGACCAGCTCTTGTAACCACTGTATTTATGTGAGTTAAGTTTTTGGTCAATGGTAATCCGCAGGATGGTGATAGTGGGGATTAAACCCTAAATCATTAAATATTATGTTTTTAAATATGTAAGTAATAGTAGCTTGACTCTAATACTACTTCGAAGGGTCCTTCTATGAGGAATTCAAAACTAAATAAGTTATGTCACTTTGAGAAGTGAAACTTTTAGCAACATGGATACAATGCAATTTCAACTGAACTTCATGTGGTTAAGTGATCACATCAGGTTTTGGTGTTACAGTAGTTTCAAGAGGGATCAACATGGGTCAATGTGGGCTATAGCATAGAAGGAGTCCATTTGGTCCATTGTTTCTGTGCTAAATCTTTGAAAGAGCTATCAGGTCAGCTCCATACCCCTGTTCTTTCTCCAGTGCCCTGCAATTTTCTCCCCTTCAAGTATTTATTCAATTCTCTTTTGAAAATTAATGTTGAATCTGTTCTCAACACTCAAAATCTTTGAAACTAAGTCTTGGAACTGAGTTCTGCTGAAGGGTCAAACCGAATCATTGGCTTCTCTTTTTCTCTGTTCGAATGACCAAATAGTGAGAAACAATGTAAATACTCAACACCTTCATGACGTTCTGCTACTTTAACAGCACAGAAACCCAATTAAAATGAACAGTTAAAATTAGTTCTGTCTTTGGTGAAAATCCAGTCACAGTGAAAAATGCTGACAATTAAGAAAATTGTTGAAGTCAGATTTATTTATTTCTTTAATCATTAATGGGATGAGGGTGTTACTGGCTATGCAGCATTTATTGCCCATCCCTAATTGCCCAGAGGCCAATTCAGAGTCAACTATATTGCTGTGGGTCTGGAGTCACATGTAGGCCAGACTAGTTAAGGATGGCAGTTTCCTTCCCCAAAGGACATTAGTGAACCAGATGGGTTTTTCCTGACAATTGACAGTGGATTAATGGTCATCATTAGATCCTTAATTCCAGATATTTTAAATTCAACCATCTGCCATGGTGAGATTCGAATGCAGGTCCCCAGAATGTTATCTGGGGGTCTCTGGATTAACAGTCTAGTGATAATACCACTAGGCCATCACCTCCCTGTCAATGGAACATATACTGCTGCTGGGTTGGTTTCTATATGTAAGCATTGTCTGTTTTGTCAGCTGTGACTCATTTGCCTTTGAAGGTTGAGGTTTTGGTACAAGGCAACCACACAGTAAAAGGGTAGAGATATTAAGATGGCTCCAGCACAAGACTTAAACGAATGGTTTGCAGATGGGGAATAAAACCTAGCACCATCTCATTTGCTATACCTCAGAATCAGGTCCATGACAGGGGAGTAAATCAGAACCCAATAAGCTTTTTCTTCTATCTGTGGCTATACCTGTCCATCAGATGTCTTCCATCAGTTTTGTCGGTGTTCCTCAATCCTGTGGCCAATGCAAGTTGCTTTGTGGTGAAATGTATGCATGTACTCATTACACTTCTGTGATGCTGTGAGTATTGAGTTCCTGTAGCACGTGGTGTCTTTCAAACTCTTTGCTTTGGTTAATGTCTTCTTTAGTCAGATTGGTGTTAGGCATAAAGAACAATGTGGTTGGAAAAATCCCTAGAAAGCCATCAGTTGCACCGAACTGGAATAAAATGTCAAGTCTGCAATGTCCTCCCTCCTAATATCTGGGAGTCTGCCAAAATTGGGAGAACTGTCTCATGGGCCAGTCAAGTAACAACCTGACACACTTAGGCTCACAGAATTATACTTTTCAGCCAGTGTTCCAGATATCACCATCCGCTGGGCAGACCCACCAGAGCTGATGGCATGGTGATGTACAATTGAGAGTAAGTCACCCTAGGTGTCCTCAACATTGGCCCTGGTTCGTGTGTTGTACAAGAAAGTTAGTACCTGAAAGGGTTAACAGACATCACAACATAAGTTCCAACCGTCAAGCAATAAAGGATTTCTCCTGGAAGGAATTTACCAAATTCTAACCAGTTGAGGTTGCAGTGGAGTAATTCCTCATGTTGTTCAAAAAGGTAGTGAATCAAATGAAATGGCCTAAACTGAACATTGCCCATGCAGAACCATTTGAATGGTAGAGCACATTAAACTTATACCTCATTGTTAGAAAAGGTTTCCATGGATTGTGATAGTAATGTAGTGATTGTAACAAGGTCAACCAGCTCATAGAAAATGAATTCTCTGATTGGGACCGTTAATCTGGTCCAATCTGGGACCCCAGGCTGATGTATAAAAAGGGTGAATGTCAGAGATGCTGACACTCTGATAGCTGACTCTGTATGAGGCAGTACTATAGTCAAGGACTGTTCACGTGTAAATAAAGGGTGACTTGGTGATGGGATGGTGAAGTTGTTTCAGTAAGGAAGACAATTCTGGATGCATATAAGTTAATTCCTGAAGCACACAGGCAAATGTTATGAAATTTAAGGCAACAGCCTCAGCAAACCTGTGTTGAATTTGCAACAGTATATCAAAGTAATTTTGACAGGTGGATGTAGGGATTAGGAATAAATGTTACATTTGAAGCTGTCAGAGAGATCATTCTTTTAGAAGAATACAAGAACTCTCTACCTTTAAAAATTTGAACAATTTTGAAGACTAGAGGATTGCAACTTTGAGACAGGAGTGGAAATAGCTGATGATTATAAGGTGACCCATAAAACAAAACCTTTTCTCTGTCGCCCCCTTAAATCCCACAAGAATAGAAGGTAGGAGAGTGAAAGGAAGACAAATAACGCGGGTGCAGAGATGACTGGAAACGCCCCAAGATTCATCTTTGAATTAGGAAACAAAGTGCGGAGGGCTTAAGTGAGAGTCATAAGCCTTAATGTTTCCATTGTCGCAAAGTATGACACTTCTGTTCAGAATGCTGGAAACTGCGCAGGAAGCCCATGGGACTTATCAGGGGTTTGTAAGAATGAATCTAAAAGGGAAACTCACAAGCAAAATACAACTGATCAAATTGTAGCTTTAACTACAACTATGAAGCCAAAGGTAAACACTACTGTGAGTGTAGGAGAGGTGAATAGAGTGGATCAGAGACAGAAAGGGTTTCTGTCAAAAGGAAAGGTAATTTTTTTTCAAATGATACATAACCATGTTAAGGAATTTAACAGCTGTGCAAATTCCTTTGCTAATGAAGGACCTAGACTTTTCTCCAGAGACTGTATTGAAGGCCAAATTTTTAATAACAGGATAATTGGAGAGTATATACCCATTCCTTTGTACAAAGTTCGCTCGGGATATGATTTGACGTCTGAAACAGTTGGTACTTATCATTCAGAAATTGCTTGTGGATAAAGTTGACTTACTCGTAGGTAATGATTTGGCTGCTTGGAAAGTAATTGTTTTGCATAGAATTGTACAAGAAGTCTGAGTGAAGTTAAAGAGAGGGAAACTTTATAGGAACAGGTCCCATATATCTTTCTGTCGTGTGTGATGACCAGAGCAATGACTTAAACAAAGCCCATCACAGAGGGCAAAGTAATACTGCAATCAGATGTTAGAGTATCCAAAATGTACTTTAAGGAAGGGGATAATTCAAAGAAAATGCTTAATGTGTTTTCTGTAATTGAAGCGCAGAAAACAGATTTGGAGTTAAATAAGTCACCCCAATTACTCCACACTGAAGCTTAGGCTGATGGAAGTCTGGGGTGTCATTAGGCTAAAAGTGAATTTCTGATGAGGAAATGAAGACATCCTCACAGACTCGTGGACGAAGAATCAGATAGTGGTACCACCCAGAAATCATACAGAGATATTGTGAGTAGCATATTGAATTCAGATGGCAGGACATCTAGGAATGTGGAAAATTCAAGCATTGACAAACAAGCATTTTATGTGGCCGAGATTTCATAAAGATGGAGTGCAGTTGTGTAAAACATGAAATACATGTCAGGTTGTGGGAAAATCTCATGTAGTCAAACTGGCACCTTTCATACTCATATTATTTTTGAAGAAGCATTGAGTAGTGTTTTAGTAGATTGCCATAAATGAAAGTAGGATGCAAATAATTTGACAGAAGAAAACTTGAATTAGTAGCAATGACTCAAGCAAAGGATCTTTTGCTTCAATTTGTCAAACCAAAATAAAAAGATCATAAAAAATATGAAAGGAGGTGGGCCATTCAGCCCATTGAACCTGCTCTACCTTTTGATAAGATCATGCTGATCTGATTATGGCCTCAACTCCACTCTTCTGCTTGTCCCCATAATTCTTGATTTGCATGTCAATCAAATATCTGTCAACTCAGCTTTAAATAAATTCAAAGATACAGCCTCTACTGTTATCTGTGGAAGGGAAATTCCAAAGACTCATAACTTTCTGAGAGAAGAAATTCCTCTTCATCTTCATCCTAAATGGGAAAGCCTTTATTTTTAAACTGTGGCCCCTGGTTCAAGATTCCACCATAAGAGGAAGCATTCTCTCAGCTTCTAATCCATTTGCCTTTTTGTACAATCATATTTGCAGAAATTTTGTATCCTCCTCACACTTTTTTTTCTACCTATTTTTGCATTACCAACAAATTTGGCTACAATCCAGTTGGTCCGTTAGTAAATCATTAATAGAAATTGTAAGTAGTTAAGGTGCTAGCACAGATTCCATTCTAGTAAATTTTTCAGATATGAGTTCCCTTCATGAAGCGATGCTGACTCTGCTTTATCATTTTATTCTTAATGGTCTGTTACATCCTTTACAAAAGATTCTAATATTTTCCCGATAGCAGACATTAGGGTAACTGGCCCATAGTTACCTGCATTTTGTCTCCAATTCTTTCTCAAATAAAGGTGTTAGTTTGGCAATTTTCCAAACCTTTGGAACCTTTCCAGACCTTAAGGATTGCATCCACTACCTCTATAGCTACTTCCTTTAATATCCTAGGATGCATCCCATCAGGTCCAAGGGGCATATTGGTCTTTAATCCCATTAGTTTTCCCTGCACATCTTCACTTGTTCTGGATACTATATTTATTTCCTACTTTCCTTTTGCCCCTTGAATATTGAGTAATTTTGGAAGGCTATTAGTTTCTGCTACATTGAAGTCTGATGCATAGTATCTATTACCACCACCCCTCCCCCCCACCATTTCCTTGTTGCCCATTATTATAACTCCTTTGTTGAAGGGGCGCATGTTCAATCTGACTTCTCTCTTCCCTTTTATATAGTTATAGAAACTCTTGCTATCCATCTTGACATTACTTGTAAGTAACATCAAGGTTTGTTTTCTCCCTCTTCTTTTTTTGATTGTTTTATGTTGGTTTTTAAAGTTTTCCCAAACTTCTGGCTCACTATTAACTTTTACCACATTTTATGTCATTTTCTTTCAATGTGATGTTATCTGGAACTTCCCCAATTCTGGTTTAACCATATTTAGCTTACCCCCTTCCTAGAATCCTTCTTCCTCACTGGACTATGTCTGTACTGTGAACCATGAACTATTCTTTTAAATGTTTGCCATTGTTCCCCAATCATCTGTGCTGCTAAACTTTTTCCCAGTTCATTCCAGCCAAATCTACTCTCATTTCTTTGCAATTATTCTTATTTAAGCTTAGCATAGTTGCTTTTGACCCAAGTTTCTTGCCCTCAACCTGAATGCTAAATTATACCATGTTATGGTTACTGTTTCCTAGGTGACCTTTTACTTTGACATTGGTTATTAACCATGCCTCATTACAGATTATCAGATCAATCCCTGGTTGGATCCACCCCATATTGTTCTACAAAATTGTTCTGGATACACTCTATGAATTCTTCCTCACGGCTTCCTGTGACAATCTCACTGTCCCAATCTTCATGAAGATTAAAGTCACCAATAATTAATGTACTGTATTTGCTACATCCCCTCATTACCTCTTGATTTATTCTCTGTCCCACCATGATAGTCGCTGGTAGGAGTCCTTTTGTCTACTCCTGCAAGTGTTTTCTTGCCCTTTTCATT
The DNA here is from genome assembly GCF_021869965.1 of Rhincodon typus. Taxonomy (NCBI): domain Eukaryota; kingdom Metazoa; phylum Chordata; class Chondrichthyes; order Orectolobiformes; family Rhincodontidae; genus Rhincodon; species Rhincodon typus. The sequence goes on from NC_063347.1 coordinate 10,602,783, forward strand.
TCTTACCTCCAGCCACATGGATTCTGCGTCTTCTGATGAAAAATCATTTCTTGCTATCGGACTTATTCCATCCCATTCCAACAGTGCAACACCATCACCTTGTCCTTCTTGACTGTCCTTTCAAAAAGTCACATTACTCTGAGAATATTGAGTTCCCAGCTTTGATCTCCTTGTAAGTGTGTCTCGATAATGATTATAAGATCATACCTGTCAACATGTATTTGTGCAGTTACTTCATTTATTTTGTTCCAAATACTACACGCATTCAAGAACCATTAATTTTTTTTCCTTTTTACCATTTTTCTTCTTTTGAACCTATTTAATGCTATGTTTGTATATTCTGTCCCTCCCTGCCACATCTGGGTATCATTATCCGAATAGTTGCCCTGTAATGCTGCTGTGCTATCTTGCTTTGTAAGCCTCCATTTCCACTCTCCCAAATTCTCTCCCACAAAAAAGTTAAAGTTTTGTCTACAACCTAGTTATTCAATTCACCTGGACATTGGTCCTAACTTGGTTCAAGTTTAGTCCATCCCAGCAGAACATGTCCATTCTACTCCAGTACTGGTGCCAGTGTCCCACAAACTGAAATCCACTCCACCCATACAAAACTTTAAGACATGCATCTATCCCCTTTCCTTTGTTCACTCTATGCCATTTTGCCTGTGGTTCAGATAGCAAACCAAATATTATTAGCTTGGAGGTTCTGAGTTTTAATTTTGCTCCTAAATGTTCAATGTATTTCAGCAAAACCTGCTTTTTAGTTCTATCAATGTAATTACTGCTAATGTGGATAACAACTAATGGATCCCACCCCACCCTCTCCAAGCTCTGCTCCAACCCTGGCACTGGGCAGGCAACACAGCCTTCAGGACTCAAGCTCACAGCTGCAGAGAACATTGTCTAGCCTCCTAGTTACGTTGTTCCCTACTACAACAATATTCCTATTTCCTTCACCAAATTAAATGGCTCCCTGTATCAAGGTGCCGTGGTCAGTTTGTTCTTCCTTCCTACAATCCCCACTCATGTCCACACAGCTTGCAAGAACCCCATAACTGTCGGACAATTACAGGGGCTGAGGCTCCTGAATTCTAACCTCTGGATCCTCATACCTGCCTCACTTGCAGTCACACTGTCCTGTCCCTGATCAGAGATAAATTTTAAATTACCTAGTCTGAGGAGTGTGATTGCCCCCTGATGTGGCAAAATATCGATAGCTCAAGACTCCAACTCTTTAACTCAATCCAAAGTTCCTTGAGGTGAGAACACTTACTACAGATGTGTTTGCACTGGATCATATTGGTGTCCAGCAGTGTCCACATGTTGCAGCAGCAACACATCACCTCTCCTGCCATCACTATCATATTTGATTTCATTTATAAATTCATTTCTTGAGATTAAGTATGTAAATGTTAAGCACACGTTGTTAAGTATGTAACTAAGAAAATCGATAACTGCTATCATTGATTTTGTGGACATTTTGCAATGATCATAGTATTTAAGATTCTCAATTTATAAAATAATTACACAAGAAATTATACTGAGAAATGCAGTAATTCTACAAATTATACTATATTTTAGTTAAACATGTTCTGATTCAATTCAGTTATCTGTTCTGAGTTAACCCAGGGATTTTTGATTAGGGGTCTGGAGGCTCCTAGTGATATGTGTGAATGTTTCATGGGGTCTATCCAATAGGATTCAGAGCTCTCGAACTAAATGCGTCTAACCTGTGCATCTTAGAAATGCCATCTCATGAAATGAAAATGAATCATCTAGGCAAAGTGATTGGCGCATACTTAGAGAATCACAGAATCCCTGCAGTGCAGAAAGAGACCACTTGCCCTTCGAGACTACACCAACCACCCCCCTCCCCCACCGAAGAGCATCCCATCCAGACCCAGACACCACCCTATCCCTGTAATCTGTAACCCATCTAAGCCTGTACATCCCTGGGACATTACGGATAATTTAACATGGCCAATCCACAAAACCAGCACATCTTTGGACTGTGGGAGGAAACTAGAGCACCTGGAGAAAACCCACGCAGACAAAGGAGAATGTGCAAACTCCACACAGACAGTCACCCGAGGCTGGAATCAAACATGTCTCCCTGGTGCTGTGAGGCAGTAGTGCTAACCATCGAGCCATTGTGCCGTCATTAAGTCATGCCATCCTTGGCGCAGATGATAGCCTTAACCCATACTTGCTAGGGCTCAGCAACCAGCATCCAACGTCCTGTTGACTGACCAGGTTAGTTCTAGTATTGCTGTGTGCCACCACTTATTAACTTTTACCAATTTTGGTTAACGATGTCCGTGTTGTTTCAGTTAACCAATTGCTCCTTTCGTAGTCTTTGAACATCATTTTTGACCTTTTGGATTAACAGTTTCTGCTTTTTGATTCAGAATTCCCCTTAACTAACATAATTGTTGCAATCAATTGTGACCCCACTTTTTATTCATTTCTGCCAAAGATGACTCCCACTCTTTGCAAAATTGGTGCCTATTGCCAGCAACAAGTTTTCCAGTTAGTGAAGCAGATTTAAACATATTAAACTGAACTGTTAAATTTTATCTGGAAAGAATACTTTTCTTATCGTTAGTTTATGGAACTTACATGACACAGAAGGAGGCGATCGCTTACTCAGAAGCAGAAATTTTGAGAACCCTGGAATCAGCTGATCTCAGCTGGAACCGTAAGGACTGCTACAGATACTTATTAACATCCTTAAATGAATCCGATAAACCATTTTTGCACCTTCCTGTTATTGCTGCCTAAGCTCCCCAAATGGAAGCAGTTAAGCATGGGCACTATTGTATCATATTGTATATACGGGGTAGGAGTGAATTGGGCTCATCTGTGATGAACACAGTGTGGAATAACAATATTCAACCGTCTGAATTTTTCCAGCTGTGTTCTGGAAGTTAACTGGAATCCGAATACAGCTAATTCAGCAAAGAATCAAGTCCTTTATAAGAAACAGTCTAAGATTCTGTGTTCCTGAACAGACCAGATATAAATTTCAACCATAAACCAATGCAAGAAATAACCCACCAATACTGACTTACTTTGACTGAAGACAGCAGGGGAACTAAAAATCTTGTGAAAAAATTTATTGTACAAGGCATGAGTTTTTGCAATCTTTTGAATGCAAATTAATCAACAAAGAGAGAACATGGCCTCTCAATTCAAGTCCAGAGATAACTTTTCCTTGAAAGCTGACTAGTGTAACTGAGCGACAGAACATCTTAAACAGGCCAGAGTAACATCACAAAACAATCCATTCACTGATGCTTTGAGTTTTTTTTAAAGCATTTTGAAAGAATTACTTACAACAGCAACTGAAATACATTGTACAAGAGGCCACAGGCAGAAAGCTATATTAGTGTGGAAACAACATATTATCTACATGCAGATGAAGGTGAATTTCCTTTTTAAGTTAAGAAATTAGAGACAATTAAGAAGCAAATGAAGTCAATGTAAACATCGGCAGGTTACTGTACACAAGAGCTGCCTATAATTTGCAGTGATTAAAAGAATGTTAAAAAGGTCCTGTTTGACAGGACAAGCAAGTAGCCGAGTAGGGTCTCCTTAAAAGCAATCTACCAATTGCAATATGTTGACTGAAAGATTTTTTGGATCTTTCTAGACAGTGAGTTTCATCAGTTGTGTCTGTGCATGTGTAAGTATGTGTATGTATGCATATAAAATAAGCAAGGCATTGAAAATATCCCAGATCATAAAAAAGCTGTTTGAACAAGAATAGCATAGAGTTACAAGAATAAAAACAAGAAGTGCTTTCAAACTAATAAACACCACAATGCACTTCACAGGAGCTTTAGAAAACAAATTTCACACAGAGTCACATATGGAGATATTAGGTCAGATGAGTAAAACCTGGTCAAAGGGGTATGTCTAATGTGTACCTTAAAGGAGGATAGAGAGATAGAGTCCAAGAGGGTGTAGGGAGAATACTTCAGAGCTTGGGAGCTAAGTGACTGGAAGTACAGCCACTAATGATGTATAAATTAGATTCTGGTTTCCTCAACGTGCCAGAATTACAGGAGCACAGATAACTCGGAAGGTTGTGAGACATCACAGAGATAATGAAGGCTGAAGACATGCAGGCATTTGAAAACAAGGATGAGAATTTTAAGAACTTTAAAATTGAAAGGACCATACTTGACAGGGTTAGTGAGCGAAGGGATAAACAGGGGAAATGGGATTTGTTTTGTGGGTAAGAGACAAGCAACAGTTTTAGATGAAATCATGATATGAAAAGGAAAATGTGGAAGACCAGTGGTACTTGGAATTGTCAAGATTAGAAGGAATACAGGCATGAAAGAAAATTTTCCACAGCATATGAGCCTACACAGTGATGAACTCAGGCAATGTTTTGAAGTTGGAAATAGGCATCTTAATGATAGTTCAATGATGAGGTTTGAAGCTCATCTCGGGGTCAAATTTGACACTAAGATTGTACAGACTGCCTCAATTTTACACTATTGGCCAGGAGAGGGATGGAGTTGATAGCTTGAAAAGGGAATTTGGAGCAGAAACTGAAAACAATGGAGGCTTCAGTTTTTCAAATATCCAACTGGAGGAAATTTCCACTCATTCAGTACTTGATGTCAGATAAGCAGTTTGATAATTTGAAGGAGTCAAGGGAGGTGGTGAGGTAGACTTGGACATGGTCAATATACATGTGAAAACAAATTAATTTTGAAGATAATAATGATGATAAACTATATTTGAGGGAAATTGTGAGAAAAATGTTCAAGATATGTCCCTTCAAAGAAGATTAACTGAAAATGATTCTTATGGGGTCATATTGACGAATCAGTCAATTTACATTTAGATTCCTTGTAATGTTTATGTCAACAATGATCCCTTAGCATATGCACATTCAACTGTCTAGCCATTTTTTCATTTATATTGGGCAATGCAATACGGCATTCTATGATGTAGTGACATACTGTGGAAGAATAGTTAATCAGATTAATGCTGTCCATATAACTATCAAACAAAATCTGTCAAAAGAGTACAAAAACACTGCAAACATCTTGGGATAGAATGTCCACAACATTTCTCAATCCCTTGACATTATGGTACGTACCATTTCTGCTGAACCTCCACTAATGTCACAGCAGGAGATTGAGAAAAACATCATAGACCCTCATTTCACATGCTTATTTTTGAAATAAAAAGTCCTAGGCTTTTTACCATTGTTAAGTTTTCTTTTTCTTGCTGGATTTGCTGCCACTGAAGTGATAGCTGAATTTTATTCAATGTCCTTGTATTACATGACAAGAGTTCTTTAAGAAGAGTATGATGTTGAATCATAGAAATAGGAAGTGATATCTTAATTTTTAAAAATGTATTTATTTGTTACATCTTAAATAGATTGTAGTAAAATAGTAAGAGAATTAGAACAATAAAGAATGTATCAATATTAAAGCATAACTGTAAGCTAAATGTACCTAGGGAATGACTGAATGACGATCAGTTGGAGTGCCAATTCAGATAGGTAGGATTGGAAGAGTGGTTTCCATGTTACCAAAGCATGGGCAGCAGATGTGTGGGAACACCACAGCCTGCAAGTTCCCTTTCACGTCATACACCATCCTAACTTGGAAGTATATTGGCATTCCTTCACTCCTGCTGAGTCAAAATCCTGGAACTTCCTTCCTAACAGCACTGTGGGTCTCCCTATAACCGAAGGACTGCAGTGTTTCCCAAGACAGCTCACCACCACCTTTTCCAGGGCAATTAAGGATAGGAACAAATGTTGGCCTTAGCCAGTGACAGCCACATCCCATGAATAAAAATGTAGTAAACAAAGAATCAAGAATTCAGTGGCTTCTGAGTGATCTGCAATTTTTTTTCCATACCATTTAGAAAACATAGATTTTGCCGATAGTTTTTTCACATCCAAATGTTGCCTACATTATGGCAGTTGAGTCACTGAATTACGTAGTTGTTCTCCAAATATATGAATAGAAATCATGTTTATATATTTATACACACACACACGTGTATATATAATAGAACAGGTTGAAGTTGAAAATCTTTGGATAAGTAGGGGTTTTCCATCATCCAATCTGATAATCAGTTCTGAGGAAGGGTCACTGGGCCCGAAACGTTAACTCTGTTTTTTCCTTCACAGATGCTGCCAGTTCTGCTGAGCTTTTCCAGCAAATTTGTTTTTTTCCATGTTTACATTTTATTCATTCGTTGGATGTCACTGACATGTTCACCATTTAGTCCCATTCATGATCCTTTCATTGCACATGCAAACACCCAGCTTTGCTAATTATATTGGTATATTTTATTCATTCATGCTAGGCCAGAATTTACCGCCCTCCCTAATTTCCTGAAGGGTAGGTAATAGTCAACCACTTTGCTGTGAGTTTGGAGTCAGGCGTACACCACACCAGGTAAGGACTGCAGTTACTTTCCCTAAAGGACGTTAGTGGATCAGATGAATTTTTCTTGACAATCAACAACAGTTTCATGACCACCATTAGTCTCTTAATTCCAAAACAGTACTGAATTCAAATTCCACCTTTCCTAGGATTCAAACCTGCGTCCCTATTATCTGGGCCTCTGGATTAATAGTCTAGTGATAACACCATTAGACCATCACGTTCCATTTTCATGATCTCACTTTCTCTGGTGGTACCTCAGGTGAGAGACAGGGCACATAACTTGGCTGTCAGATAAAGTGCCAAGAGCAGCTTGAAGTCTTCACAACACACTCACACACTGCATGAGAAATTATGTGAAGGTAATAGGTGTTGTACCACTTGGCAGAATAGCCACTAAAATTTATTATTGCCTTTTTAGTTCTCAGTTTCCAGGAAAGGAGGCAGGTTCATGGTCCCAGAGTTAGCAATAAGACTAATATCTGGGCAGGCTGCAAATTAAAAGGTTTATCTCTCAGGTAAATGGCAGTAAACAAAACAGAAAAATTTCTATATGATTGGATCTGGGGACTTACTTAAAATTATTTGGTGCAGAGTGAACAATGAAAGGGGATGATAATTCTGTGGCTCAAGCTATAAAAAGTTCAAGTAATAATCTAATGAAAGAGATACTTGCCATTTAGACATGGGTTTATTTCTTAATAACTGAAGAGGAGTTTTGCAGAGATGGGAATGTCTACTTTTTATTCATTCATTGGATGTCACTGACATGTTCACCATTTAGCGCCCATCCTTAATGGCCCTTTAGGTTGTAATAAGCTGCTTTAGTTAACCGCTGGAGTCCATGTGATTATGGAACTCACACAGTATTGTTAAGTAGGGTTCTCCAGCAGTTTAACTCAGTAATGATAATGTATTCCTTAGTTTGGGTAGTCTGTAACTCAAAGGGGGAATTGTAGATGGTAGTATTCCCATATCTCTTGTCCTATTAGATGATACATGGTTTTGGAGATGTTGTTGAAGGAGCCTTTGCAAGTAGCTGCAGTGCATCATGTTGGTGGCAGACATTAAATTGTAGTTGGCAGTGTAAAAACTGGAAGTTTCAGGTTGAGTGCCAATAATGTGATCTGATTTGTTTTGGAATGTGACAAGCTTCTTGTGTGTTGTTGACGCTGTACTCATCTGGACAAGGGTAAGTACTGGATCACACACTTGTGACTTGTGCTTTGGAGAGTCAGGAGGTGAATGACTCACCACAGAATTCCCAGTCTGTGACCTGCTCTTGTAGCTCAGTAATTATACAGCTGGTACAATTAAAGTTTTGATTAATTATGACCCCTCAGAATGTTAATGGTGAGGTTTCAGTGCTGGTAATGATACTGGGTATCAAGGGAAAATGTTGAAGATGGTCATGGCCTAGTATTTGCATGAATGTTACATGCCACTAATTAAACCAAGCCTGAAAATAGTCCTGATCATGCTGCCTGCAAGGGCATACTACTTCATTATCAGACCACTTTGAAATGGAAATGGCACTAATAATCAACAGCAAACATTCCCACTTCTCACTTTATCTTGGAGGGAAGGTCATGCATGGAACAGAGGCCACTATCCTGAGGTTCTCGTGCATCAATGTTCTGTGCTGAGATAATTGGCCTCCAGCAACTACAGGCATCTTCCTTAGTGTTAGATGTGCTTCCCACCAGCAAAAAGATTTCTCCCTGATTCTCACAGGCTTCAATTTTTCTCGGTCTCCTTGATGTTTCAGTCAAATGATACCTTGATGCAAGGGTAAGTCATTTTCACATCAGCTCTAGAATTCACCTCTTGTATCCATGTTTGGACTAAAGCTGTGATGAAGTCTAGAGGCAGTGGGTGTGGAGAAATCCAGATGGAGTATTGGTAACAAGTTACTGGGGAGTAACTGTGGTTTGATAGTGCTGCCAATTACACCATCCTTCACCATGGACAAATGACAGTAACTTACGGCTGTCAGTTCCCTGGTTTTATTCCAAATATAATTGCTTTTTTGGAAAATCTTCACTACTCTGTGTATCCAATGTGATGCAAATCAATGTGGCACATTGCAAAAGATCTCAAGAATTCAAGTGGCAAAGTCCCAAAAAAACGACTACATTCTTTCAAATCAATACAATACCATTGGGAAAAAGGGTTGACGATCTTAATCACTGTATTCAAACAAAAGCAAAGTACTGCAGATGCTGGAGATATAAAATAACAACAGAAAATACTTGAGAAACTCAACAGATCTGGCAGCATCTGTGGAGAGAGAACCAGAAATGTGTTTCACGTCCAAATGACTTGGTTCTGTAGAAAGTTCACAGGACTTGAAACGTTAACTCCACAGATGCTGCCAGACCTGCTGAGTTTCTCCAATGTTTTCTGTTTTTATTTGAATCAATGTAGTGACTGACTGCATCAATGGATACTCAAGCAGCACGAATCAATAAACAGTGCTGTCCACACACTGCCAAGCAGGTATTCTGCCCAAAACAACTGATGAACATGACAGATTTAAAAGCTGATGTGATTTACACAAGTTAAAATTAATTTATTATCACTTAGAAATGGTCAAAACTCCACATTAAAAAGAAATGTTGGTGAAAGGTGCAGAGCGCAGCCTCTCTTGACGTACACTTTTTCATTGACTCTTATCTAAATTCACCTTTGGATCTACTTGAATCAATTAGTGCTATGGTTCTAGTTCCACAGACACCACAGCTGCAAATTCAGATATATTCTCCATCTACAGCTATACCGAAGCAAAGTGCATTTTATGAATTAACTTACAGTACCACAATGTGAGCTTCGAGTAGAAACTTACACTCCTCCAACAACAAAACAAATAGAAGTTCAGAACCAGGAGGCTGTGAACACTGATCGAAATTCCTGCACCCTTTGTGTACAGAACCCTAATATATAATAGGTATATATGTATGATGTACCAAACTGGCCTACATTGGGCACCTGTTCCTTTGAAAATAAAATAGGAAGTCATTGTCCACTGTAACCAATACTTCACATATCCAGCAAAAGTTGTCAGCAAAAGGGAGCTGGGAATAACTCCACGGACTGATGTTTCCATCCAACTTTTGTTTTCTGGCAATGATGTCTGTTTTCCATGGTAACAGATTATGGTAATGCATTCCACCTCCCTCACAATCTGTTGGAAGAGTATAAGCTTACTTTGTTGTGGTGAACATGCACCGACGTATCTGAGATGTTGGGAGGAAGTTCAAATGGAGATTATGGATTTAACCTCCACATATCTGAGCCCCTGGTATTGTGGATTTGGATTCCCAGTGGTCTATTAGTGATTTGTACACCTGTCTTTTAAAGTTGGTTTATGAATTTTCAGGAACCGTTTTCAATTTTGATCACTATTGCTAATAGATAATGGATTTTTTATTACTTCTGAATGTGAACAGCGTGTAGTGTTTGTAAGAAAATAGTTGCATTCTCCCCCATTTATTGTCATTCAAATTAAAAAATTATGTTTTGTTGCTTTTGGTCAAACCTTGAAAAGCACCACATTAGATCTCCCTCGGAGATGGGAACCTGGTAGGATGTCTGCTTTGTTGGATGTCTGGTTTGGGATAATGTAGTGCATTCAGTAGCAGATTCAGTGGAGATTGCCTGGTTCCCCACTGATCCTAATCCCAAAGTGTAAATGGGATATGTTAAATTGATTTGTGTTCTTGCCAAGTAAAGCAGGCAGTGAATTCAAAGTTGCCATGAAACTGCACCAATTATTTTGCATTTCATGACAGACCTTGTACAAATCAAAAACTCTCCCAAAAATTCTGTAACAAGCGTCAGCAATAATTAAAAAGTCTAAAAGGTGCTTATCATATTTTGGGAGGAAAAGGGCAAAAATAAAGGAGGTTCAACTGATGTAAATTTATATTCTAATGTAAATTTTAAGTTCAGTGTTAAAGAGTAGAAAGTCAGTCCAAAGTCCCTTAGACCCGACAGTCTTTGTTTTAAACATCCTCTCCATTTTCTGCATCGCCACCTCCTTTGATAATCCGCTTCATCCCACGCTTTCCAGCCGGTCCCTTTGGCTTTGCAAAAGCTTGTTTAAAAGCGTGTTGTTTCGGGTGGACTTCTTCATAAAGGAAGTCTGGTGTTAGCTCTTCACCATTGTCTATTTCGATCTGAAAAAATACAATTGCAGAATAGCTATCTTATTCACAGATTTCTAAACCAGTTGAATTTTAAACATAGCAAAAAGTGTTCTTAATAACATACACATCAAATCTGAAAATAATTTATGTTAACTATTCAGAGTGGTTTCCAAATAGTAAACTGATCTTGATGTTGGATTCCATCCCCATTCCTGATACTTCACCATCATAAGAACTACTGATTTCCAGTTTTGTAACATAACTTTCTTATCCATGGTCTAAGCCCATTTACCAGTGAACTCTGAAGTCTTTGTTATCTTTTGACTCTGGTGTACCAGTGGTCTCCTGGCAGGCACATAATTTACTCTGTGTAGACTTCAGCTCATCCAAAACTCTGCTTAGTGTATTCATCTCTGCAGCTGAACATTCTTGGCCTGCTGATCTTCAGTGAAACCAGTTCCTCAGCACCTTAAAATTTTTATCTTTGTGTTTAAGTCATTCTACATCTTTGAGAGCTTCCTCGCTTCCATTAATTATACGGGCAGCCTGTCTCAATGACAATTAAGGAGGTAAGAATCCAGGTCAGTGACTGCCTCCCCAAAGGTGGGTTCAGGACCTGGAAACAGTCCCAACTCCTTGCTTATTCTGGTAATCCCACAACTTGGCTAATGGTGTCTGCAGATACACACGTATGTGACTACCTTTTTGACGACTTTCAGTTGTAGCTGTTGTTCTGCCACATCCAGTAGAGGTCCCTTACAACTGGAGTACAGCATACGATCTTTAATACCGCATTTGTACCCTGGCATGGAGTAGATAAACACTGTGGGAAGAGAAATAACAACAATTAGAAATAACAAACAAGTTGCAGATCTCTGAGAACTTGGAATTTTATTCCCTGTATTCTACTGCAATTTACTCACTGAACATGAACAGTTCTATACAATCCTTTATAGTCATTTGTGAGAGTTGTCAGGACAAAACATAGTTGAAGCTATTTGTAACAGTGGGTGCGCAGGAGTAAAATGGACAAGGAAGATGAACAATTAAAGAAAGTTACATGTTCCAATTAAAGAATACAGCATCAAGAGGCACAATTACAGCAGTTTGGCACTGAGTAATAGGTGGTAATTTAGTTGCATGTTTCAGCTAACTATATATTACTGAGCAGTGGATCTGGTAATTTATGGTCATCATTTGAACATTCTGATTATAGTAATTCATTGCAAGTCACTTTTTATTCAAATACATATAGTCCATACACACTACTACCTACAATATCAAAGTTATGCCATTGTGTTAAAGACAGGCCTGGAATATTAACGTATTTGAATATGTACAGATTGAATTTGAATAGAAGGGAAATCAGGAAAACAGCAATTAATATTTTTGTTTAAAAAAACCCAGCAAGATTCCCTTATGGTTAAATAGGTGACTTTAATTTTTGGTGTTGTTCTGAGTCATCTAGACCAGGAAAGTCTGTGCTGAGATTGCAGATCACACATGGGTAAGGGTTGGGATGGCCTCAGCATCTAGTAAGAGGAGAGGGAAAATTGGATTGGCTAACCACCAGAATACCTGCTCAACAGCAATTACAAATAGTACAAGGCACAGACAGGCTGGTAGTGATGCCCCCCATCCACCATGGTTGAGTTGTTTGCCAACACAGATTACCCCGGTTTTTAGATGGAGAATAGGCAGGCATTTTGGATGAGCTGCTAAGATGAGAGGATGGAAGTGAAGCAAGTAAATAAAACATTTTTCAACTTACCAATTGATTCTAAGTAGTCCCCCTCATGTGAGTGCTTATAGAGGAAGAAATGATAGCGAGCAGCATTACTTGGAATTCTCTTTGGTAAGTCAAGGACGTCAGTGACATCTGTATGCACCAAGTTGATGGTTTCCTTCTCTGTATCTAGTTTCTGAAGGGTGGAGAAGAAATAAATATTTTTGAAAAGTAAGCAGTTGCTTTAGCTAAACGTATTATTTATAGCAGAATAGTTGCTTGCTCTTTTCTCAATACATCTTAAGCATTTGGAATGTAGTACCATAAAAAGACAGGGCTAAGAAGGAAGCTGTTTAGTCTATTGGTGCCTCCTTGTAAGAGCTATTCAGTTTGTCCTGCTCCACTTCTCTTTTTCTTCCCTCTCATGTCAATCTGAGCAGTGAATACAGATACTGAATTGAAAGAAGAGCTAGTCAATCAATATCAACCACAGAACTTTGAAGAAGAGTCATCTAGACTCAAACGTTAAACTGCTCTCTCTCCACGGATGCTGCCCAACTCACTGTGATCTCTAGCATTTGTTGTTCTCATGTTATTACTCTTTTCCTTAATACCGGTTAGCTATCTATCAGCTAGCAAGATGCAGCCTTACAATGCTGAAACTAATTCAATGTATATTGAATGAGAAGGGAGTTACATACCAGTTGTATGTAATTTATCTTCTTCTCCTTAAGTAAGAGGAGAGCCGTAATGGCACTTTCCTGGATTGGAAATGCAATACCTTGCATTGTCTGGTGCTTACTTTGAACACTGATCTCAGTCTTTACCTGGAATGACAAAATACGAAATTAGTACATGACTATACTGGAAAAGAGGGGCATTTTCTTCAACTACTGTATAACAAATAGTGTAACTGACCAAAGCATAACTATTTTACTACAACATTGCTTTCACCAGGAACTTCTGATCACATTCTTTAAAGGAGGAAAATATGCTAAAGGAAATTACATGACTGAATTTTTACTGCAGAAACTGTATTTTAAATATAACTCTTGCACACTTTTTCCAGATTAAAGTGGTGCTAATGTCTGTTCAAAAAAAGAGGCTGCAGCAGGAAAAATCAACAGATTATATTTGAGGGTTCTCAGTTCTGGAGAAGAGTCATATTAGACTCAGAAAGTTAATTCTTTCTTCAGAAAGGCTGCCAGACCGGTTTAGTTTATTTTAGCACTTTATGTTTTTATTTAACATTAGAGGGACATTTAATGTAATTTATCTTCTTCTTTAATTAACAAAAGAGCCATAATGGCACTTTTCTGGATCAGAAATGCAATGCCGTATGTTGTTTGGTGCTAACTTTGGACACCTGGAATAGCAAAAGCCTCAAGGTTCACATACACAAGTCTTTGAGGTCGCTGATCAAGTTGATAAGACTGGTAAAGAACCATACAGGATTCTAAATAGAGGCACAAGGTTTAAAAACAAAGAAATTATCAAAACCTTTATAAACTATTGGTTTGTCTCGGCTGGAGTATTGTGTCCAATTTTGGATACCTAAAGCTTTGGAATGGTGGCAATGCCTTGGAAGGGTTGCAGAAAGAGACTCACTAGAATAAACCAGGGATGAGGACTTCAGTTATGTGGAGAAATTAGAAAAAGTGGGATTGTTCTCCTTAAAACTGGGTTTATTCTCTTTAGAACAAAGAATGTTAAGAGGAAATTTGATAGATCTATTCATAATTGAGAACCTTTGATATGGTAAATAAGAACAAACAGTTTTCACTGGCAATAGAATTAGTAAATAGATTTACATTCATTGCTAAGAAACCACAGACAAGATGGAAAAAATTATTTTATGTGACAAGTCATGATCTGGAATGCAGTGCCTGAAAAGGTGATGGCAACAGACTCAATAGTAGCATTCAGAGAAAAGTTGGATATGTACTTGAAAGAGAAAACTTCAGGCTATTGCAAAAGAGCAGTGGAGTAAAGCTAATTGAATAGTTTTTACACAGATCTGGCATTGGCAGGATTGAGATGAATAGCCTTCTGTACCTTAAGATTCTATGAACTGTCTGTCTAAGGGCTCAACAAATCATTGTATTTCTGACAGCAACAGCCTAGTAAGTTAGTAAGTTATTTATGTAGATTCCAGTTATGTTTGTGTTTGCTTGCAAATGCTCCAGCACTCGAGGATAAAACAGCCGAAACACAAAATTACAAAGGACAATTTTTAGCATTTTGAGATATGGAATTGCAGGATACTGAAATCCCAATTCAGATGATGATGTGAAATGTCTCTGGCTAGTAACCATAGTCTTTCATACAAAAAAAAAATCCTATTTGTTATGAAGGATAAAATGGAAGAAGAAGAGGTGTAAAGAAAGTTATCAAACATTTCTACACAGGGAAACAAACACCCAGCAAGATGTAGGTATAGTCAGGTTATTATATGGATGCCTTCGATCAACCCCACTGCATTCTTCTGCTGCAAGTACAGTATACAATTATGAGAAACCAGAAGAATGAACAACAACAAAAAAATCACAAAAAATTATAAGTATTCTGAGTCTTACATTTATGTTCTATATTTTATGTGAAATACTAAATAGAAGCCAGAGGCAGAGACCGGGGAGGTTACATTTTAAGTAAGCAGGTAAGAAATTCCAAACACCAGTGATGAACTGAGCCCAGGCCAACAGGAGATAATTGGATAATCCCACTTCTCCACAGTACAGAGATTTTTCCATCATTTTAACTTTTCCTTTATTGAAAAGAGGATGGATTTGTGGAGCTTTGTGCCTGTCCAAACCAGTCAGTAAATGACAGAGGTAAGCTCACCTTATCCAGTGAGACATTTAGTGGAATATTTTTCTGCATTGTGGATGATCATATTTCTCTGCACAATTTTGACTGGATTTAAAACTCTACCTACTGCTAATGACAGTAATGACAGACAGGAGGAAATGTCTTAAGTTCAGAGCTATTCATGATGAATAAAATAAAATCCCAGAAATAAACAGTGATTAGAGAATATTTAAACTTAAACATTAATCTTCAAAATATTTCTTCTGAATTTGAAGTGTAGTTACTTAGATATTTTCTTGCCAATCAACTGCAATTGATTTCTCAATGAACCGTATCCAATCATGATCCTTAATTGTTTAATATAAATGCCATTGTTCACAGGGTTCTTGTGGTGCATTGGGAGTGTCCCCACCTCTGTGAATGGCTGAGATTGAAATTAAAGTATAGGATCAAAGTTACAAATGGTAGGAGGAAAGAGAAGCAAAATCAAGTTAATGCAGATAGGCAAAATCAGCCATGATTGATTTGTGAGTCAGCTGTGGCTCAGTTGCTAGCACTTGATTGCCTCTGAATCACACAAGGTTCCCAATTCAAGTACAGCTCTAGGCTTGAGCACAGAAATCACGACTTACACTCCAACATAGTGCTGAAGAAAGGTTGTCTTTTGGATGAAGGTTCCATCTACTTGTTTGGGCTGTTGCAAAGGATTCCTTGGTGCTATTCTGAAGAAAAGCAGGGGATCTGACCCAGGTATCTTGGCCAATAATTTTCCCTCAAACAATATGATAAAAGATTTATTTCACCCTTATCATTGTTTGTGAGGGTTGCTCATTGCAAATTGGTGTTTCAAGATATTTGGAGGTTGTGAAAAGTGATTATAAAAATGCAAACTTTCTTTCTTTTGCTAGCAACAGATCACAATAGAAAACGAGAACTAGAATTTGGGAATTGGGAATATACAAGCTTGAGGTGAAGCATTTTGTGTCCAAGATGCTGCTTTTTGTGAATTTCCAAGAATTGCCTTTGTTGCTTGAAGGTGCTGATGGGGAAACACTAATCTGACCCACTAAAAGTTTCAGATCCCAGATAGAGATGCTCTCTTTATCTCATATTCTGAACATGATAGTCTTCAAATGTACATTTAAAGAAAGAACTGCTTGCAGTTCAAAGCACCTTTCACAACCTCAAGATGTTCCAAAACATTTTAGAGTTATTGAGGTAGTTTCGAGGCTTAAAAGCTGTTATATTGTATAAAATACTGACTAAATGTTGGTAATTAAGAAATTGTAACAATTGATGGAAATTATTTGAGGAATTTAGTTGGTTGGATCTGTACTATGCAGGACACACTCCTTGCCCTCTCTAAATAGTATTCCATCCATTAAAGTCAAAATTCTCACCCTTGTATGAATTTTGGAAGCAGTTATTTGACTCTACTTGCTAATGCTGCAAACAGATATTTTACAATACAATTTATTAGACTGGAAGAATTTGTTTGAGGCCCTTTTGGTCTTGCAATGTTTAATATATCTTTGATCTCCATTTTTTTTCTCCTTTTGTTCTTAACTGTTTCAGTTGGGATTCCAGTGTCATGCGTAAAGTGTGGAGGTCATTGGGCCTGGTGGTGGTGGTGAAGAAGTAGTGTGTTTGTGTAGAACCTTGACAAGATTTGACCCTCTGTGGTCAGATAGGTTGACAATAACTGGATGAAGAGCAAATAACATACATGAGTGAAAACAGAGTTGTGGAGTCATAGAGTTGTACAGTATGGAAACAGACCCTTCAGTCCAACTTGTCCATGCCAACTAGCTATCCTAAACTGATCCAGTCGCATTACCAGCATTTGGCGCATTTTGGTCTATTCATGTACCCATCCAGATGCCTTTTAAAATGTTGTAATTGTACCCACTTCCACTGGCTCCTCTGGCAGCTTGATCCAAACACACACCACCCTTTGAGTGAAAAGGTTGCCTCTCAGGTCCCTTTTATATCTTTCCCCTCTTATCTTAAACCTATGCCTGCTAATTTTTGACCCCCTACCCTGGAGAAAACACCTTGGCAATTCACCCTATGATTTTATACACCTCTATAAGGTTACCCCTCATCCTCAGATGCTCCAGGAATAAAGCACCAGCCTCTCCCTATAGCTCAAACCCTCAACATGAGTAAATATTTAAAGGCAGGATGAAAATTCTACAGTTTATAGAAATTTTATCATTCATGGCCAATCAATCCTTCAACTATCATTGCTGGATCAAAGTCCTGGAACTTCCTACCTAATACTACTGTGACTGTACCATCACCAATAACACTGTTGTGGTACAAGGTGATAGCTCTACTCCACTTTTTCAAGGGTAATTAGACATGAGCAACCACTGTTGGCCTTGCCAGTGGCATTTACATCCTGTAAAAGCCAACCTAAGGAAAAGCAGAATAGGGCAGATGCTGAAAACTTAAAATAAAAACAGAAAATATTGGATATGCTCAGCAGATCTGGCAGCATCTGTGGAGAAAGAAATGACAGTTTCAGGTTGTTAAGACTTTCATCAAAACTCTGAAATATTAACTGTTTCTCTCTCTCCACTGATGCTTGATCTGCTAAGTATTTCCAGCATTTTCTGTTTTTATGAGAAAAGGAAGCTACACTGGTTTGTAGAGAGACAACTGAAAACTAAAACTGAAAACGTTATTCCTCTTCCAGTTTCTATTCTACAAAGCTAAGAGTACAGTGTGAATTGTTTATTAAACTTATTTGATTTCTTTTGATATATTTGTGGAAAGCTTAAAAAAAACTACATTATTTAAAGTAGGTTCCTCAAAAAAGAATCCAAGGTGGCAATTTCTTTTTAATGTAAGTTCTACTTGTGGACAACTCCGCTCATCTGTTGTGCAGAGAAAGAACAAAACTGACCTTACAGGAAATAAGGGCAAATTTAAAAATAGTAAAAAATAAGAGTTCCCGTTAAAGATATAAACTCAGTGGTGCCTTCCTGGTTGACTGCAACATTAGACTTGCTGTATGTCAATAGTTCTTAACATTTATGCCTCTAAGGGTTCCCTCTCTGGTGGTATAAAAATTCCACGGACCCCTGTAACACAAGTATTGTTTCTGTGCAAACATCAGATACACAATTAAAACATTTAATTTGTTGTTATTTTTGTTTTGTTTACTTTGCATGACAAGAGGAGTGATCACTTAATGACCAGGGCAGTAATGAGGGAATACCTTTGCTAACTCTCAACTTTTCTAATGTATTTCTATACTTCCAATATATTGCAGACCAATAATTGGGTTCCAGTGATGGAACACCTTGAATTTAAATTTATCCACAGTCTCACCCCTCCCTTTCTTAGTAAGCTCCTCCAGTCCCACAACCCACTGAGATATCTGAACACATCTAAATTCTGGGCTCTAGACAATCTCTGATTCTAATTGCTCCACTACTAGTGGCCATGCCTTTAGCTGCTTAGACCCTAAGCTCTGGAATTCCTTTTAACAAATATCTCAGATTCTTATTCCTCTTCTTGTTACCTTTTTGAGCAAGCGTTTTGGCTATTGCCCCAATGTTGCCTTATATGGCTTGGCATTAAATTTCACTTAATAATAACTTCACAAGAGTATTATAATGTTAAAGGTATTAAAGTGCAAGTTGTTGCTGAAGGAGATCTTTAAGAAAAATAATCTTTCTTAACACACATTGTTGAACACAATGGTATAGAATTAAGAGATGTTCCACTTTACTGACACATAGTTTAGTAGATTTCAGTGCACTGTTGTACTGAGGGGTAAGCAAAGAATTCTGGTGAGGAGGGCAGCAGGATGAAATTTAGGACAAAATGAGAATTTCCACTAGTTCCTTCTTATGGACTCCCTGAAATATTCTTGTGGGTCCCTACGGAGATGCAGATTCCTAGTTGACAAAATCTGACTTACACAGATTCAAGTGCTACTGAATTTACTGCTGCAATTCTGAATTTGGCACTAATTATTCTAATCATAAGGGTAAGAAATGCAGTTTACTTTATATTGCACATCCCATCTTGAACGGAGCTATTATATTCAACATCGAGCACCGAAACCTATCTGATCATATTGCTTTACTGGAGATTGTGTGGAATCTGTCACGTCATTACCATGTGCCAGTGTGATATTACAGTCGCGTCCAAGCGTCACCTGTGGTTCAGTGAGTGTATCCTCCTCCATCTGAGTCAGTGATCACTGGTTCAAGCCAGTTAAGTACAAAACTCTTGGGCAACACTTCAGTGCAGTACTGAAGGAGTGCTGCACTGTAGAAAGTTTCACCTTTTAGATGAGATGTTAAACCAAGTCCAGGTCCACCATAAGTGGACATGCCAGGTCCTATGGAACTGCTTTGAAGAAGAGCGTGGCAGTCATTCCTCAGTGTTCTGTTCAATATTTGTTCCTCAACCAATGTAATTAAAACTGATACCTGGCCATTATCACAACACTGCTTATGGGAGTTTGCTGTGCACCATTTGGCTGTCATTATTCCCTACACTAAAACAGTGACTACACTTCAAAAATACTTTACTGGCTATATAGCACTTTAGGATGTTCTTGACAATGTGAAACGTTCTATATAAAATAAATTCTTAGTTTTTGATCAGAGCATAATATTTGCAGTGGCCTTGTAGTAGGTTGCCTTAGTCTGGCATGGGTTTGTAAAGTTCTGTGGATTACTGATGAGGAAAAACAAATGAAGAGGCAGAAATTATGCAGAGGTACGCAGGCCATTTGACTGAGACGCAGGCAGAAAGTTATAAAGTGCTAGTTTAAGATATTTAATTTATAAGATGATATTCTCAACAATTAATGCCTGAAAGGCATTTACACAAGACGTTCTTTCTTTCAAACGGGAGATGCATAATGACCAGGCTGGAATGGAAATGGTGGTTATAGGGATAAATCAAACACAAACATCTTGGGGATTAGAGAGGGCTTGTGCGCTGCTGGAACTGTTGGTAGTGCTGTGAAGGTCAGGAAAATGTTATTTAAATGAGGGTAAGAAGACAGGGCTCTAACAAGTTGAAAAAAAGACCTTGGTTATACTGGGAAGATTTTAAACAGGTGGATACCCTGAAATATCCTGCTTTCAAAAATCTATTGAAGTACCATCATGTTGGTGCTCAGTTCAGCTACTACATAGATTCCAGAGGTAGAGAAAAGTCAGACTATTCTGAGTGGGAAAGGAAAGAATGCCCACCTATAAGTGGGTACACTAAATAGTTTAAGTTTTTCCATTTTACTGTATATGAAAACTTAGCACCTACTGTTTTTGTAATTACATTTCTCTAAAAGATCAACTAAGTATGCATCATAGTGGAATATATTCACATTATCCACTTAAATATATGATGTTAAATTTCACAGTTAACAAAGGTGATGTCAAGAATATATGACAGGAGATTTGGTCTGATAGCTTCAGATTACTTTTGAAGTAAAACACTAAAAAAAGTACATCTTTATTTTGGTGCCAAGCTAGTACATAGCATTTACTAGCTACGAGGCAACTCAGTCCTCTTTAATCACCAGCAGTGTTATAGGTATTGAACAGATAAAGTAACAGAAACAAATGTGAAGAACTTAAGCCCTACCATTGAGCTGGAAGAATCCTGAAGGCATGTGGAAAGGTAGAAAAATGCAGAAAAAAGTAAAAACATGATAGCAAAGTTTACAATAACAAGGCACTGGAAATGCAATGACTCTCATTGTTTAATCTGCAGTAATTATCAGCAACCATTCATGGATTAAGCAACAATGGGTGCCTTATCGAAAGATTTGCCTACTGGTAATGACGTGGCTCTGAATTGAGAAACTTCTCACAAGACACAAAGTCAAGGTGAACAAGATAAGACATGACCACTTATGAAGACGGTACACATTTTGTTCGTCACAGGTGCAATTTCTTTTCCTAGTACTATGATTCATCTGTTGACATTTCCACAGGAGAATGACCAAACGTATATGATTGGATTTTACAATCTCAAATCAGATGTGCTGCACCCAATCCCCAGTTGTGTTCTGTCATAAAATAACGCTGTGATGATATTGTGTCTGCAGTATGACGACATCACGTCAGTCTCCCAAATTATGGAAGGCAAGTGGGTTCACAAAATTGGCAGTCCACTTGGTATTGTGAAGTCACTAATTAACATGCTATTAAGTTTGTTAACAACACAATTGTTTTCAATTTTTGTTGCCCACTTCATCTTATTGGGTTAACAAGATGTAGAGCTGGATGAACACAGCAGGCCAAGTAGCATCACAGGAGCAGCAAGGCTGACGTTTCGGGCCTAGACCCTTCATCTAGGCCCGAAACGTCAGCCTTCCTGCTGATTTCTGATGAAGGGTCTAGGCCCGAAACGTCAGCCTTCCTGCTCCTATGATGCTGCTTGGCCTGCTGTGTTCATTCAGCTCTATACCTTGTTATCTCAGATTTTCCAGCATCTGCAGTTCCTACTATCTCTCATCTTATTGGGTGTTGGAATGTGAAAAAAAAATTGGGAGTGTTTTACAGCAGTGATAAGAAGTTGGCACAAGAGTGGAAAGAAAGACTTGCCACTGGGTCCATGATCAAATGTACCGGCAAATTCCAGAGGGAACTGCCAACATCTGCTTTTTTAAAAAAATAACACTTTTGTCTTTTTTGCGCCTTCTATAAAAATAAAGCTTGTTTCTGAGAGTTGGGGCCTTTATAATTTCAGTTCTGACAAAGTTCCTATTTGCAGCACTATCCCTTTGTCTACAGTCTTGATGCCTTGATCTACAGTCCCATTTGGGCTCAGAGCCACTTTCTGCTTCTCTAATTGGCAGCCTTCCCACCAAAGTGTTGCCAGTCGCATCCGTTGCTGAGATAATGGGGCAGGGAGAGACTGGAGTCCTCCATTTTTATTCTGCCTCCATCACCATGCTGAAAAAAATAAAATCCAGTCCATACTGTCTACTGACAAGTGAAACTTACTTGACCAAATGTCAACTTTGTCTATGTTCTTGAAAGTGACTTTGTTTAAATGGGATCTGCTAAACTAGCATTTTCTATAAACATCTCAATCAATTGAATTTGTTTATTTGAATCATTATAAAGGAATGCTGAGTAATGGAAATTAATTTCTGAAAACAGAGATTCTGTTCCGACAGTACCTAGTTGTTTGCATGGAAATCTTTTCATGCACAGTGATAAGGATACCTGAAACTTGAGCATGGAAAGTAAGAATTGGCCAGCTTTATTTAAATGCTGAATAATCAGGATGCCTGGCAATAAAATGATGTTGCCTGCAGACATTTGAACCTTGCTGTCAGGTTGAAATGTGAGTTAGAAACCTGTGTGATATGGGAAACTGTCACTCATTGTAATGTCTCTTATAGTGACCAATTACTGGCAGACGGTAGGCTTGCTGTCCACTTAAGAATGCTGGATAGGCTGTTGAAATTGGAAGGGTAATCAGAGGCTTTCCAACTTGAATAGATCAGTTATAATGAAAACTAAGGAAAAGAGAGGGCACTTAAAAATAGAGGCGCACCACCTACAGCCTTTTCAATATTTTGTTAGAAATTGGAATGGGAGCTCGACAGCAGGACTATTGCTGCACCCAAGCATGCTGAGGTGGGCTTCCGTACTTAACTGCATTGCTATCACCCACTTCCACTAAATAATATATATTGGCAACCTGCTGTGCATAAACCCATAGCCTTTCCCTCTCCCCCACACTAGTCCTACATTTCTAGATTGCTGCGAAATTGGTCAGGGCTGGACAGCGAAGGAGTGGGGAAATTAGCATGCTGACTGAAAGGCTACTTTCAGCTTCTGCCCACCTCCTTTTCCAATCTTGCGCAAACTCCTAATCCAGTCAATGATGTGCAATTCTTTATAGAGGTTAAGTAATGGGTCAGCATTGCTTCTCCATTAGATCTAGACTTCTAGAATTTTAATTACATTCAATGTAACATTATCCAGTAAAAGAGAATTCAATGTTTGTTATGAAGAAGGGTCACTGGAGCCGAAATGTTAACTTTGATTTCTCTCCACAAATGCTGCCAAACCTGCTGGGTTTTTTCAGCAATTTGTTTTTGTTGTTGAAGACAATGTTTGTATTATGATAACTTCCTGTTCCTACATGTCTTCAGCAGAATTTACAAATTGGAAGTAAGAAAATAATTCTGAAGCTCATGATAGTGACATCTGGTTGTAGAATGAGCACTGAAAGCATTTATATTTTATGTAACTTGTGCCTAACCCAAACAATTTTGATTCCTTTCTGTGACAAATTGTGATGTTAACTATTTACCCAGATATTTGGATATTCAGCTCTAAAACTGTATCCCTCTCATTTTTTTGGGAACAAGAGCTCAATCTCAACCAACTTTATGTCTGGCCAAAAGAACGGCAGAAAAATTAGTTTACTTTTAATGTTGTTTATTCTCTGTATACAATTGTAGGCACGGCCAGGTCGAAACTGATTACAAACTATATCCAAGGATACACGTTAAAATACATACAAACTTACACAGGTAACATTCCACATACATGTAACGAGGTTGAAGAGACTACATATTGCATGGATCAACACAACAGCTTGTACCATTCTGATGAACATTCCACAGAGAATTCTTGCACACGTTAAAATATTCCTTTCAGGCATGATAAAATACATATGAACTGATTGATAACCAGAAGGCCAATTTTCAAAATTCCATCTTCTTTGAAAACATGCATGAAACAGTGTGACAATTTAAGTGGAATGGAATCAGTCAATGAGTCTAGAAATCTAAAAAGGTGACAAAGAAGCATAAAATAGGTACAAGTCACAGAAGTTCGCAGCTGTTTCAAAATAAAAAATCACAATTGTTTTGCTATGTGACACTTCGAATTGCCACATAGTGCAAGGGAGGCCATAAAAGCATCTTTGATAACAGAAATGAACAGTTTGTTATTTGTGCAGTTATTTCTCATTTACTTCCAGAAAAGCACAAAGCTGGGCTTTCAGAAATTATTTTTGAAGATGGAGCACTTGTTTGCCCATTACATTTTTTGGGGGAAAAGTCGCATTGTTTTTGTACTGAAAATTCAATCCAGTCAAAAACATGTGCGAAGGACACATTATAATAATTTTGTAAGTCATACGTAGTCTTGTGACCATGCAAAAGGACCGAAAATTGGCCTCATGATACATATTGGTTCAGCAACTACCTAGTCAATTTACAATGATTATTTATTCTTAATTGCACACAGAAAATCACAGCAAAGGTTTGATAATTAAATCCAATTCAAACCAATCCAGGGGTGGGGCATAAAGTGAAAATGAAAAGGAAGAAGTTAACACAATAGAACACTGTGATTTAAAGATGTGAAGTTGTTAAATAAATACTGTCCAATTGTGCATCTGTGATACAAATTACTGAGACAAACCGACCAAGTTCCATTCATAGTCAGTGTTAGGTTCCCTAATCGTAACTGGGGGTACAATAAAGATACCCACAAATTGCATTAGGATGAGGACAGGCAGAAGAGGGGGTGATAAAAGTCAGTCAGTTTCCTTTCTTGATCACTATCCAATGGTGTGCAAGTGTGGATGTTGGGTAAAGATAGGTCAGATGAGCCATATGTATTAAACGGGGTTCAAGTTTAATGGCATCAAATTACAGCCATCTTTCGACAGCATCTTCTTTACATAATATTTATTCTATTTATATTGGCTGCATTTTGTGCTGAAGGTTCATGGGAAAGACTGGTTATCTGCTCCCAGGTCTTTGCCATTGTGCTTTCATTTGACTGTTTAAAGTCATGATGGGGATCCAAGGATATTCAAACCCTTCTAAAGAATTGCACTGATTGAGTTTTGTTACCAATTAAATTTTAAATACATAAAAATACAATTGCATTAAAAACAATCTTTGCAACATACAAAGTAGCAGCAGAAACGCAACTACTGACAGACATGCAGGATTTACCACCACTGCAGTCAGGACAACTGTACAAAGCAAAATAAATTATAACACGAAAACCAAATAGATATATACAAACACACACCACAAACAAGACTTATTACATTTTTGTCAAATTAATATGCACTCAATTGTTCATTCTGGAACACTCAGATCCCTCTGCATCTCACAGCTCTGCAATGTACTATCAATTCAATAATATGCTCAATTTTTTATTCTTCCCGCCAGATGGACATTTGCATGCTTTCCCACATTATACTCCATTTGTACGATCTTTGCACACTCGTTTAAACTATCTATATCACTTTGTAGCCACCTCATGTGCTCTTCACAACTGACTTTGCAACTATCTCTGAATCATCAGCAAATTTAACATCCTTTCCATGCCATTTATATAAATTGTAAAAGTTTTGATCGCAGCAGTAATCCTTGTGGCACACTATTCGTTACATCATGCCGATCAAGAGACCCATTTGTGTCTGTTCCATTTCCTGTTAGTTATCCAATCTTCTACACCATGAGCTTTAATTTTCCACAATAACCTTGATATGGCATTTTATCGAGTGCCTTCTGGAAAGCTAAGTACAGTCCATTCACTGCCTCCCCTTTATCCATGGCATGTTACTTCTTCAAAGAACTCCAATAAATCGGCTAAACATGATTTCCCTTTCACAAATCATGTTGTCTCTGCCTGATTACCTTGAATTTTTTTAGTGCCCTGCTATAAAAACTTTAATAACAGCTTCTAACATCTTCCCTATGACAGATGCTAAGTGTCATTTAGCTTACGGCTTTTGGTCTCCCCATTTGTTTGAATAAAGGAGTTACATTCGTTATTTTCTAATTTTATGGAACCTTGCTCAAATGTAGGGAGCTTTCTAAAATTAGATCCAATGCATCAACTATCTCAATAGCCATATCTTTTAAGGTCCTAGAATGAAGTCCATCAGAACCTAGGGATTTGTCAGCATTCAGTTCCAACAATTTTCTCAGTACCACTTTCCTGGTGATTGTATATTTCGATTTTCTCTCTCGATTCCATTTCCTGGAATGTTACTTGTATCCTTTGTAGTGAAGACCGATGCAAAATACCTGCTCAATTCATCTGCCACATTTTCACTTTCCATTATTTGTTTGGTAGACTCTCATTCTAGGAGCAACATCTACTTTTTTTCAAAAATATCTAAAGAAGCTCCTATCTGTTCTTATTTTTCTAGCGAGCTTTCTCTCAAACTCTGATTTCCCCTGACATTAGTCTTTTAGTCATTATTTTCTGCTTTTATATTCTGTCCAATTGTCTGATCTTTTACCAATCTTAGCGCATTTTTATACTTTTTCTATTAGTTTGATATTATTTTCGAATATTACAGGTAACCTATTGTAGTGGGCAGTGGTCCCTCTAATTTTCTTACTGGCCTCATGGGCTTCTGAGGTCTGTACACAGTAGGTTTGATGTCTGACTTCCAGTACTGCAGGTCAATGCTGTGATTGGCATGCTGATGCCAGTCGCTGTATGTGGAGCATTAGAGAGGCTGCACTCTCAGATACATAGCTTAGAGGGAACAATGATGATGAGTCTTCCTCTGAGAATTTTCTCTCTCTCTGGAATGTATCTATTCTACGTATTAATATACACTTATTTGTCTGCACTGCATCTCCACCGAACTATCCCTTAACTTAATCTGACAGTTCTCACTAGCTAGCTCTGCTTTTATGCCTTCATAATTTGGATCAACTCTTGTATAGCCTGCTGCCTGATTGGCTTCAGTATTCTCAGAAATCATCCCAAAAACATTCTATGAACTTCTCATCCGGGCTCTTTTGCTAATCTGATTTTCTAGCTTATGTATAGATTAAAACTCCTCATAACTTCAGACAAGCTCCTATTATTTCTTATATTCCATCCTACTGTGTATTTACTTTTTAACAGCCTTTATATCACTCCTACAAGTATCTTTGTGCCTTTATCATTTCTCATCTCTATCCAAACCTCTTCTGCCCCCGGTTTCCTAAATTTACTACATCCCACTCTATCCTGCAAATAGCATCATTAATTAATATAGCCACTCTCCACCTTGTTTTTGTTTTATTTATTCATGGGATGTGGGCTGTTCCTTAATATCACTACTTTCCTTTTTGTTCCTAGTGTTTGAATGACTTCCCGTATCACAGTGCCACAGTTGTTCATTCACTCTACAGCCTTCACTCTCATCCAAAACAAAGAGCATCAAATCTGTTGGATAACTGTAAAGGCTAAGGCTCCTGAATTCTTGCTCTCTAGGTTTCTTTACCTGGCTCAGCTACAGTCACACTTCACTTTCCCTGCCACTGATCAAATGAGAAGACCCTACCTTGAGGGGTGTGACAGCCTCCTGGCCCAAAACATCCTGGTAACTCTCCCCCATCCTGAAGTGTCACAGCACACTCCCAGGAGCTCCCAAACACTGCAGCAGCGACATATCACCAGTCCTGCTGTCTTTAATGTGTTTTAAATAACTACTAATTTATTTCATAATATTAAAAACGTATATTACTTATCTTACCACTAGTACCTATGCTATTTTAGGAGTAGAAAATACCTTAACTACATACCAGACACACTAAACAGCCAGCTTGTTCCCTGTAGGAGAGTGAGAACCAATTCCTTCAGGATGAAAAAGTTTTTTTTATTCATTCATGGGATGAGGGCATCGCTGGCTAGGCAGCGTTTATTGCCCATCCCTAATTGCCCAGAGGGTGATTACAAGTCAACCACATTGCTGTGGGTCTGGAATCACATGTAGGCCAGACCAGGTAAGGATGGCAGTTTCTTTCCCTAAAGGACATTAGAAAAAGCAAAGAAGCATCTCCTTTCCCTTTTCCCATAACTCCCGTGCTCACCCAAATCCCAGTATGTTTTTCTCAGTCGCACCGAGATGTCTGTATTTTTATATGCTCTGACGTAGCTCAACCCAAGGTCCACAAAAAGCTTGTTTAAGCTAGTTTCCTTAATTAACTAGCTTCAGTGACTCTCCAGAGCTTTAGGCCATAAAAGCATAAGATATCAGAGCAGAAATAGGCCATTCAGCCCATCAAGTCTGCTCCTCCATTCAACGAGATCATGGCTGATCTGATAATGCTCAACTTCACCTTTCTGTCTCTTTCCTGTAACCCTTGATTCCCTCACTGATTAAAAATCTATCTCAGCCTTGGAATTTAAAATTTAGCTTCAAATAGATTTTGACAAGTTGATGGAGTGGGCAAATCAGTGTCAAATGAAGTACAATGCAAAGAACTGTGAGGTGGTGCACTTTGGAAGGAAGAACAAGGGCAGATAATATAACACAAAGGGTACAATTCTAAAACATGTGCAGGAGTATGCTACACCAGGAAGATCTGTTCAACTTCAGAGAATGCGCCTACCAAATTTAAATGAGATTGGGGCCTCAAAATAACAAGCAACTCTTTGCTATTGGAAGAGTGGGCCAGAACTTAAAATTGTCCCCTGTGGACAAACAGATTCCTGTAATGTAGTCAATGATTGTGAACCTCAATGCAGAGTACCATTCTTGGTAGGTAGAGGTGCTGGGTTGAACAGATTCCAATAAGTTGTATATCTTCAATAAAACACAGGATAGAGGAGTGTTCTGAGACACTGGTGAGGATGCCACGGTGTTGCAGAACACTATTCCTACTTAAATCTACTTGCATGCATTTCCTAATGTGACTAATCCGTGATCTCCATAGCATTATTAGGGTAAGTGCAGATTGGAGGTTACACAAGAGTATTGAACAAGTTAATTCCAGTGCTCCCAATTACATAGGAATTCTCACATTTCATTGAATCTTGGTGGAATGTTTATATTCCTGAACATTAGAAAATTGTGAAAATGTCTGTTTTAAAATAGTAGGCACCAATGTTCTTATTAATTCTCCTTTGCTGTGCACAGCCTGTTTCTCACACTGTGCAGCCTTCTTAAGATTGCTGCACAGTGAAGCAGCATGTGTATCTTAAAAGGATTATTATTTGTATGAGGCTGTTTGGCCTGTGCACGGCATATTCCCAAATGCTGCATGGTATGCACCCTTGCAGCTTAAAGGCAAAGTTGATGGTGTCAATATCCATTGCAAAATCTAAAAACTAGGCAATTGTAACCATGTGCTGCACCTACTTAGATCATGTGACATATTTGAGCTCCAAGCTTTCACCTGAATTCATTAGGGAAGGATGATAATGATAGGGGATATACAGCAAACTCAATCTACAACTGGCACAAAGGGCTTTGACATGCATGAAATTTTCAGTTCAAATACACTGCATGTCTCCTCATGCAACCCAGCAGCAAGCTTACACAATGACTGCTGTATCAATGCAAGTGACTGCTGTAGCAACAACATTTACAAATCCACATTTTTTTCTTATCTTAATTGTTTTTGTGACGATTTAAATGTGTAATCTGCAATTGGAAATGTGGTATTATCATGTTGCACACTGCTTCAGCCTGTACTGAAATACAGATATGGCAAAGCATCTTCGAAGGCAATTTACTATGGTAACGCTGACCCTTTAATTCTTCTGTTTCTCATGTCATCACATACGAAAGAAAAGTTGCATTGTACAGTACTCTGGTATAACCAATTCCATTCTTTATATAAAATTCAAAGCTTAGTCAAGTCCACTTCAATAAGGCACAAGATAAAGCAAATGAGGGAAAATGCTTAGGTACTTACCTGGATCACCTTATCCTGCAAAAGACAGCAAAGTCACCCACAGCTACAGAAATAGTTTTGTCACAATCAGGTTAACATGTTTTTGTAAAAGATAACCTTTTGTCTCAGAAGAAAGAAGTCTCCATCGTTCAAACCTCTTTGTAATAAATGTGAATCCAATGATCTATAAAAATTTCTCATCGTGGCACCTGTAAATAGATTTTGTATGGATCCAAGCAACTGGTTGGCAATCAAATATCCAGAATCACAAGGAGTCATTTGGCCCATTGTGCATGACTGGGTGTACTATCTACTGTCTAGCTCCTGATCTTTTCCTATGTCCCTTCACACCATTTCTATCCAAATAATCATCTAATGAATCGGTCTCCGCCACATTTCCAGTTAGTGCATTCCATATCCTTACACTCACTGTGTGATTTTTTTTCTCACATTAGCTTTGCTTTGTCTGCATCTCACTTGAAATGTCTCCCCTCTTGATCTTTTTTCTTTTACCAGCGGGAACAGCTTCTCTCTACTCTATCCAGCCTGCCCATGATCCTGAAAAGCCCTTATCAAATCCCTGCTCAACATTTCTCTCTCCAAGAAATGTCCCAATTCTTCAATCTATCCTCATTACTAAAGTTGCTCATCCTGGAACCATTCTTGTAAAACGCTTATGTTCTCTTCAATGCATTGATATCTTTCCTACAATGCTGCACCAACAACTGTACATAATCCTCCAGGGTGAGGTCAAGAAGCATCTTGCACAAGTTCGATATCATTCCCTGATGTTGTACTCCATGCCCCTGTTAATAATACTGAGAATACTGTATGCTGCATTAAATGCTGTCTTCACCTATCCTGCCACTTTCAATGATCTGTGCACTTATACACCCATGTCATATAGATCTTATATTGGGCATATTAACCTATGAGTTTATAGATAAGAAATTCTACTAAAATAGTGTATTGATTCAAGAGTGCCTGGCAGTACTTTTGTTCAATTATTATCCTAATTGAATTCACGAATAACAGGCTCATCATCAACAAACACCATCCTTCACTGATGATAATTAAGTATTTTACAGTTCATTCCCAAAAAAAACTTGTTACAGAAACAGGATCTTTGTTTAAATTCTTTTGAACAGCCTGATACAGTCCTTTGATATACATTCATTACTCCCAGTAAATGTTATGATTCTGGACCAGACTGCCAAATTTGTGTTACAATCTGGCTAGGGATCAGTAACTTTCTAAAAAAAAACAAAAATTTGACACACAGGGGACTTGCTAAAGGAATAAAACCATAAGATTCCAAGGTTTTGAACAAACAACAACAAATTTTACAAGGTTAGAACAGTAATTGGGTAATACATTCAACTTATATTCTAACATTTAATTAGCATTAACTCAAGATAAATATGGTTAACCAACAATATCAAATGCCTCATCAAATAATAAATGTGGTCAAGACAGATCCCATGGATTTCTCCCAGACCTTAGTGGCACTTTGGATCATCAAATCTTATCAAAACTTTACAAATGAAACAAATTTTTCACCATTCACTTAGCTCCAGAACAATCCAAAAAGCTGATCCATCATGGGCTGCTTCAATGATTGTTCATGTTCACTCTCTCAATTGGGACTGAGCCCTCTTGGATTTGGTACTCCTAGAATTCCAACAGTGTGGAAACAGCCCATTCGGCCCAACAAGTTCAAATCAACTCTCCGAAGAGCATCCTACCCTGAATCAACTCCCTATCCTATCCCCGTAACCCTGCATTTTCCATGGCTAATCCATCTAACCTACACATCCCTGGACACTATGGGCAATTTAGCATGGCCAATCCACTTAACCTGCACATCTTTGGACTGTGGGAGGAAACCGGAGCACCTGGAGGAAACCCACACAGACATGGGGAGAATGTGCAAACTCCACACAGACAGTCACCCGAGGCTGGAATTGAAACCAGGTCTCTGGCGATGTGAGGCATCAGTACTAACCACTGAGCCACCGTGCTGCTGGTATTCCCACACCTACTAAGATATAATTTCAGCTTTTCACAGTTAGGGGTATACCAGCTTGGTGAAGCTAAGTTTCTCTGAGCTTGAATCTTGCTCAACCTAACAAAGCAAATAGTGCATGTGGGCTTCCTTCTGCCTTGCTCTCAGCTTCAATTACCTAGTAATGATATGACTATTCCTGAGCTCTAACCACAATACTTAGCTGAGCCTTCTGACTCTGGGGACTCTTCTGAATGTCTCCATCCTACTGACTAAATTGACTGTTCAGTAATTCTTGAACTGTTCCGAGTGACTGATTGAAAACCTCACAACAAGCCCTGCACTTGTTCCTAGGCGTTATTGAATGTAACAAGCATTTTAGAATAATAAATTGTAGCAACCCTTTCAACTGTCTGTACCCTGAATGATACAATAAGATGATATCCATCACAGATCAAACAGAAACATGTGCTTTTTCCTAGACTTCAATTATATGCAAGATCCTGTAACTAGTTCTTGATCCATGCAGAAATAAACAAAGTAAAGAGCAATGTTCTTTCATACTATAAAAACTGTTGAATAAAGCAACAGCAGGAAAATGCATGGCAATATGTACCTCATTAATCTTAATCTGCTTCAGCTCCTCCTCAGCTGCTGTAAGTGGCGCTGGTCCCAAACGGGACAGTACATGCTTCTGGTAGCCACTAAAACAGACATCCTCCTGTTGGAAGAAATGTATTGTGATTTTCCATTTCAGAATATTAACAAACATAAAATCAAATTGTTACTATAACTTGATATTACCAGTAAGGTAAGTTCAGGTAAATTGGATTAATTTATTTTTGGAGCAAGAGGTATGGTCATCAAGATAATGTGCATGGGCTAATATACAAATTAGCAGCAGAAGTAGGTCATTCATCCCCTTATGCCTGCTCCATTATTCAATAGTATCATGGATGATCTGTTTGTTTCAAATTCCACATTCCCATCTTTTGATTCCCTTGCCCTACAAGAATCTACTTCCTCTACCTTGAAAATATTCAACGACCCTGCCTCCACCACCTACTCAGGCAGAAAGTTCCAAAGTTACACAACACTCAGGAAAAAAGATTTCCTGGTCTCTGTTGTAAAAGGGCAGCCCATAATAATTCAACTGTAATCTGCATTTTGACTGGACAAATGTGTTAAGGTAGGACAAGGGTAACATAGAAGATGGATTCATAGAGTACATCAGGGGCTGTTTCTTAGAGCAGCTTATTGACCAATCTACCTGGGTACAGACTGTTTTAATGAGGCGCTATTAATAAGAGATCTTGTAGTCAAGGATCACTGGCGGGGGGCAGCTGGGGTGTAAGTGATCACAACATGGTGGAAATTTAACATCTGTTTGAGAGAGAGCAACTTGTTTCTCAAGCCAATGCAATAAAATAAAACAAAGATAAAACAAAGAACTGCAGATGCTAAACAACAACAACAGAAATTGCTGGAGAAACTCAGCTGGTCCGGCAGCATCTGGACTTAAAATATTAACTCTGCTTTGTCTCCACAGATGCTGCCGGACCTGCTGAGTTTCTCTGGCAATTTCTGTTTTTGTCACAAACCAGTTTCCTCAACATAAATAAACACAATTACAGAGATATGAAGAAAGAGCTGTCTAAAGTGGGCTGGGCAAACAGATTAAAGAAAAGGTAGTGGATGAGCAGTGGCAGATATTTAAGCAGACATTCCACAGCGTTCAGCAAAAATTTATTCCAGTCAAAAAGAAGGACTCAATGAGAAGGATGAAATACTCATGGTTACGAAAGGCTTGTAATGGAGAGTTTTCAACCAAAAACTAAGATGCAGAAAACAGCAGAAACTAGTCGTAGGCCTGAGGATTAGGACTTTTTTTCTTTAGGAACCTGCAGTGGGTGACAAAAATGCTAATAAAGAGCGAGAAA
Source organism: Rhincodon typus (assembly GCF_021869965.1). Lineage (NCBI taxonomy): Eukaryota > Metazoa > Chordata > Chondrichthyes > Orectolobiformes > Rhincodontidae > Rhincodon > Rhincodon typus. Next base: position 10,636,491 of record NC_063347.1, read on the forward strand.
ATTGATTATGAATGTCCTTGGAGATAGCAAGAACTGCAGATGCTGGAGTAAGAGACATTACAAGTGTGGAGCTGGAGGAACACAGCAAGCCAGGCAGCATCAGATGAGTAGGAAAGTTGACGTTTTGGGTCGGGACCCTTCTTCAGAAATGGG
>NC_063347.1:10637043-10668120 GCF_021869965.1 Rhincodon typus
CCCATTTCTGAAGAAGGGTCCCGACCCAAAACGTCAACTTTCCTACTCATCTGATGCTGCCTGGCTTGCTGTGTTCCTCCAGCTCCACACTGTGTTGTCTATGAATGTCTTTTATCCTGCTTCTCCATTCAATAAAGTCATGGCAGAAGTGTCAAAATACCTTTTTCCCTTTAGTTGCACAGTTGAAAAGGTTATAATACTACTAGTAGAGGAAAGACTATAGATTAAAGGGGAAGAGTTTTACAAGGACTAATATAAATAATTGAGAAATGTAATGGGTAAAACAATAGGAATGAGGTCAAAATAACAGGATGGACATTAAATTGCTGGGCTCAGATAGTTTCTATCTGAGTGTATAAAAGAAGTGCGTAAATTTGGAAGCTGTTATCATCTTGTGGAATGAAAAAGAAAATTCTGAGGAGGAATTGAAAATGAAAAACACTGGAGATCACAGCAGATCAGACAGTATCCACGGAGAGAAGAGATAACACAGTGTGGAGCTGGAGGAACACAGCAGGTCAGGCAACATCAAAGGAGTAGGAAAGTTGATGTTTCGGGTCAGGGCCCTTCTTCAGAAATGGGTCTGAAGAAGGGTCCCGACCCAAAACATCAACTTTCCTATTCATCTGATGCTACCTGGCCTGCTGTGTTCCTCCAGCTACACACTGTGTTATCACTGACTCCAGCATCGACAGTTCTTACTGTCTCATCCATGGAGAGAAGACAAGCTAACATTTCAAATTGAGATGACTCTTCATCAGAGCTGACGTGAAGTGTAGAGGAGGTAGCATCTGTGCAATAGTTTTGGCGGGGCGGGGGGAGGTTGGAGAGTGCTGGGGGAGAAAGGATGTTGATAGTTCAGATTAAGTGATCAGAATGTGAGAATGGCAGAACAACGGTGTGACTAACTGCCAGACTGGAAGGAACAGACAGTCCCACTGGGGTGAGGAGGGGAGAAAGGACATGGTGACAGAGAATGTAACAAGTAAAGCTAAAAGAAAGGGAAGGAATGGGAGTAGGTTCACAATTTGAAGGTGTTGAACTCAATATTAAGTCCAGAAGGTTATAAAGTTTGAGATAAGACAAATTGGTCAAAGAGCAACAAACTGCAAAAGGCAATTTATGGAGGCAGCATGAGGCAGTTCATTGGACATGGGAATAGCAGATGGGAGTGTAAACTAAATAGGGAAGTAGGACACGAGTAAATTAGTAAAAGCATTTAGGAATTCAGATCAATATGTACATAGCTCATTGGTGCTAAAAGTGATCAGAAAAATAAATGAAATGCCGTGTTTAATCAGAAAACATTTTGTAAATAGACTATGAATTTATCATGTGAATGTTGGATTCTTTTGGATTTGTCAATGCATTGTGCCTTTTGCAACTTAGCAAAAGCTTCAGAACAACTATTTCCTTCTGCAGTCCCCATGACAATGCCTTGGCCAATCAGAATTAACTTGCCTGTTTGGAATTTAAACAAAGGTTAGGGGTTAACTGTTCCCTGATGCATTCATAATGTAACAGCTCAACAAAACAGAATTTGTTTGCTAACCAATCAGCACATTTCTTCATGCAGTAAAAATGGTCATTCCTTCTGAAATTTGGTATTCTTACAAATCTGTCCTCTGAAAGATGAAAAGCTTCAACATGTCCCTTTTTACTCAGCAATACTCTTTTGGAATATTGATTTTAGTCTTAAAATGCTAAGCTGTCCTGGAAAATATATAATTCACAGTCTGAATCCTGGATAAAGGGTTGAGTAAATGCAGATCTTATTACTTAGACTTGAGAAATTTAAAAAGAGTGAAACATTAACTCTCCTTCTCTCTTCACACAAGTGGTCTGACCTTTTGAAATATTTCCAGTATTTTCTGTGTTGTTTAAGAGTAAAAGTTTAAAATAACTGGTGGGAATTGACAGATTGTTAGCGAATGACACTTGTTTCTAGAATCAAGATCCCCAGAATAAGGAAACATAACTTTAGAATAAGATAATTAAAAGCAAATCCCAGGAAAGAAAACAGAGTCATAGAGATATACAGCATGGAAACAGACCTTTCGGTCCAACTCATCCATGGTGACCAGATATCCTAAATTAATCTAGTTCCATTTGCCGCATTTGGCCCATATCCCTCTAAACCCTTCCAATTCATATACCCATCCAGATGTCTTATAAATGTTGTAATCATACCAGCCTCTACCACTTCCTCTGGCAGCTCATTCCATACACACACCACCCTCTGCATGAAAAAGTTGCCCCTTAGGTCTCTTTTATATCTTTTTCCTCTCACCTTAAATATATGCCCTCTAGTTTTGGGCTCCCCTAAATTATCCACGCCCCTCATGATTTTATAACCTTCTATAAGGTCACCCCTCAGCCTCCGACACTCCAGGGAAAATAGCCCCAGCCTATTCAGCCTTTCCCTATTGCTCAAACCCTCCAACCCTGGCAACGTCCTTGTAAATCTTTTCTGAACCCTTTCTGGTTTCACAACATACATCCTATAGGAGGGAGACCAGAATTGCATACAATGTCCTGTACAGCTGCAACATGACCTCCCAACTCCTATACTCAATGCACTGACCAATAAAGGCAAGCATACCAAATGCCTTCTTAACTATCCTATCTACTTGCGACTCCACTTTTAAGGAACTATGAACCATTTTTGTTTATTTAAATAGACTTATGGAGATCAGTTAGGTTTGTATTTTTTTTTAAAATTCACATGTAAAATGCAAAATTATTAGATCATATCTTGCTGTTCTGATGCAAAATTCACCCACTAAAGATTAAGTATCATGGTACCTTCATTGTTCCAAACAATTCATCTTTAATGTGTCCTCCACCAAACTCCTTTTTCACAGTGGCTCGTGTTGCTGCATACAGCATCTTCTGTCTGACCTGTGTAAAACACAAAGGGTTAGAGTTTATATACACAACATGAAAAAGGAATCAGGGAATGCAGATTTTCTTAGTGGAAGTTAACTATTTTAAGTGAAAAGTTGAAACTCTCCTCCTCACAAAAACAAATTAGCAAGCTGAACAATTGGCAATCATGAAGACTTTTATGCATTGCTGCCATCATAGAATCCCTACGGTGTGGAAGCTGACCATTTAGCCCATCAAGTCCACACTGAGCCTGCAAAGAGTATCCCACCCAGACGCGACCACCTACACTATCCCTGTAACCCTGCATTTCCCGTGGCTATTCCACTCAACCTACACATGCCTGGATGCTATGGGGCAATTTACCATGGCCAATCCATCTAACCTGCATATCTTTGGAGCACCTGGAGGAAAGCCATGCAGGCAGGTGGGAATACGCAAACTCTACACAGACAGTTGCCGAGGGTGGAATCAAACCTGGGTCCCTGGCGCTGTGAGGCCTTATTTCTTATGGTATGACCTTCATTAGGAATTCTTATCATTAGGTAAGAATTCAGAATATATCAAACTAAAACTTACCATCTTTATTGTTTTTGGTTTTTTTTGCCAAAAAAGCCTTTTGGATAGAAGTTACATATTGGACAGGACTTATTGGACTTAACTTACATTAAATTAAATTACACAGTTCAAACATAAATAGTCATAGTCTCTGCATAAATAAACTGATGATCAAGGAACCTCAACAGAAAACTGAGTTCAGTAGCTTCCACCTGGCCAACTGCATGTCATTAGCAATCAAAGTTTGAGTACATCCACAGACAAACATATTTTTTACTGTAGAGAGAGAGGACATTACATGGAAGCATGTTAATAATACCTCTATTTTATCTCAACAATTAAATAATAGAAGGAGCACTCTGTCTACATCACCGACCAGATGAGTACAAATCCTGTTCCACCCAGTGGGATCATGGCTGATCTGCGACCTGACTTTTGATACAGATGAACTTTGACTTATATTCATTTATTAACAAAAATCTATCAACCTCAGATTTAAAGTCAATAATTGATTATCAACTGCTGTTTGCAGAAGATAATTCCAAACCCCTAACACCTGTGTGTACAGATACTTCTTAATTTCACTCCTTAAATGCATGACTCTAATTTTTAGATGACTAAAAATAAAAGTCAGGAAAAAAATCTCCAGTTATTATAAATTTTAAATAGCCATGGGAAGATTGGTTGTGAAAAATAAATTTGTATGCAATGCACTGCACTTTTCAAAGTTTCACATAAAAAGTACAAACGCAAAGGATGACATCTTGCTCTTTTTGGTGTGATATTCATCCATTAAAAACAAAATATCAAGGTACACCGATGTCCTAATCCTAGGTTCCGCAAATAGCAGAAATAGTTTATCTACATCGACCTTTTGTTTTCCACTTCACAATATTTTTACATCATGCCTTTATATGAATTTTGGAATGGCCTAAAATCCATATTTTAAAAAGTTGTGCTAGTACAAAACCAAACATAGATGTTTCTCATTGAATCTAAAACAGTCCACTCTTGGACCATTTGTAGTTTATGATATCACTCACTTGGATGCATGTTATAAACCATGCTTCTAGGATCCACTATGCATTCCTTTTCAATTGTCTCCCTGGACTTGTCCTTCTCAAGGCTGTTGTATCTGTGATACTGTGAAATAGACAGCGATTCTTTGGCAATGTGATTGTATTAAGAGTATTAAGTAAAGGACCTTGGGGCCTTTAAAACGAACCCAATGCTATCTCTGGCAATCACACAAGCAAGCTTGCAGTGCAAGTCACTGAACAGCAATCAGCCACACAGATCTTTTCCACTCAGCCCTTTTCTGGATTGTATGAGTCAGTGTCACATCCAAAGTGCAGTTAACTATTGTGCTACTGGACTGCATAGTAGAAACAATTTTATATCAGAATTTAGTGTAGGTAAGGAAACCTTTACTATACAGTTAGAATCAACTACTTACATCATATGATGCCACAGCAGCACTGCTAAACAAAATATAAAACCCAACCACATATACTAATATTAGTTAATCAAAGAGGTAAAGTTTTGATGTCTTAAAGGAGATAGAGGTACAGGAACAGAAAGGTTTAGCGAGGAAATTCCAGGGCTTAGAGCCAAGGTAGCTGAAAGCACAATCACCAATAACAAAAATAAATTAATAAAATACAAAGTTCCCTGTAGTGAGTTTAAATTTTTGCAACAATTTAAAGGCACAAGGTTGATTTCAAAAAGCAATGCTCTTTTCAAGGGTAAATAACATTATATATTGTTACGGCATGCAATTTTATCTGCACATATTGTATTTATGGGTATACAAGGCTACAAGACAATGGACCAAGTATTGGAAAGTGGGATGTCAAATTTACATGGCTGTTTTTTTGACGTAATGTTTTCAGTGTTGTAGAATTAGAATTAGCTTTATTGTCACACGTACTGATATGAGTATAATGAAAAGTTTACGTCGACACTTACAGCGCCATCTTGGGTACAAAAGTAGAAAATCATAGGAATAAATAAGAAAAGTAAAGAAACATAAAGTTCAGAATAACAGTCCTTCCAATCCAATCTGCACCACGTAGCCTCCAGACCACGGTGGGTCTTGCCTCCAGACTGTGTTGGGCTTCACCTTGAGGATTTCAAGGCCAGGAGTCTGCTCCAGATTTACCTCGAGGCTGGGAATCTGTGCTGAGGCCAGGAGTCCATGAATGACTTCACTCGAGACTCAAGAACAGGAAGTAAGAAGACAGAAGAGAATAAAAAACAACTTGAAAAGAGAAATAAAAGAAAAGAAATGGAAGGAGCGGATGAGCTCCGGCTGAGGAATTCTACTCGGGCAATTTGTGACTATTGCACTGCATTTTAATCATGTAGCATGGTTTTGCAGTGCTAAAAGAAACATGATACACCAAACAGAAATGCTAATACCGTTTCCAACAACATTCTGTATGAGTGCCAGACCTACATCAGAGGGACAATTTAACTGCAATCGCCTATTACTCCAAACTTTGGTTGTTGCAACCTGTTGACAAGTCCTGTCTGCAGGTGGCAGCAGTTAGTCATTAACAGGCAAAACTCTAAAATGGCACTGTTTGTGACGATTTCCATTCTTGTGGATAATACTTTGTTCCTTTCCAGGATTACTGCCAGTGCTTTGTGTTTTCTGCTCTGACCATATTGGCCCAATGCAAGAATGTAGGATTACAGCCATGATTTTCTTATATGGTGATTTCTGATTTCAGCCATGGAGTGAGTAAATGTTAAAATTAGGAGGCCCAGAGATTTAGAATATTAACCCTGGTAACTGGTAACGGTGAAAAATATATTTCAAAAATATTTCAGCATTGCTTTTTTCAAGCCCTTGTTCATAAAGTGAATTCCTTAAACAGTTTTTAAGAAAAGTACTATTTGACCTTCGTTAAACCGGAAAAAAATAATTGTCATCAGATAATCAGTGAACTCAATCTATAATGTAACAACTGTGTACACCTCTCATGTCACAAGGTTTCTTGCAAGACAACTTTCCATGATGACTATATATCTTCAAAGTCCTTATTTGAAACAATTAACATTGTTGGGGCGAGGTCTCATTAAGAGGAAACAGATTGGGAATTGCTGTGCATTAGAGCTGAAAGTTATGCTTTCATTGGTGCTTTTAAGAGCTTAGAATCAGCAGAATTCACTTTCCAATCCAACAGGCTTTAAAACAAAACTCAGCAGATTTTATTGTCAACCTGTTGACCCTTTGAAGAGCATTCCACCCAGATCCACTCCCACCCCCCAACCTATCCCTCTAGCCCTGCATTTCCCATGGCTAACCTGCCTACACTATGGGCAATTTAGCATGGCCAATCCACCTAACCTGCATATTTTTGGACTGTGGGAGGAAACCGGCAACCCGGAGGAAACCCACACAGACACAGGGAGGATGTGCAAACTTCACACAGACAGTCACCTGAGGGTGGAATCAAATCTGGGTTCCTGGCACTCTGAGGCTGCGTGCTAACCACTGAGCCAGTATGTCTACCTCTTCCCACCATGTCATAAGCGAAGCATTTGACAACTTTGGGTTTGGACTCAATTGGGTCAGAACGTTAAGGGGGTTGTCACTGAAACTTATGCAAAACTGAGAGGCCTGGATAGAGTGGAATTGGAGAAGATGTTTCCACTAGTATGAGAGGTTAGGGCACAAGGACAAAGCCTCAGAGTGAAGGCCTTCAGGAACTGAGATGAGGAGGAATTTCATCAGCCAGAGCATGGTGAATCTGTGGAACTCATGGCTGCAGAAGACTATGAAGGCCAATTCATTGAGTATCTTTAAGACAGAGACAGATAGGTCCTTGATTAGTAAGGGGATCAAGGGTTATGGTGAGAAAGCAGAAGAATGGGGTTGAGAAGCATATCCGCTATGATCGAATGGCAAAGCAGACTCCTTGGGCCAAATGGTCTAATTTTGCTCCCACATCTATGGTCTTATAGACTTTAACTGCTCATGTGATGATAACAAAAACTCCATGTCCCAGCAACCAAAGAAGAATCATTGTTCATTGCTATGCTGCTCTCGGATTGCTGCCACTGTGAATGTATTCTTAATATGCCCAAACTTCTCCCTGTTTTTCAATGCATCCTGTCTTTTGTTTCCTGCAGGTACTAGTGCCATTTGCTCGGTCTCAATGGCTAAGACAGCAATCCTGCAAGACATCATCTCTTCCACCTCTGAGGAAGGAGCCACAGAACCCTCAGTGGATGCACTAGCAAGGCTAACTCCTGCACCCTCTGCCAGCTCAGACACTAACACCCTGCTGGGTATTTTTGCTAGATGGCAGTTGGGATCATATACTTGCAGCTGGCTGGGGAAGAAACACCTCAGGTTTCTGGCACTCGGAGGACTGCTGGAGACCAGGCACCTGCTCAGTTCCCTGGTGCTGGCAATTCAGAACTTCATTGAAATGCACAAGCAGGCACAGGAGCTGCAGGCAGGTTTGTTGGAAGCAATGGGCAATCTGACTCAGGTTGGAGAACTCTAACCCGCTGTTTACAACCTGCTCCCTTCGGCATGCAAACAGTTGGCTGCTTTCATGGACAGGTTGGCAGCTGAAAATTCCACCATGTACTTTAATTTACTGGAGCCTTGTGGCCAATTTGGATATACATATACATAACACTTTTGGTGCAAATTTTTAAAGAGAAAAAAAATCACATTTGTAACTTAGAAGTTTAATTCACCATGAAAATGTCTATTATTTTAAACCTGTCCAAGAGTAGAGGAACGAAGGATTGATCAAACATTATGGAGAGTTTGCAAATCTCAGTTTCACTGCTACAGAGGGATTATTGAGAGGAGGCCAAGTGATTCCCATTAGCAAAGGAAAATATGAATCAGTCTGCTCCTTGTGCAGTATCAACTCCTCGTGTAGTATCAGGAGAGTCATGGAAGCAACCTGCCTTCTGTTCTCTACATCTCACAAAATTCAAACTGTGATAAAATGAGGAGAACATAAGGATTACGTTCTGTGGATCAGGATAATGTCCAAACCGAAGCATTTTTCTTAACCGCATTTACTGATACTGACGATTTGAATGAAAACAAACCCCTTGTTGGGAAATATGTTTCCTTTACTACTTCATTTTCTACTGTCTTTAGACATTTGTCTGTTGTTAAATTGCAATATGTTAAATGTAGATCAGCTGAAAGCTCACATTTATTTTCTCAGCAGAAAAGAGGCATTGGTTAGTCTCTAGCAACTTCCTGCTCCATCCATCAAGCATAACTGGAAGCTAACAGATAAGGGCCTACAATGTTGCTGATATTTATTTGATATGCAGTGTTTCTCCTGTGGACTTCACACTGGAGTTCAAACAACTTTTTTTGAGGAAAAGGTGCGGCCATTACTTTCAGAAAACAACTGATTACACGGTTCAAGAAAAGCAATTAAAAATTAACGCACAGCCATTCCTGAAATTTAAGGCAATTTGCCCGGAACATGTGAAGCAGGAAACAAAAACTGAAATCTGTAGTCAGCAAGTATAAGGAAGCATGGCTTGATATTTTTACATTTAACTTTTTAAAAAAAAGTTATGACCCTGTATATCTGCACCTACATACCATTGAGAGTTTAAATTGGGGATTTGCTTTGTGAGGTATTATTGCAAATGTTCTCCATGCCAAAAGAGAGCAAGCCTGTCAACCTTCCGACAGAGACACAAGCAATTTACATTATAATCTGGGAAGTTGTACTATAGAGCAAGTCATGTTGCCCCTTCTGGCTGAGTGCGATTGACTGAGTCGCTTCTCTGGTCTGTACATTCTAAACCCTCTCGAAGTGGTAATGAACAGAACAGTCAATTTGCAGCATTGATTTGGGTTTGGAAATTGTGTGTTTTGCTTAATATGGACAGACTGTAGTGAGGACAGCACTGCACACATTCCAGCAGGCCAATCACCAGCATGGTCCAGTCCCACTCCTGTGTTCCTTCTTGGGTTCTCTGCATAACTAGGGCAAAAAGGCTCACCTAACTGTCACCCCACTTTCAACATTTACTCGCTCCACCAGGGATTGGTGGCAGTAGTGTGCATTATTTACAGGGCTACTTGGGCACCATCTTACGAATCCTTGACCTCCGTAACAGGGCAGCAGATACTTGGGAACACCACTGTCCCCTCCAAGCCACACATCATCCTGACTTGAAACTTTCTCGCTGTTCCTTCATTGTTGCTAGATCAAAATCCTGGGACTCTTTTCCTTATAGGACTGCGAGTGTTCCTACACCACATAGGCTGCAGCAGTTCAAGAAGGTGGCTCAACATCACCTTCTTACGGACAATTAGGAAAGGGCAATAAATTCTGTATTAACCAGCCGTGCTCAAATCCCATGAATGAATTATAGAAAGGACACCTAACCTGAATTAAAATCTAACACCTTGTTTCTTTTGGGATGCCCGGTGGGTGAGTGCGTACCTTACATGTAGCATATAAATTTACTTGTTTCAGATGTCGAGGTGGCATCTCTTAGTTGGTGATAAAAAAGGAACTTTAATAATTGAGGTGTGCAGTATCTTATACTATGTAACTGCACTCACTTCCAATAAGGGTCAAGTGCATTCATGGATCAAAAATACTCCCTGAGACACAGCTTAGCTGCACAAGATCTGATTTAGATTTCTTGTGTAGTTGAGGTAGTCAAAAATTATTGAGAAAATGCACACCTATGCCCTGCTTGGCATATATTTTCAACTTTCATGATCAATTTCAGAAAGCAGAAATAAAAACAAACTATTCAAAGCACAGGTTTCTTGTAAAATATTTTCAAATTGGCTCATATTCTAAAACAGCAAATGGTCTCCTTCAAAAACTTTGAAGTAGAGTCCCTCTGTTAGTTAGTGACACCAGAAAGGTGCTTCATTGATTGCTGTGTAAATCCTTTCAAGTAGTTTTTAATATTTAAAAAATAGATACAAATAATGGGTCAATGATCATAGGTGGACTGCTGATGTGTCTTCATTGCTTTTTATAATGAACTTGTTAGTATTCTTAATATTATTTGTGTTAAATAAAAATCGTGCACAACTTACTGGGGAATGATCAGGTGACCAGGAAATGAAGAGCCATTCATAGCCCTGTGCATTTTGGCTATCGAGGCGATAAAGGATATAGCATGGCTGCATGTCCTCCAGCAGGGGAAGGATGAAATTATCGTAGTCCCTGTCCCATGCCTGTAATGGCTCCTTGTACATCCCCAACACTAACTGCTCTAGAAGAGAATTAAACACACAGTTAATTTCACATTTCAAAATGAGATCTTTTTTAGTTTGCACCAGTATTAATAGCAGGGTGGGGAGAACTATAGCCCAACAATTCCTAGTTTACATTTTCTTTTAATATAAATTGCAGACACAGGTGAGTAGCATAGAAATGCTCAGGATGCTGTTACTGTGACATGGTATAGATATCTTTAACAACTTAATTATAGATTGATAGCTCTCACTGTTAAAGAAAACAAAGTGTTAAATGATAAAATAAGAAAGGCATCTGTAACATCACGGTCACAAAATCAAGTGGTGAGCAGGAAGGAGCACTTCTTGACAGGGTAGGATGGTGGGAGATAATATCACAGCTTGAGTAAATCTAGAGCCATTTGCCTCACTGTCACTGGTGATAGAAGTCTGGCAGATGATGCACAGCTGGGTTATCAAGCAACCCCTGATGTAAAATAAAGTGCATAAACAATGGACACAACCTTTAAGCAGAGCTATCAAATACTGGACCTGCAAATACTTTACACTGACTTCATTAGCCCTAAATGGAAACTGCTTGAAGGCCTAGATTTCCTTGTCCTGGCTACAAAAATCAACAACAAAAGATATGTTCTTGCATGCAAGGAACTGTAATCCTATGTTCAGATAAGAAGGTAGTGGGTCATAAAACAAAATACTCACTTTAAGAATCGTGGACAACACTCTAATAAACTCGTCTTTCAAAACAAACCCGTTTAAAATTTAGTCTTACAAAGTTTCAGTCATGACAATTAGTTAATTGGTTGGCCTTAGATTCAAAGGGAGTGAAGTATAAAAACTGGGATGTCTCACTAAAAAGTATAAAAGGCACTAGGCAGTCTACATCTGGAATACTATGACTAGCTATGATCCCCTGGCATTGGAGACAGTCTAAAGTAAGTTCACTAGGTTGATCCTGGGTAAAGAGGGATTTTCTTATGAGAAAGTTGAGTAGGTTGGACCTGTAATCTTTGGAGGCTAGAAGAATGAGGGGAGACCTTATTGAAACATACATGATTCTTTTGTTGGGGGTGGGGGGAGGCTTGACAGGGTAGATGCTGAGAGCTTGTTTCACCTAAGACCAGAGGGCATAATCTCAGAATAAGGGGTCACCCATCTAAGACAGAGATAAGGAGAAATTTCTTCTCTCAGAGGACAGTCAATCTGTGGAATTCTTTACATCAGAGAATGGTTGGGCCATTAAGGGTAAAGGGAAAAGGTTGGAAAGACGAACTGAGGATTATCTGCCATAATCTCATTGAATAGTGGAGTAGACTTCTGAATGTCTTTTTGGTTTTGATTAATAAAATTATAAAAAGGGACATCACGGAAGATTTCTTCCTATAGAAAACTTCACATCCGCACTCCAGAAAATCATGGGTTATTTAAATTCAAACATCAGGGTAGTTCTCAGGAAGAGTTAATGCCTTTTTATACAGGCTACATCAAGTCATGGCTGTGTCAACTACATCTTAAATTTATGAATCATCTATGATGTAGTAAGACATTAAATCCACTTCACAAGAGCATAATCAGATAAAAATTAACAAAGCTATGTAATGAGCTATCAGAAGAGTGGGAGGTGCGGGTGGGGACGAGGATGAAGACATCAAAAACTCGGTCAAAGGGCAGTCAGAAAGGAGGAAGGGAAGACAGAAAAGTTTAAGGAAGAAATTCTAGAGCGCAGAGGTGAGGTAGCTGCATGTATGTGTGTCAATACTGAGCAATGACATCAGGGATGTATGAAAAAGTCTGAATTAGAGGAGGGCAGAGATCTTAAGAGGGTTCTAGGAGGTTACAGAGATATTGAGGCGCGAGGTCTTGGAGTTTGAAGGATGACAGTTTTAAATTGAAATATTGCCAGTTTAAGTCAACAAATGTGGGTTTCACAATGAGCTTGGTTAGTAATTGTATTCATTTTTTTAGTATTAATCTAATTCTATTTTAGAGCAAGGGCAACCTTACATCTAGATGAGGCTATGAAGATGCTGAAAAACATAGTGGTACCTAGATTACATTGTCCCATCTAACCAGTTGTTATGTTGCAACTGTCTATAATGTGATGTCCATAATGTCAAGTGACAAATTATTTGCATTCCATTAAGTTGATGGTAGCACATAGCTGAGACCATACAAACAAGATGTCTGTCTCATATATTCTATTCAGGAATTCTAAACACTGTATAATAGATTACACATAAATACTTCTGCACCAACTAGTTTCATTGGTTGGAATATTTCTGCAGAGAATTGTATTGGTTGTACTCAAACTTGGTGCACTGTTTGAACACTAATTTAAAATATGATTGAATAACAACAAAAAAATGGCCTTTGGTCTTGGTCTTCTTTGCCTCAAAACAATAAACATATCCCAGGTAAGGTAAAGTTCTGTTTATATTTCAGTAACTAAAATTTCTTACTTTAAGTGAAGCTGTTCCAAGAATGGAATGGACAATAGCAGAGCAGCAGTGCATGCATTTGCCTATAATGACCAGAAAAATGAATACTGAAAGCAGAAGTTAGGCGAGGGAGAAGAAAGCTGCAGGAGGTACAAATAATTTTGTCAATTGGGCAGATATCTGCAGGTCAGTGAGTTACCAATAGGCAGACCCTTGTTGCTACAGGGAAGTGACCAAATGTCAAAATTTACCATGCTGTGAATTAATTTGTCTTGATCTTTTGATCTGAAATATTCATTGCATGGGCGAATTGGAAAATATTAATCTTTATCAAACTTGATAATGCCACAGCAGAGGTTTTCAGAAAGTCTCATTAGAGGAGGAGAATCAGCCCAGTGGTGAAAGATGGCACCTTAAATGTTGATTGGGTCCAGTGCAGATGGTGGCAAGGCAGTGGAGAAGGAATGGCGGCACAGGCATTCTTGATGATGAGCTGGCTCAGGACTCATGCACTCTCTTCAAGGTATTTTTTTTTCTTATTCTTAAAACTATTCAAAATGGTGTTGGATCGTGGCGTCAGTGGAAAAGTATTTTACCGTTTTACTCACTGTAAAATACATGTGACAGAAATAATCATTCATTCATACCGATTTTTATTTTCATTCATGGGATGTGGGCATCATTGGCTTAGTCAGCATTTTTTTGGCCTATCCTTCATTGCCTTTGAACTGAGTGGCTTACTAGGCCATTTTAGAGGGTGTTAAAAATCAACCATATTATTGTGGATCTGGAGACCCATGTTGTCCATAGCAAGTAAGGAAAACAGATTTGTTTCCCTAAAGGACATTAGTGAAACAAATGGGTTTTTATGCCAATTGACAATGGTCAAATGGACATCATTAGTCTAGCTTTTGATGCCAGATTTTTAAATAAATTCAAATTTTACTATCTGCCATAGTGGGATTCGAACAAATGTCACCAAAACATTAGCCTGGGTCCCTGGAATACTAATCCATGAGATTCCACTATGCCACCATCTCCCTGCTAAATTATTGTTTCACTAATATTTGCAAATATATGCAGTTTACAATACTTTGCATACATTGGCAAATACATCTATTGTTTGGCATGTCAGTTCTACGAAAGAGAAGCAAATTGGATGGCTAAAACTGAATCGATTAGAAAAGAGATTTATCCACATTATACAGTTAAGTCTCAGCTCCACATCAGAAATTACAGGAGATTTGAAACAGATTAGCAGAGATATAAAGTAATCATTCCATTTGTGCAATGCTGCATGAAAACACTATCCTGATAGCCTCTAAATTAAAGCTACAGCATGAATCTTTCGTCCTTATATTTACCTAAAGTGTGAAGAAAAAAACAGCATCACCTTCAGCTTACCTTTCATCCCCAAGGGATTTTGTTTTAAAAACAATATTGGCAATGTCAGCAAACAAACTCATTCACATGACAGCACTCCACGTGACTATCTTCCATGTGGTAGAGGTGTTGCATTTGGAAATGCTATTGAAGGAGGCTTGATGAGTTGCTGCAATGCATTTTGTTGCCCCGATTGATGGTCTTGGAGAGAGTGTATGTGTAAGATGGCGGACAGGTTGCTAATCATGCAGGATATCATGCCCTGGATATGCCTCTCGAGTGTTGTTGGACCTCATCCAGGTATATTGTTAAGTTACGCCTTATAATTGGTGCACAGGCTCTGAATACCAGCAGGTGAACTACTTGCATTAAAATTTCCAGTTGCTGACTTATTCTTGTAGCCACAACATTTACAGATATTTTCTCATTAATCTAATCAACAATATTACAACACACCTCTGAAGCAGGTAGGATTTGAACCCAGGCCTCCTGGTTTAGAGGTAGAAAAACTAACATTGCACCACAAGAACCCTTTCACAATATTTGTATAGTTGACCCAGTTAAAATTTCTGGTCAGTGGTAACATTCAGGATGTTGATGGTGGGGAATTTAGCAATGGTAATGCTGTTGAACGAGGAGGAGAGATGGTTAGATTTGTTTTTGTTGGAGATGGTCTTTAATACCATGTAAGTGCCAGACAACATTAATCATCATGAACATTTGCAAAAAATATTCCAATTTTTGAACAACTTTTTTTTATTTTATGAGCCACACTATTTTCCTGGCTAAAAGTTATCCCATGACAAGGGGAGACGGTGGAACAGTGGTAATGTCACTGGGCAAGAAATCTAGAAACCCTGTTGTAGCGAAATGGGTTCAAATCCAACCATGGCATGTCGTGAAATTTGAATTCAATATAAATAAATAAGGAACTGGCCTAATTATGACCATGAAATTACTGTCAATGGTGATAAAATCCCATCCAGTTTACTAATACCCTTTAGGGAAGATCAGTCTTCCTTATTGGGTCTGGCCTTCATGTGATCCCAGTCTCTTAAATTACCCTCTGCTCAACTAGGAACTGGTAATAAATGCTGGTCTAGTCAGTGATGGAGGCATCACTTGAACTAATGAAAAACGCTGTTAGTACAACTGTATACCTAGTTGTCAGATGGTTTGCTGGAGCCTACCAGGCTAATCTGTTTCCTCATTTTGTTCCTCTTTCCGTTGTAGAATAATTCCAAGCCTTCATTCAATAACATACCTCACCAGGACAGGACAGACATAAGAACACAAGAACTGGGAGCAACGGTAGGCAATTCAGCCCCTTGAGCCTGCTCTGCTGTTTGATCGTGGCTGATCTCATCTTGGCTTCAACTCTACTTTCCTGCCTGCTTTCCATAACCCTTAAACCCATTACTAATTAAAAATTGTCTATCTTCTCCATTTACTCAATACATTTACATTCTCCATTTACATCACTGCACTCTAGGGTAATGAATTCCACAGATTCACAACCCTTTGAGACAAGTAATTTCTCTTCATTTCTGTTTTAATTCCACTACCCCTTATCCTAAAACTATGACCTCTCATTTTAGATTGCCCTACATGAGGGAACATCCTTTCTATGTCTACTTTATCAATCCTCTTTAGCATCTTATATACCTAATTAGATCTCTTCTCATTCTAAACTCTAAAGACTATAGGCTTAACCCGCTCAATCTCTCCACACAAGACAAACCCCTTATCTCTGGAATCAATCTACTGAACCTTGTCTGAACTGCCTCCAATATAACCACATCCCTCCTCAAGCAAGGAGACTAAAATTTTCCGCAATACTCCATGTGCTGTCTCACTAATGCCTTGTACATTTGAAGCAATACTTACCTACCTTTATACTTTGCGTATAGAACTCCATTTAGTCAAGTGGCACTTGGAAGTATTAATGTGCCATACTGTTGCTCCAAAGCTAACATACAACTTGGCATGTCCCCTGACATGATTCAGAAGGAATCTGGTTGCAAACCCATGTCTAACTGATTTCCTGAGGGCGGTACAATTCCTTATGTTTAGCCTTCTTAATCACCCTGTTTCATTTAATTATACATGTTACATTGCAGGGGACAATTTTCCTGACTTTACTTCAGTTGCACAGTTCTAATAATATTTATTTTACTCAGACCAAAAAATGTAAAAAATTCAATGACTAAAATTTTGAACACTTCACATTATATTCCTATTTCCCTATGCAGAAGCTCATGAATTTTTGTCACTGTTGCCTCATTTTTGTTTCCTCAGGACATTGTTGATATTACTGTGCTCAGTCAAGGCTGATATTACAGCACTGTGTTTTGTCAAGGATGAAGTATGGTTATGCTACATGGTGGTGCATTTTTCTAGTTTCCAAAGACTATATAATTTTCCTGAAAGTCAGGTATTGTAGAAATACAGATTTGTTTTCTTTTGAAGATTCATTGTACTAACAGGAGAATATTTACAACACAATCTAATTCAGAACATTGCAGGCAAGGGATTGGATTGTAACAAAAGAAATTATCACTGACTACATTTAATACATATTTAACTTATTTCAACATAAAAGATAGAAGCTTTGACTGGTACGATGCAACTTTGTCTATGGTTAAACTGAAAAACTGCTGTTGCAGAAATGATCAAAGAAGAGCTTAACATGTTTGTGTGAAATTCCTCTGTTTGTTATTCTACTACAAGAAAACCTACTTAATCTAATGCCAGCTAATGCTGCATTATATAATTTTGGTGTAAGAAATGGCTCTACAATTTCAATTGTCTTTGAATAGTTATTGGATTTTGTTTTATTATTCTGAACTATCACTTTTATGGTGGTGACACTTATAGAAGCAGAGAATGATTATAGAACAGAAGGATTATATGACCCAGTAAATCCATGGCTTTTGTGCTGTCCATGCAGTGGTATATTGCAAGAGAATGGTGATAATATCTTTAGATATTTTAAGGCAATTTGTATCACTCACTAAAACATCCAAGATGAGTATGAGCTCTTTCTCTTATAAACCTAATGAATGTATTTTGCCCTCAGTTAAACAGATTGGAACTCTACATATCGAAGTTTAGAAGAAAGAGAGGTGATCACATTGAAACATATAGGGGCTTGACAGGGAAAATGCTGAGAAAATGTTTTCCCGCATGGGAGAGTCTAGGACCAGAGGGCACTGCATCAGAACATAGATTTAGATTGAGATGAGAAGGAATTTCTTCTGTCAGGGTTTTGAGAGCCTTTGAAACTCCTTGCCACAGGGGTGGAATCCTTGTGCATATTTAAGGCTGAGATAGATTCTTGATTAGTTGGAGAGTCAAGGCTTATGGGGAAAGGTGGGAAAGAGTATTATGAGGAACAGCGGATCAGCCATGATTCTATTGAATGGCAGAGTAGGCTCAAGAGGCTGAATATATATATACTCCTGTTCCTATTTCTTATGGTCTTATGGACAACACCATCGACATCCTGGGTGTGTTCTGTTTCCCTGTGGTTGAACAGTGGTCTATAGTTGAGAAGATATGCTCCTGGGAATCATCAACAATGACTCTGGAGTCCATGAAGTTTTATGGTATCAGATCAAACATGGGCCAGGACACCTCCTGCTGATTACCACCTACTGCCACCTCTTGGCTGATGAATTAGTACTCCTCAATGTTGAAAACTACTTCAAGAATGCATTGAGGACGGTAAGGGCACAGAATATATTCTGGGTGGGGGACTTCAAGGTCCACAACTAAGCGTGGCGAGGTAGCACCACTATTGACAAAATTGACTGTATCCTAAAGGGCATAGCTGCTGGACTGGGTCTGTTGCAGATGATGAGGAAACAAGAAGAGGGAAAAACATAATTGATCTTATCCTCATCAATCTGCCTGGCACACATGCATCAGTATCAGTAAGAGTGACCAATACTCAATCCTTATGGAATCAAAATCCCACCTTCACACTGAGATACCCTCAATCGTATTGTGTGACATTATCACCATGCTAAATGGGATAGACTTCAAACGGATCTAGCAATTCAAGACTGAGAATCTAATGAGGCATAAGCAGCAGCAGAATTGTACTCCATTGCAACTTACAACCTCATAGCCTGGGATATCCTCTACTTTACCATTATCATCAAGTTACGGGATCAGTCCTGGTTCAACAACGATTGCAGGAGACCACATAAGGAGTAGCACCCAGCATACCTAAAAATGAGATGTCAACTTGGTGAAGCTACAGAACTAAACAGGGGAGGCGATGGCTATTAAATAAAACTGAAACAACTGCGGATGCTGTAAATCAGGAACAAAAACAAAATTGCTGGAAAAGTTCAGCAGGTCTGGCAGTATCTGTGAAGGAAAAAACAGAGTTAACGTTTCTGGTCCGGTGACCCTTCCTCCATTCTGAGGAGCTTTGTTTTTGAGGTGATGACCATTAGTATTTTTGCTATACTATTAATCCAGAGACCTAGGTATACCCCAGGTTCAAATCATGCCACAGCAGATGGTGGAATTTGAATTCAATAAAAAAGTCTGGAATTAAGAGTCTAATGATGACCATGAATCCATTGCCTATTGTCGGAAAAACCCATCTGGTTCACTAATGTTCTTTAGGGAAGGAAACTCATCCTTACTTGCTCTGGCCTACATGTGAATCCTGACCCAGAGCTGACTCTTGAACTGCCCTCTGGGTAATTTAGAATGGGCAATAAATGCTGGCCACGAAATAATAAAATAATTTCAAAACCAATGGATTCGATTTAAGGTCTGTAATCCTGCCATTTTCAGCCATGAATGATGGTGGCCAATTAAACAACCTCCTGAGAAGGATGTTACACAACATCAACATTGATGTCATCAATGTTAAGATTGATCAAAAACTGATATAGAACAGCCATATAAAGCCAAATAACCAAAGTCTAGGAATCCTGCAAAAAGCCTGACACCATCCAGGACACACATATTCACTGCCTTCACCACTGACGCTCAGTAGCAGCAATGTGTATCATCTGCAAGATGCATGCAGAAATTCACCACAGCTCCTCAGAGAGCACATTCTGAACCCACTGCCAATACCATCTACAAAGATAAGGGCAGCAGACACATGGGAGCACCCTGCAAGACACTCAACATCCTGTCTTGGAAGTATATCCTAGTGTTGATCAGTGGAAATCCTGGACTTTTGTCCCTAATGGCATTGTAGGTTGACCTACACCAAATAAACTGCAGTGGTTCAAAAAGGCAACTCACCACCATCTTCTCAAGCACAACAAAGGAAGGGCATTAAATGTTGATGCAGACAGAGATGCTCACATCCACTTATAAAGATTTTAAAAATCTATCTCTGGAACCATTCTCATAAAACTCTTCTGCACCTTCTCAAAGAACATCACACATCCTTCCTAAAGTGTAGCGACCAAAGCAAGATGCAATAGTCCAGTTAGGAATTAACAGGATCTTTGAACAGATTTGGTTTAACTTCTCTGATTTGTACTCATGCTTATGAAGCCCTAGATTTCAACTTCTACATCCATCCTGCTTTGGAGTCAGGAATGTTTTTATTCACTTCCTTCAGAAACCTTGGATGGAAACCTATGCTTCTAGATTTTCCTGCCACACTGCAGACCTCCGATGTCTGTGCACAGCAGCGACTTCCAGGACCAGAACTCAATGCATTTACATGCTGATTGGCATGCACGGACCCTCTGAGCAGCTTTGCAACTAAGCAGCTTAGAGGGAACATTGATAGAAACCTTTTGGCCCTGGGGATTAGTCACTCTTTAGTGTTGTTATTTTTTTCATTTCTCTTTTTTTTGGATATGTTAATGTTAGTGAATTATTGTCCTTGACTCAGTATTTCCTTGAAGTCGGCTGATACTTCCCTCAGTTGTAAATAATTAAGCAAAATAATTATTCAACATATAGGTGATGTACTTACTGCCACTGAAACCTGATACTGTCAAATACCATCTCCACATTGTTCCTCACCATCTATTACCTCCTTAATATAATTTTGAAAATTGTGTCATTTTTGTTACCTTTGGATCCCTTGGGATGCTCCCTTTTTGTAGCTTTTACTATCTGATTGCCGACTTTATTGTTCTTTTTTGTTTCCCATTCATTGGGATCTGTGCCATTGGCATTTATGTATACTTTTGCTTTAAGTTGTAAATTGTCTGTTACCTCTTCTGTCAGTCACTACTTTTATTTGCCAAGTAAAACTGATGCCCTGGCGGGATATATACTAGTTGTGTATCACATTATATAAATTCTTTTTTCAACACCTCCCACTGATCCTGTCATTTTATCTGTTAAAAGATTTGCTGAGTCAACAAAAACTAGGCTTACACCTTTCCACTGTGAGCTCTATTTTAAATCAGCTCTCAGAGAGGACAGAAATGTAATGCACAACAAAGTTTAACGTGTTGTGCAATCTCACAAATAATCTCGATACGAACAGTATCTCATGCTACACTCCCAACATTCTAACAAGATTTACACAATTAACACAGCAGCAATGATGTCTTGCTCCACTTACACAGGGTCTATTTCTGGTCTTCTCATCTGAGGAAGGATATTCTTGTTATAGAGGAGGCAGCGAAGGTTTACCAAACTGATTCCTGGGATGGTGAGACTGACATATGAGGAAAGGTTGAATTGGTTAGAAATATATTCACTGGAATTCAGAAGAATGGCAGTGTATCTCATAGAAACCTATAAATTTCTAAGAGGACCAGACAGGGTAAATGCAAGAAGGATGTTCCCGATGGTGGCTGAGTTCGGAACCAGGGGTCAGAGTCCAAGTTACAGAGTAAGCCATTTACGACTGAGATGAGGAGACATGTCGTCATTCAGACAGTTGTGAGCCTATGAGTTCACAACCACAGAAAACAGTCAAAGCCAAAACATTGCATAATTTTAAGAAGAATTAGGATATAGCACGTGTAGCTAAAGGAATCAAAGGATATGGGGAAAAAGCAGTACCAGGCTATTGAGTTGGATGATTGTTGAGCAGGCTTGAAGGGCCAAATGGCCTATTTCTGCTCCTATTTTCTCCACCTCTAATCAAAAAGCTGGTTTATCAGGAGACTTAGAACCGTGATCTAAACTTCAGGACTGTCTTAATATTTTCAGGAAGAATGCATGCATGTCCATGTGTTTTCTGCATCAGTGTCTTCAGTAAATGATTGTAAATTAATAAAGAAAAATATTAAAGAGAAACAATTGAAGCAAAACAAAATAATAAAGATTTATGATTTTATTCTGCTGGTTGAGAGGCAACAGTCTGGTCGATAAACAACCTCTGACTTGGATGGTTGGAAGTGGGATGTATGAAATCATGCTTTGAGGTCCTGTTTTGGCAGTGAAGTTAGAACTCAGTGTCCTCAAAATTACTTCAAGAAAATTTTATTTACTAAAATCAATTTGTTAAGTAGTTTGCTGGGTTATTTGAAAACAACGATCAAGAGTTTTGGATCAAATCCAACTATTGCATCTTTTGAAGGTAAAATTGATTAAATACAGCAATGGGAAGATAATGGGACAGTTATATTAGTTTTGTATTACTCAAACAGCTGAGGCAGATTTCATGATTCCAATACTTTTCTTCTGTGTTGTAAACTTCCATGGTTCAGTCATTGCGTAGGAAAGAGCTTTTTGGAAGTTACTATCAGTGATTTGAGGCTAAGTTAAAGCATACACATTATTTTAAAAGATCTTTTAGATTGATTTCAACATAATGATGCAATCACAACTATAACTTGACATGTGGCTGAAAATGATTTCCTCAATACAGGGAGTAGTACAGAACCACAGTGAAGGACAATCCCTGCCATATGGGCTTTAACATTAATCGTATTAGTGCTTGAGTTATCAGATGCTGCAGTAAATCTCTTCTTCACTGCTAAACAAGAGACTGCTGCATACACCCAAGCATTAAGACAACAAATAAATAATTCCATAGGTTAAGAAACACAGGGCTGACTGATACAAACTCAATTCTCAACTCAAACAATTTTCACTTTAAGTTGTAGTCCCAGAGATCAGCTTCTTTCTACAGGTGACAGGATTTTGTATTTGAGTCTTGGCCCTGATGTCAGGAACAAATAGATGTTCCAACTCCACAGTGGAAATGAAGTGATTTTCCCTGAATTGGCCACAGTGACCTGAAATCAAGCTAGCTTTTCAATTAAGGATAGCAGTGGTCTCTCAAAGCTCGGGGACCAACAGGAGAACCTTGTGTATGCAATGTGGTTGATTCTTAACTGCCCTCGGGCAATTTGGGATGGGCAGTAAAGGGTGACTAGCCAGTGATGCCCTCATCCTGTGAATAATAAGAAAAGAATGCTGGAGTTGCAGCCTGCTATTGCAGGTAAGGTAGACATCTTTAGGTCAGCCCTCATGAAATTTAAAGAAATCCAAATAAAAAAATGACCACTGCTGCTGGACTTTGCCCGTGATCATGTGGGGGGGGAAAGCATGCCCGAAGCACTGCCATTAATTGGTTTCCTCTAGGCAGCTTGCTTTTTCACAAGTCCATTTGGGACCTAGGGTAAGTGGGAAATTCCAGTCTGCTGCTTATAATTGGCCTTAAAGTTACCGTAATTGGCTACTCAGGCAGGTAGCCCTTCCATGTCTCTGTGGAAGAGTTTGCGTGGCAGGATGCAGGTATCACAACTTCAGTGACATGAAATTATGTACACGGCTGCCTCCACTCTCCTTCCTCCTCTCACCCACTTGTATCAGGTTGAAACCATATCCATAGAACTGGATCATAGCGTGAGTGTGCCTCATATCCCAGCATAAATTTCAGGGGGCGCGCCTGCCTCTACTCGATCAACTCAACCAGCATTAATTTTTCAGGTGCCTTTACTTTGATTAGTATCAGGTGAGACTCTGTCCATCTACAAGAGGAGGCGCCATCTCATGGAGCGCTGACTCAGCACCACACCTGGAGTGGTGGCCATTGCTGGTTATGGAAGGAGAACCATGAATGCTCACCCAGGATCTCACTGGAGACAGGTTGGCAGGCCCTGGTGAGGGGGATAGAGGTCATTTTGGACAGAGCAAGAGGAGTGTAGCGTGGACATGGAGAGGCAAAACTTTGGGGTGGGAGGCATTTGACTGTTCAGGAGCCTGGGAAAGGAGCACCTCACCCTTTCAGTGACCAGCAGCCTGCAGGGACACATATTGGATACAGGCCTCTTCTACTGCTAAACTGTAGTGGTACTGGGGATGAGGCTCTTACCTGGGCACTTTTTAAATAATAAACATCATTCAAGGGAAGTGAAAGTGTGTTTTACTGGCCAAGTCAGTATTAATTACCCATCCCTAATTGCCCAGATGGCAACTAAAAGTCAACCACATTGCCGTTGGTGGATTCACACATAGACCAGACCAGGTAATGTCCTTCCATAGACGACATTAGTGAACTGTTTAGATTTTTACAACAATTGCTAGTGATAAAATGCATACAAATAGGATAGTTTGCTCTTAATTCCAGATTTTTACTGAATTCAAATTTCACCATCTGCCATAGTGGGATTCATAGAGTCATAGAGTAATTTGAACCCATGTCCTCAGAACATTAGTCTAATGTCATTACCACTATGCTGCTGCCTTCTACACTTAAGGGTTTTAACTGGCCAAGAGACAGGTGGCCATGGTGCACCACCCCTGCTGTTCATAAAATTTTCACATTTGTCTAGTGCATACAATTGTTACAAATGAAAGTTCATTTGCAATATTCTAACATGCATGTGTTCTTGCTGAGAAACTCCATGTGCTGTGGATATTTTGGTGCATTTTTTAAATGGGTAGAAATATGGCTTTTATAGAGTCAGAGAGCTGGACAGCATGGAAGCAGACCCTTCGATCCAACTTGTCCATGCCAACCAGATAACCTAAATTAATCTAGTCCCATTTGCCAGCATTTGGCCCATATCCCTCTAAACCCTTCCTGTTCATGTACCCATCGAAATGCATTTTAAATGTTGTAATTGTACCAGCCTCCACCACTTCCTCTGGCAGCATATTCCATACACACACCATCCTCTGCATGAAAAAGTTGCCCCTTAGGTCCATCTTAAATCTTTCCCCTCTCACCTTAAACCTATGCCCTCTAGTTTTGGATTCCCTTACCCTGGGAAAGAGACCTTGCCTATTGACCCTTTGCTAACTGAGTTACTCTTGAAAGTTACCTGCTATGTACACAGGTAAAGGATCCTTGGTGGAATCTCAGCCACTGGAATGCTGATATATAGGGTGGAAGAGTTTCTGGATCTTGTACAAAGCTTGAATTTCAGAAATATTTTTGATCCCTCAATTGCTGTCCAATAAACAGCCACAAATGCTATGAATTAGTCTTTTTTGGAAGAGATCATTATATAAATGATGCGAGTGCTGAATTTTGTTGAAAGGAGAAAGGAAGGTGGGGGGCCTGGGTGGGGGTAGTCTCAAGTATTTTCTCCTTAAAGTACACCTGTCAATCTTTAAGGAAAGGACACAGTGTTGAGAAATAATAAAAATTAAACCAAGTGATTCCAGGAGACTGTGCAAAACTCCAAATCTCTCATATCTCCGTCTCTTCAAGCAGCATCTGCCCCACTGATCTGCAGATCATGTATTGGACTTACCAGTTATCTTAAAATTCATCAATCTCCAAACTTGAGGGACTGCCTAAGACGAACATTACTAAGCAGAGCTTTAAGGAAACTGGCAAAAGAACCACACAGTAGATTAGCGATAGTATCTAGAACATCTAGAGATAGATGTTCTTCCTCCCACCTATCCCCTCCTCCCACCTCAAGCCGCACCTCCATCTCCTACCGACCAACCTCATCCCGCCCCCTTGACCTGTCCGTCCTCCCTGGACTGACCTATCCCCTCCTAACTCCCCACCTACACTCACCTTTACTGGCTCCATCCCCGCCTCTTCGACCTGTTTGTTTCCTCTCCACCTATCCTCTCCTTTATCCATCTTCTATCCGCCTCCCACTCTCTCCCTATTTATTTCAGAACCCCCTTCCCCTCCCCCATTTCTGATGAAGGGTCTAGGCCCGAAACGTCAGCCTCTCTGCTCCTGTGATGCTGCTTGGCCTGCTGTGTTCGTCCAGCCCTGCACCTTGTTGTCTCACACAGTAGATTAAGTGATTTTCTTAATGCAGCAAGTTTTATGATCTGGAATTCTGTGCCTGAACGGTGGTGAAAACAGATCCAATGAAAACATGCAAAAAAAAACTAGATAAGTACTTGAAATTAAAATTGCATAGTTAAAGGGAAAGAATAGAGGAGTGGGAATAATTTCAAAAAGTTGGCACAGACATGATGGCTGAAAGACCACTTTCTTTGCTTAAGATTCTGTGAGTGTCTAACCATTTTGAGGCATCTTATAAAGTTTGTGAAAACCCATGGATTTTTATTATGTCTGCTCTGTTATGAATCCCCTCTGATGATATGATGGCATCTGCGCATATCCGGAGGGAGATGCCCACATCCCACGAGTGAATTAAAACAAAAGTCACAAATCAAATCTTGATCTGACATTATAGAAAACCCAGCAATAAAATGTATGTTATATGACCTCATGATTGGTAAATATCAGGTCAAAGGTGAGACCTTTGACCTGATGAAAGGAGAATAACTTGTAATTCATTAAATCTTTAAATCACAATTTTAAGTTTTCCTATTGCTGGGTTATCTTCAACTGGATATACATCAAGCTATCTCTCTATGTGCAGTCAACAAGGGAATTACTCAATCATCTCCAATAGGGCTGGGAATGGTGATGTTGCTAAATGCATCCATTGGTTTACGTGTCAAAGCATGACAAATTGCATAACCTCAGTACTGGATTGAAATCAAAGCAGATTCACAGTGATACTTGCCTAGAAAATTCACGGATATTTCAATTATTACATATGCAAATATGATCTGGATTAGTAACAAATTTATATCTTTTCCTTCAGGAATGAAAAGCCTCACAACTACCTGGTCAAATCTCACATGAGGTTCAAGAGATGAATATATAGCAAAATTAGATACTTGAAACACCAATATGGTAGTAGGGAAGATGTTATGGTCCATTATAAAAGATTTATTAGCATTGCACATGGAAAACAGTGACAGGATTGGACAAGTTAACATGGATTTACTAAAGGGAAATCACACTTGACAAATCTATTGGTACCTTTTGAGGCTGTAACTAGTGGAGTTGATAACGGGAAACAAGTGGATGTGGTTCATTTGGATATTCAGAAGGCTTTGATAAAGTCACACATGAGATTAGCATGTAAAATTGAAGTGCACGGTATTTGGGGTAGTGTACTGATATGGATAGAGACTGGTTGGCAAACACAAAACAAAGGTTAGGAATAAACATTTTCTATGTGGCAGTCAGTGACTAGTACAGGGGTCAATGCTTGAACCCGAGGTATTCACAATATATATTAATGATTTAGATGAGGGAACTAAATGTAATGTCGCCAAGTTTGCAGACAACAAAAAGTTTTGTGGGAGGGTGAACATCGAGGAGAAGGCAGACATGCTTCAGCTTCACTGTGTCCTTTCCTTGAAGGCAGACATGTTGATTTGGACAAGTTGAATGAGTGAGCAGATGAATTATAATGTGGATAAATGTGAGGTTATCCATTTTGGTAGCACAAACAGGAAGGCAGATTATTATCTGGACAGGTTGGAAAAGGGGGAGGTGCAACAAGACTGGAGTGTCCTTGTATACCAGTCATTGAAAGTAAGCATGCAGATGCAGCAGGCGGTGAAGAAAGCAAATGATATGCTGGCCTTCATTGCGAGAGAATTCAAGGACAGAGGAATGAGGAAGGAATCTCATAGAAATCTATAAAATTCTAATAGGGCTGGACACTGTAAATGCAGGAAAGATGTTGCCGATGACTTGGGAATCCAGGATGAGGGGTCACAGTCTCAGGATACGGGGTAGGCTATTTAAGATTGAGATAAGGAAAAATGTCTTCATCCAGAGAATGGTGAGCCTGTGGAACTTCCTGCCACACAAAGTGGTTGAGGCCAAGACATTGAATGCTTTCAAGAAGGAGTTGGATATAGATCTTAGGGTTAAAGGGATCAAAGGTTTGGGGAGAAAGCAGGAACAGGCTACTGAGTTGGATAATTAGCCATGGTCATATTGAATGGCAGGGGAGGTTTGAAGGGCTGAATGATTTACTCCTGCTATTACTTTCTCTGTTTCTAAGTATCCTGTAACTGTGAGGCAGATTAAAAACTACAATAACACATCACTACATTTGACATACAGAAGATAATTTTAAATAGGGACTATTTAAAAATGTACATAAATTGACTGAATAAACAGCAGAGTAAAGTCCTTCCCCGTTCAGATTTACAACACTGTCATTTTGCAAGAAGCCATTTAATCAGCAACAGATTATCGGGTACACCACAAGCTGCATGTTCCCCTCCATGCCACTCTCCATCGTGACTTGGAAATATATTGCCATTTCTTCATTGTTGCTGGATCAAAATCCGGGAGTACCCTAAGGGTACTGTGGGTCTACCTACAGCAAATGGACTGTAGTAGTTCAAGAAGGCAACTCAGAACCATCTTCTCAAGGGCAACTAAAGATGGGCAAAAAATGCTGGCCTAGCCAGCAATGCTCACATCCTATGAACGAATTAAATAAAAAGTAATTTATTTTATTGCTAGTGGCCCCAATATAATTTAAATGATTTAAAATGGGCTGTTCTGACTGTGGAACCATTCAATAATGAAACAAAGAAAATAAATGCAATTTCTATTTGCAAATGTTTTGTGAAATAAAATTGACTTTATTTTGTTATGGATTTGAAAGTATGTCAAATAAATCTCTTTTAAAAGTTCAAATGCATGACTGCCCAGGTCTCCAAAGAGTGATTATAAAACCTTGGCTTTTAAGGACAGTGGTAGCTCTTGCTCAAGGTAAAAAAAAACCTTGTGAATACACCATGACATGAATTCAAATACATGGAGCAGTTCCAAGAGAACATTTCGTAAAACGTTAAGTTCTTATCCCAAAGGCTTTCAAGAAAATAGCAGTATCAATGTTCAGTTAAAGCCCAGGCAATCTCGTTACTATTTGATTCTAGCCTCTTACCTAGCAGTAGCTACAGGTTAGCAGAGGTGTAGATGAGAACACATGAATGATCGTATGGGGTAAGAAGATCCAAAGTGATTTTAATGCATACTACCATGCACCACATCCTTTCTTTTACCGGAACAGCAAGTTGGTTAAGCATTAGTTTACAGAAGGTCAAGATTACTTCTGTTACATTTTTGTACTGGCATTTGAAAATGTTTATCTAGTTGCTATCATATCCTTGAATGCACAGAAGCTAACTGCATTCCACAATTCTTGAATTTTTTAAACTTTATTAGCCATGTTATTTTTAGTCTCTGATTGCTTTGATGTAAAGCTATTAAGATTCAGGGACTAATTCTGTTCTGGCTATGCACCACTTACATTTCAACAAAATGACGACCAGAGAATCAATTTAGATTAACTTATGCACAGCATAAGGTTTTCATATCCCAAATGCACATGCATGATCTAATAAACTCTGCATTTCAAGTCCAAGAGTCCTTGAAACTCTGGTCTTCTCAGCACATAATAAAGATTTCAATGCACTGCTATCATCTCACCACATCAATGCCATAGACATATATCTTAAATTAATTCTATCGAACAACTCCATGTCATTATTTATAAAACTCTGGAATCCCCTGCAGTTGAACTTTAATGTGAAACTGTAATAATGCTGTTCTATTGTACTATAAGAGCAGGTCAGTGGCTGAAACTTCTACGGCCAGTAACTCACCTTACCTTTTATTCCTCTAAGCCTGGCTTCTATCCACAATTCACAAGTCAGGAACATTTTCGATACTCTCTACTGCCTGGATGGCAGCAGTCTCCAACAAGCTAAAATCTAAATATCCTCTCATGACATTCAATGCCAATATCAGTGCTGAATCCTCCACTATCAACATTTTCGGTGTTACCATTGACTAGAAACTGAACTGGATGGTTAATATAAATGCTGTGGCTACAAGGCAGCAAATACATGGGAACACCACCACCTTCAGGTTTCTCTCCAAGCAACTCACCAATCTGACTTTGGGAATATACTACCATTCCTTCAGTGTTGCTAGGTCAAAATCCTGGAACTCTTTCCTTAACAGTATTTTGGGTGTACTTACACCAAATGGACTGCAGCAGCTCAAAAAAATAATTTGCTACTACTTTCTCAAGGCCAGTATGGGATAGGCATTAAATGCTGGTTTAGCCAAAGGCCACATCCCACGAAGGAATAAACAATTCAAGTTGCTTGACACTATTTAGGACAAAGCAACCTGTTTGACTGGCAACCACTAACTTGAATATTCATTCCCTTCACCATTGGTGCATAGTGCATACCATCTATAAGATACACTACAGCAAGTGCCAAATTCTGTTCAAGTGCATTTCTAAACACATGACCTCTATCATTTACACAAGAAACACACAGGAACATTACCACCTGCAAATTTCACTCCAGTTCAAACATCATCCTGATTCGGAAGTATATTGCTGTTCCTTCAATTGTTCAATTCCATTTTGAAAACAGCCAATAAATCTGCTATCACCTTTTCAGCACAGCCCTCCAGATGACAACAAGGTGCAGGGCTGGACGAACACAGCAGGCCAAGCAGCATCATAGGAGCAGAGAGGCTGACGTTTTGGGCCTAGACCCTTCATCAGAAAAGGGGGAGGGTAAGGGGGTTTTGAAATAAATAGGGAGAGAGTGGGAGGCGGATAGAAGAGGGATAGAGGAGAGGAAACAAACAGGTCGAAGAGGCGGGGATGGAGCCAGTAAAGGTGAGTGTAGGTAGGGAGTTAGGAAGGGGATAGGTCAGTCCAGGGAGGACGGACAGGTCAAGGGGGCGGGATGAGATTGGTCGGTAGGAGATGGAGGTGCGGCTTGAGGTGGGAGGAGGGGATAGGTGGGAGGAAGAACAGGTTAGGGAGGCAGGGACGAGCTGGACTGGTTTTGGGATGCGGTAGGGGGAGGGGAGATTTTGAAACTTGTGAAATCCACATTGATACCATTGGGCTGCAGGGTTCCCAAGCGGAATGACTGGTTTTGGGATGCGGTAGGGGGAGGGGAGATTTTGAAACTTGTGAAATCCACATTGATACCATTGGGCTGCAGGGTTCCCAAGCGGAATATGAGTTGCTGTTCCTGCAACCTTCGGGTGGCATCGTTGTGGCACTGCAGGAGGCCCAGGATGGACATGTCGTCTGAGGAATGGGAGGGGGAGTTGAAATGGTTCGCGACTGGGAGGTGCAGTTGTTTGTTGCGAACCGAGCGTAGGTGTTCTGCAAAGCGGTCCCCGAGTCTCCGCTTGGTTTCCCCGATGTAGAGGAAGCCACACCGGGTACAGCGGATGCAGTATACCACATTGGCAGATGTGCAGGTGAACATCTGCTTGATGTGGAAAGTCTTCTAGGGGCCTGGGATGGGGGTGAGGGAGGAGGTGTGGGGGCAGGTGTA
>NC_063347.1:10668520-10700153 GCF_021869965.1 Rhincodon typus
CCGCCCCCTCGACCTGTCCGTCCTCCCTGGACTGACCTATCCCCTTCCTAACTCCCTACCTACACTCACCTTTACTGGCTCCATCCCCGTCTCTTCGACCTGTTTGTTTCCTCTCCACCTATCCTCTCCTCTATCCCTCTTCTATCCGCCTCCCACTCTCTCCCTATTTATTTCAAAACCCCCTTACCCTCCCCCTTTTCTGATGAAGGGTCTAGGCCCAAAACGTCAGCCTCTCTGCTCCTATGATGCTGCTTGGCCTGCTGTGTTCATCCAGCCCTGCACCTTGTTGTCTCGGATTCTCCAGCATCTGCAGTTCCTACTACCTCCAGATGACAACAAGTTTCTGGAAAAGAAAATTCCTCAAATTGCTTCTGGTTCTTTTTACCAATTACCTTAAATCTATATCACTAAACCTTTTTCCAAGGGGATCAATTTCATCTTATTGACTCTATCAGTACTGTTATAATTCCAACACATGGTGACACTGGACAACACAAATCCATGGCTTGATATACCATAAAGTTTTATATTTTAACTTTGGTTATTGTGTTGGTCAGTCACTGGACACATCACACAAAGCCACCAATGTACCTTTAACATAAGAATGCAAGTTATTACACAGCTGAAAAAAGCCATATATGTATATAATAGACAATTTAGAAATCTCTTAACATAAACAGCAAACAGGAAGATTCAACCCTTTTCCATTCAACATCCGTTACAGACACGCCAGTGAAGTATCACTTTTATCTTTATAGTAAAGTTTTTTACTCAACTGACTTCAAGCACATTCTCCAGATGCAACTCTCACCGTGTCTCCTGCAGGCATATAAATACAGACCAACTTACAATTTCCAGGCCTCCTTGGGCTGCTGAAACAGCTTAAGACTTCATTTCAGCTTTGAAAGGCTGGAGACTTCTTTCTAGCTCTGATGGCTGGGAGGTTTCTTTCTGTGACTGCCTGGGGACTTCTATCAACTAAGTTTTCTCAGCCTGGAGATTTATACAAACTAAAAACTGCCCTTTTGCTGATGACTTGTCTTTCTTCTGAATTCAACCTGCTAGTGGTCCCTGACCATCTGTTCTCTAGGTCATAAAAGTTCAACTTTATAAATGCTTCATCAAGTAACTAGGCAGATAGCTTGCTAGTCTGAACTCTGTCAAAATTATGACTTTTGGACCTCAAAGAAAACATTTCACCTTTGCAGAACTACAAATAAAAACCCATTTATCTCTACTGTGAATCCAAATTCCTAAATTATATTATAAACTTTCAACACAACGTTCATGATTTTGTATACCGCCATCAAACCTCAAAGAAACTGACATTTCTCAAACTATACATGGTTCAGATTTAACTTTTGGTGCCATGGACCTTGGAATGCTAAAGGCTTAGGATGGTTGTTCATCACTAGACTCAAATTTACATTTCTGTCAATTACCTCTCATTTTCAGCTCCTACTTCAACACATTTCACACTTACTACCTTTACTAGTAATTCATAATGGAGAGAAAACTGAGTTATAAGTGCTCCCTCTCTTTGAACAAGACTAGTGTCTATAAACAAGACTGGCTATGAGGTCACGGGCTTAAACTGTTGCAAACGGTCCAATTTAAACAAGCCTGTGTAATGCATGCTTAAAACTGGGTATGAAGTCATGGGCTTAAACTGATACAAATGGTCCAATTTAAATCCACAGTTGTTAATGTCTATAAGTTAATGTAATATGAGGCATGAAAGTAGATTGAGTAAGAGATATCTAAATCTGTGAGATCAGAATTGATCATAGTAAATTTGACCTTCGGAGATAGTGTATCAAAAAGAAAAGTAACTAATAGTTTCTCTAAACTAATATTTTCACCTTAGGTTTATCCTACAATAGTTCATGATATACTTGTAAGAATGGGTAGAGTCAACATCTAAAGTTTTGACTGGATGACTAAATTGAATCTGAATTAGAAAGGATTTAAAAATGAGGATAGGCCAGCTTTAAAACATGTAAGATACAAAAACAGAAGTTGCTGGAAAAGCTCAGCAGGTCTGGCAAAACTGAGGAAGGGTCACTGGACCCAAAACGTTAACTCTGATTTCTCTTCACAAATGCTGCCAGACCTGCTAAGCTTTTCCAGCAACTTCTGTGTTTGTTTCTGACTTACAGCATCCGCTGTTCTTTTGGATTTTATTTAGTAAAAATATGTAAGGATCATTTCATATATGCAGCAAAATTTATTGTTGTCCTGTTATGACAAATAGGAGATTTTATTGGATTTTTAAAATCATAGGTTATTTCTTAACTTCAACAAAGGTAACTGGTCACTTTTAATTCATCTTACTCCAGTTGCACAACTAAGTGATTATACAATTAACAACAGAGACACCGAGACTGCTGTTCTTGTACAGGCGATTTTTAAGAGGGCAAACTTACTAATATAATCACAAAAGCTTGTGATTTCAATTAAACCTGTTGGACAATAACCTGGTGTCGTGTGACTTCTGACTTTGGTGTGCAGTGATTGAGGGTTCCGACTGAACTTTAATTTGAACATGAGGTATATCTTTTGAAAGTCAAAAGATTTGGAAACGAGATCTGAAAGTTTAATGGGTTCAGAGTAAATACAAAATGGAGTTGAATTGGGAAGGATTAAATTGGGAACAAAAGTTCAACATATCATCAATGGCATGTGTTGAATCAGAACTGGCATTAAAAGAAGAATCTCTGTAGCTACTTTAACTTCAATACCAATTCAGATGCATGACAAATTCCACATTGCACACTCTAAATCCCTCCCTATTTGTGCGCTAAAATCATTCTGTGTAATGCCCTGGCAGCTGCTGTCTTGGTGCAAAAATAATCATATGCCCCAATGTGATATGTGCACATGCAGACAGTCAATCTTGTCCATACTCCATTACCAAAAAGATAGTATGTGCAGCTTCCCTAGTACAACCATGCAGTCTAATGAGAGAAGGTTCACTAATCACCGACATGAATATGTTATGCAAAGTTTAGATTACATTGCAGGATCCCAGGACAAGTGTGCAGCAAAGCACTTATCTGCTTAGGAATTTATAGCAGCCATTCTGAAACGAGCAATAGTTAACATAATAATAATGCCTTAAATAATTCTGCTCATTAACTAAAAAGCTGCACAGTCTTCGAAGGAAGGCTTTTTTGATTGGAGAAATGTTTAAAAACTACAGACAAGATTTTTAGATGATGACCTTTATTTAGAAGTACTAAGAAGTGTAACAACCTTTCATTAGAACAATGGCCCTGTACCATGTCATTACTCTGCTTAATAATGCTTTTCGTCAGCAGTCTAAAGAGTTACTAATTGTACAGTTAAGTGTAGGAATCAAATTGAATAGAAAACAGTATAGACAATCTGGTTTGTAATATAATTTCAATGGCTCAGGCAAAAGTAAATCATTGTTTCATTTTTTTTGTTGCAATTAATTTAATGAATCTGCGTGCTATGTAAGCAATAATGGTTACTTAGTTTAAGCTTATGAAAGATTCCTCTGATTCAGCTTTCAGGGTGGTACGTATTTATAATCAATCCTTCCTTAATAAATGTGCTTGACTTTCTATGTTCTTTTGAAAGAAGCGTTGATCAATAGCTCGTTTACAATAAAGTTGGATTTTTTTTACAAACACCCCATTGCACATTTTAAAGATTGGAAACAATGGGTGAAAATTCTGTTAATATTGTTTGTGCAGACTGTGTGGTGCATATCCTTGCTACGCAAACTAAATTAAAAATATCACTGTGCTCGTATATACAATAGTAAACAATTTAAATAAAATATAGTTCAGGTAAGAAACAAAGTGAACGCATGGAGTATGACAGATGGTATCTTTTCTAAAGAAAACTCATTGACGTCTTTGCCTGTACTACGATTATCTGCTGATGTAAAGTATCAACACCATTCTCTACACTGTGAACTTACTCTCTCCTGCACTTGACAGGTAAAAAACGTTACAGGTAATGTTTTAACTTCTTCAGTAAAGGTTTTAACTGCTTGCATTGCAATTTGTTATTCTACATATAGTTGATAGACTTCGAAGCAACATCATTTAGTTCTGTCCAATTTAGTTTTACAGGACTGTATTTGTTATTAGATTGATGCTTGATGCTTAATGCTCAGTCAATTCGATTCATTGTAATCATTCTCAATCCTGGAGTCCACAGATTGTTGTTTAGTCCTACTCTGAAACATGATATCATAATACAGCTGTAGTCATTAATGTGGTGACGAGGCAGGCTGCATTGTTACA
Source organism: Rhincodon typus (assembly GCF_021869965.1). Classification (NCBI taxonomy): domain Eukaryota; kingdom Metazoa; phylum Chordata; class Chondrichthyes; order Orectolobiformes; family Rhincodontidae; genus Rhincodon; species Rhincodon typus. Next base: position 10,672,801 of record NC_063347.1, read on the forward strand.
GATACCACCTCCAATCCAGAGTGCCTCCCCATCTACAAAGATGCTGTGAACAATTCCATGGCACTTTTCCTAAGGTGCCTTGGCCAACATTCATCTGTCAACTATCATAACCATAACCTAATTATACTGTTCATTTACCTCATTAGAACCTGGATGTGCATCCAAAACAGTAATTCATCGACTGTAACACACTTTGGGACTTACTGAGGATATAAAGCATTCTAATCAGATGCATGTATTTCATATATAATTGCGATTATTAGAAAGCTTCCTGACAATAACTTATATCAAGCTTTAAAATACACATTGAACTACATCTGCCTTAAATTCCAATATGCTTCCTAAAGAGAACTTTCAAGGCACCTGACAGATTTCTAGGGAGTGATGTGGAAGTTGCTTCACATAGACAGGAATTTTGTAACCAAATTCAACGAGATTGCATAATATAAAGAATACTTGATTGGATTGCTGAAAAGCCACCAGTTTGTGCAATGTAAATTCATTGTGTGAAGCACTCAGAGGAACTAAACATACTTTCTTTTCTGGATACACAATTGGCTTGGTGGTAGGAAGCAGAATGTAATAATAATGTAATAGATGCTGGTTGGACTAGAGGCCTGTGACTAGTGATGTGCCTCAGGGGTCGGTGCTGGGCCCATTTCTGTTTGTTATCTACATTAATGATTTGGATGAGAAAGTGCAAGGCACGATTAGTAAGTTTGCGGATGACACTAAAATAGGCAGTATCATGGACAGTGAGGAAGGTTATCGGAAATTGCAGCAGGATCTTGATCAGCTGGGGAAGTGTGCTGAGAAATGGCAAATGGAGTTTAATATAGATAAGTGTGAGGTTTTGCATTTTGGAAAATCAAATTAAGGTAGGAGTTTCACGGTGAATGGTGGGGCCTTACGGGGTGTAGTGAAACAGAGTGACCTTGGAGTTCAGGTGCACAGTTCTCTGAAAGTGGAGTCACAGGTAGACAGGGCAGTGAAGAAGTCTTTTGGCACACTGGCCTTCATTAGTCAGGCATTGAGTATAGAAGTTGGGAAGTCATGTTGCAGTTGTACAGGGCGTTGGTGAGGCTGCACAGCCCCCTTCTGTCCTGCATCATTCTACAATTCTATCAGATTAGTCCGCTGGACTATGGCAACAAATTTTAAAGGGCTCTCGTGGTACAGTGGTAATGTCTCTAACTCTGGGGCAGCAGGCCCCAGTTCAATTTCCACTTGCTCTAGAGATGTGCCAAAGCATCTCTGAACAGGTTGATTAGAAAATACCAAAGATTCTATCAGGTTGCTTGTGCATCAATCACAATTGTTTTTTAAAAGCCATTGACTTTGCAAGGAAAACTAACTGATCTCATGTTCACCTCCTTGTTTTGAGACTGGGCATGTTCGCAGCTCTATATTATAAACAAACATCAAAGTGAATTCTGTTTCACAGTCGTACATCTAGACAGGCCACATTTCAAAATTATAGGAAGTATATTCCACTTAGTAACAACAGCTTGTTTGGGAAAGCTGTCGTCAGTTTGTTGGAGGTATGAGCATTAAACTCAATCTCCTAAAAAGGCATCTCCAAGATTCATAGATTATCACAGGTGTCATGTATGTGTACACAATTCAAATAAATGAATCACCAGGCCTTTGTCAGTAGGTGCTATGATTGCTCAACTGTATTTAAAGAAAAGCACATGGAATCCTTCATTTTATAAGTAAAGGCATAAGATACAAAAGCAAGAGAGTTATGTTAAACACTCATAACCATAGAATTTTGCGCTCAGCCGAGTATTGTGCTGAATTCTGAGCACCAGACTTTAGGAAAGATGTTAAGGTCTTGAAGTGTATGTAGACGAGATATCAAGGTTGGGGGAATGCATTAAATAGAGAACCTGCCAAAGTCAGTATTGTTCTCTTTTGAGCAGAGACTAAAGAGTATTAGTGAAATTTTAATTTCTGATCAGACAAGAAAGACAGAATTAAAACTTTGAACTCCAGAACCGTTCTGAAGAAGGGTCACCAGACCCGAAACATTAACTCTGATTTTTTCTTCACAGATGCAGCCAAACCTGCTGAGCTTTCCCAACTACTTCTGTTTTTGTTCCTGATTTACAGCATTAGCAGTTCTTTCGGTTTTTAATGTTACCTCTGACCTTGATTGCATTTTTTTTGAATTACACCCATTCCTGGAACAGATTGTTCAAAGAAAGCAGGCTGTTCTCATCAGAACTTGCCTAAATCAGATACATCTGGAATCGTGCCCTACTTACAAGTAATGCTGAAACTGTTGAATTAGCAAGTCACCAATAAACTGACTTTGAAATTTTGAAATCAGCTGAGATGTGATCCTTAACGTGCAGCCAACTGTCACACACATCTTCCAAACTAAAGTGAACAGATATAAAGGAAACCAACCTTTTGCTGCATTTCATTTTACCCAATTTTGACATGGTGTCAGCTGCTTATACACAGTAATATTTTCCAATGCTTTTTTTTTGGCAAATGACCAAGACACGTGGCCTCAACAAACTAATATCATTGGAGTGGGATCAAGAGCTTTGCAAATTCTGGCATCAGAAGCCAGTACAAGCAAGGTAAAACCTTTCATAAAACAGTGGTTATATAGAGTTATATGTAAGTTATACAGTTGAATTTAGTATCTAATTTATGAAGAGATTGTAGAATAGATCAGGATTTTAATAAATCACAAATAAAACAGTCAATTTACAAAACACATCACAATGGGCAAGAGCAGAAAAACAGGAATAAAAGCAGAAAAATAGGAATAAAAGCAGAAAAATAACAATTTGTAATTGTAGTCTACTTCCAGCTTCCTGCTGGCATTACTGAAATTCTGTATTGCTCAGATCATAGGGGCATCTTGTAGAACAAGCATCACTTGAATGGAATAAAATCAGGTGCGCATCTTCATCCCCTTTTCTGTACTGTTCCTCCTATTTATTATACGTTAAAACACAGACATTGATGATGGCTTTCATGTTTATGGATGTAGGAATGGATCAACTGATAACATCAACCAGTTTGGACAAAATAATCTCCTGGAATAGCTCATCTCCGAGTTGGCAACCCTCATACTCAGTGAAATGTAATAATTATTTATTATGAACATTATAAGTTAGAAAGGGAAGAAAAATGCTGGTGGTCAGTATAATAAAATGTTAATACTGGGCACTTAAGTAGAATTAACACCAATCAAATATTCGGTCTTAATGCTGCTGCTTCTCATATTATGTTGAACAGGAGAATAATCCAATCCACAGACATAGCCATAATGTTGCTATTCAGGTGAGATGCGTGAGGAATTTTAGTCTCTTAAACATATTGAAGAGCAGGAGTAGGCCATATGGTGCCTCAAACCTGCTTTGCTATTCGAAACAATCATGGTTGATCTGGTCTTAGCCTCAGCTCCTTTCCTGCATGCGAATTTTGTGTTCTGAGAGAGAGCTGTTCACATCCCTCGTTATGGAATTCTGCAGCCTCTCTCAATTGAAATAATATTTTAGGAGCTCTCTGCTCCTATGATGCTGCTTGGCCTGCTGTGTTCATCCAGCCCTGCACCTTGTTGTCTCGGATTCTCCAGCATCTGCAGTTCCTACTATCTCTGAAATAATATTTTGTTTTCTACTCCTCTCACCAAAGAAGATAATCTCTTTAAGGGCAGCAGTGTTCCCTGCCTGCTTGCAAGGGTAGTCGATTAGCGCACTTTAAAGGGTCATTACACATCCTACTGTCAGAGGATTAACTAAAATTTTTCAAATAGTCTCCAATGGGCCCTCTTGTAGCGCAGTAGTAGAGTCCTTACCCCAGACCAAGAGACCCAGGTTCAAGTCCCACTTGCTCCATAGTTATGTAATAATACCTCTGAACAGGCTGATTAGAAAAATAGTTCAATTAGCCTCCAGGCCACAAACACTTGGGATCAGGTTGTTTCAAGTGATATGTGTTCACAGCTTCCCAGAACCTGCTCTCAACAGCATTTAAAACAGAGGTAGAGGACACATGTGACTAAAACAAGCCAACCAGTACATGTAGGGTGCAAATGCATTTCTTCAAATATTTCCCTTTTCGTAGGAAAATGTTGTATGCACTTTCATTTGCAGTTACCAGTATGAAAGATCCCCCATATACATTGTCACAAAAGAAAATAAATGAACAAAACAGTTTTCTAACTCTAGTTAGTTCCACTTTTGTCAGTCTCTTATCACGCATTGCATACGTGATCTTTAAATCACACTAGTCTCCTAACGATATGAATGTGTTGTTGTTGTTGTTAACAGTTCATCTGGTCTCTGCTCGTTCCTAGTATCAAGTTCCTTCTCCCAGGGAGTGCTATTCCTGTAATGATTGTAGTTGCTATAGTAACTGTTGTTACTGATCAATTTCTGTTACTGCTGAATGGTGGACCTTTGGAACTGATGGTTCTGCTATATTGCGTAGGTGGTAAGATCACATCTTCCCGATCAGCTGCCTGCAGTGGAGGCAAGGCTTCAGTAATTGTGCACAGACATCTACTGTTATAAAATATCTGGTTGTTCACACTCACTACATACAATTAAGTTAACAATTCTCAATATAGATCTCAAGTTGCCACATGCATTAACTCTTGTTGAGAGCATTCAGAGTTTGCAATTTGACTGACTCTCCAATGTTCAACGCTGGCAAAGGTTTGGCAGCTTTATCAAAGTGAAATGTGGCTTCCTGTTGTTTTAGCTTCATTTTGTCACTCATGTCTGGTACAACTTCTGGCTTCAGTAGTTTTATTTTAATAATTGGAAGAGTAGTTTGAGTGTGGTGTGGTATTAGTTTTTGGACTGGACTACTTTCCATGCTTTTTGAAGGTGTATTTCTCCACTCAAGGATTGTTTTTTACAGGTCTGTCTGGATTTTCCCAATTTCTTTATCATCCTTTTGGCAATTTGTATTGCCTCAGCCTCTCTATTGGTGTCTGGGAACTATGGAGATTGTGCATATGTTAAATTTCTGAATCCTTTTCAAGCAGCTGATTTCTTCACCAGTGAATTGTGGACCAGTCTCATTCATCACGAGGTCTGCAATGCAGGAATGACTTTCAGACATTCTTCAATTTCACTGGTAGCAAACTCCCAGTAGTCAGAATAGTGACAATTCATGTGAGAGTGAAGAGGTCAGTTCCAAGCTTCATCCACAGTTTGCCAATGTCATGTGTCATAAGCAGCTCTTTAATCTGCTTAGGTTGGTATTCATTTCAAGCACTACATTGGCTGACATGGTCCTTAATTTAGTTGTCAATGATTGCATTAGAGCACTTTCCTCGCCTTTATCAGACTAGACTCAATTCTTTGATAGCTTTCATGGATGTGCTTCAGTGTTTCTTTTTTCATCCTTTTAAAGCCATTACCCTTATTTCCTTTGTACAAGATGCCATTTTTGCCTGTTACTTCATTTCTGTATGCCCAAGATACTCTTACAACAGGTGTGTCCTTGATGCGTTCAAGCCATTTTTTCAATCACTACTTTCTGCTGCATTTGGAAAGTTGCATCCTTTACTGTGATCCATTCTATTCAATATTTCTGCTGAGTTGATGATATCCACAGCAATGAGCTGCTGCTTCTCATTCAATCCAGAAGATTTCAAACTCTCTCTTAGCATCTTCCACTTTCTTCATAGGGAGTGCTGCTCTTGATAGCATGTTAGCAAAGACACCTGTTTCTCTTGCTTGTATTTATAGAATCTCTACACTGTGGAAGCAAGCCATTCAGTCCAACGAGTCCACACCGGCTCTCTGAACAGTATCACCCCTAATGTTCACCCCCATACCCTATCCTTGTAACCCTGCATTTACCATGGCTAATCCAACTAATCTACACATCCCTGGACACTATGGGCAATTTAGCATAGCCAATCCACCTAACCTGCACATTTTTGGACTGTGGGAGGAAACCAGAGCACCCGGAGGAAACTCACACATACAAAGAGAACGTGCAAACTCCACACACAGTCGTCCAAGGCTGGAATTGAACCCTGGTCCCTAGCACTGAGGCAGTAGTGTTAACCATTGAGCCACTGTGCCGTATTTCATGTGTAAATGAAGTAACATTCTTTGCAAATTGAGAAAAATGCTTTGAACTGGCTTGTAATCAGGCTACATTGTCACCTTGTCTCTCCTAAACAGATATTGATTAAAATGCTCACAGACAAAGATAATCGTAAGTCACCCTTTCTCTACCGGAGTGCAACATCTTTCAGTTTGCATTAATACACTGGATGCAAATGCAACTTGTTATTCTTGTTGCAAGTCTTCCAAGTCCTGTCTCACTGGCATCACCGTGCAAGTGGGCTTGACATTATAGCACCTCAGCACTACTGTTGTCATCACTATCTGTTCAACTATAGTGGAAGTTGCTTCTTGTTCTGTGCCCTAATACCACTGAGCAATGAGTTAGAGTAAAAGGTTCACACTCTAATGACAAATTAGCCAATAGCTATGGTAAATAGTTCATGAATCCAACAAATTGTTGCACTGCTTTCACATGTTGGATTCAGCATCTCTGCTATAGCCTTGTCAGGATCTATGTTGGAGTCAGAGATAGACCCCACAACCAAAGATATATTTCCCTCCCCAACTCGATCTGCCTTTCGTAGGGACCGCACTCTCCACGACTCCCTCATCCACTCCACACTCCCCACTAACCCCACCACCCCGGCACCTTTCCCTGTAACTGCAGGAAGTGCTACACCTGCCCCTACACCTCCCCTCTCACCTCCATTCAAGGCACAAAACAAATCTTCCACATTAGGCAGGGGTTCACTTGCACATCCGTCAACTTGGTCTATTGCATCCGCTGCTTCCAATGTGGCCTCCTCTACATTGGTGAGACCAAGCAGAGGCTTGGAGATCGTTTTGTAGAGGATCTGTGCTCTGTTTGTGACAAACTACTACACCTTCTGGTCGCGAACCATTTTAACTCCTCCTCCCACTCCCACTCCCTGGGTGACATGTCTATCGTGGGCCTCCTCCAGTATCACAATGACACCACCTGCAAATTGGAGGAGCAGCACCTCATATTCCATCTCAGGAGCCTACAGCCCAATGGCCCAAACATGGATTTCACCAGTTTTAAAATCTCCCCACAGTCGGCCTCATCCCATGTTCAACAGACCTGCCTCCTTGACTTGACATCTTCTCTCCCACCTATCCGCCCCTACCACCTCACTGAACAATCTCCTCCACTTCCTACCTGCACTCACCTATCACCATCCCACCTACCTTCCCCTGCCCCACCCCTCCTCTATTTATTTCTGCGCTCCCTTCTCCCTCCCTATTTCTGAAGAAGGGTCCCAACCTGAAACATTAACTTTCCTGCACCTCTGATAATGCCTGGCCTGCTGTGTTCTTCTAGCTCCACACCGTGTTATCTCTGGATATATGTGAAGTCCTTCCATTTCAGTACATAACCTACCTTCAGGCGTCTTCAATTGAATCTTTTTCTTGTTCAGTTTCAGATAAGCTCTTGCATTAAGTTTTGATTATGATTTGTAATGGCTTCTTCCATTGTGTCTTCACATCCATATACGAGCAGATCATTTACAATAGCTTCCACTTTGGAAGGATCATTGCCTCATACTGTGTACATTGACACTCTTCTGGTGTGATGGAAATACCAAACAGCATGTTCAACTATCTGAATGGCATCCAGAATGCAGTTAGAAAATGATGCTTTTATCCAATTTCACTTGGCAATAACAATTCCTTGCATCAGGGATAGGAAAAGCCTTTGCCTTTGTAAGTTGTAGCAATACTTTTTCAAATGACTAGCAGTTCTCCAGCAGCCATCTTTCTTGGGTTGTTTTCCTGCTTTATAGAATGTGCTTGCATGCAAAGTGATTAAGCTTCTTGCAGTAGGAGCCCTCCTTCCCCCACATTGAACATGCTTAATTTTCTCTTCTATGATGTGTTCAACAATATTTATATTCTGTCACCTGGTATTGCAAATTTTGCTGGCCTTTCTGCAAACATTTGTTCCTCTTTCCCAGTCTGTCAGTCTCATTCAGTCTGTGATGTCTCTTGGCATAGGGCACAAGTGATCTGTTGTCCCATTAATCCGATCTAGCTGATGATTAACAACCTCAGTGTTCCTGCACATGCTGTCAGACTTCTAAAGAGTAGGCTTCCTCTCTCTCAACAGAAGTGCTCACATGGCAGGATCTTTGATGCCTAAGACAATCCTATCTCTGGTGAGGTCATCTTTCAGTTGTCCAAATACATAGGATTCAGCTAGCTGTATCAGTGCAGTCACATTCTGGCCAATAATTTTCCTCTCACCTTCAATTCCGATGTTGAACAATATCCTTCATAAGTGATATGGGGTTCAAAACATGTATTTGGAATGTACAAAATCTCTCCTTCCTGACTTTTCTGCTCCTCAAATAAGTCTTGGCTGCTTAACAACTTATAGCACTCTTTTGTCAGCCCAGAGAGCAGTGTTTTAACTCTTATATGCTCAGGTTTCTTAATTAATTTGGTTGCTATTTTACAGTTTTGCTGCTGTGTGTGGGGAAGAAGAATCCAATTCTAGCTCATATCTCCTTTCATTTCTTCAGCAGTATGGAGTAGAAGATGCACAGCCATTTTGACTTAGAGTAATTCAAAGTCATCTTTTCTTTTAAACTTCTTTGTTGTTTGATTCCGTAGCTCCCTTAAAGCTCTGAAAAACCACATATATTCAACTGTCTAACGTTTTGGAGTAGATCTGTAGCTCGGGTAGTGGGTGTTGAGGTTGGTTGGCTCGCCAAGCTGGTTTGTTGTTCCGCAGACGTTTCGTTACCATGCTTGGTAACATCATCAGTGCAGCCACCGATGAAGCGTCGGTGTGTTTTCCCACCTGGTTTTTAAACTCTGGAGTCCATTGAGCTGGATTGCCTCACTTCTGGTTTTCCTTCCTAGTGGAGTGTATATGGGGTTCTATGTGTTTATTGAGGACTTTCTTCGTGGAGTACCAGGCTTCTAGAAATTCCTGTGCCTGTCTCTGCTTAGCTTGTCCCAGGATTTTGATGTTGTCCCAGTCGAATTGGTGGTTCTCCTTATCCATGTGGATTGAGATGAATGAGTATTGGTCGTGTCTTTTTGTAGCCAATTGGAGTTCGTGTACCCTTGTTGTTAGTTTCCTTCCTGTTTGTCCGATGTAGTGTTTCTCTCAGTCTCTGCAGGGGATCTTAGAGATGACATTGGTCCTGTCCATGGCGGGGAGTGGGTCTTCAGTTCGGGTGAGCAGTTGACGTAGGGTTGATGTGGCCTTGCATACCACTCTGATGCCCAGCGGTCGTAGGAGTCTTGTGGTTAGTTCCGATGTGTTCCTGATGTAGGGTAGTGTGATGAGTGTGTCGGGGCGTGTAGTTTCTTCCTGGTGTTGTTCATGTGTAGGCATCTTCTGACCCAGCTTTTTGGATATCCATTATCCTTGAAAACCTGCAAGAGGCATTCTTCTTCCTCTTGGCGTAGTTCTGTGTTGCTGCAGTGTGGTGTTGCCCGTTTAAATAGTGTTCGCACGCAGCTTCATTTGTGAGTGTTGGGATGGTTACTGTTGAAGTTCAGTACCTGGTCCGTGTGTGTGGCTTTTCTGTGTACTTTCATTTGGAGTTCTCCATTTGTCTTGCGATCTACCATGACGTCCAGGAATGGGAGCCGTTTGTTCTTCTCCTCCTCTCTGGTGAATTTTACTCTGGTGAGGGTGTTGTTTATAAGTTTGTGTGTCTCCTCTAGTTTGGTCCGTTTAATGATGACAAAGGTGTCGTCCATGTTCACCAGAGAGGAGGAGAATAACAAACAGCTCCCATTCCTGGACGTCACGGTAGAGCGCAAGAAGTGAGGAATTCTCAGCTTACCGGAAGTGAGGCAATCCAGTATTCGACTGTCGCACTCTAACATTATTTTTCACATGGTGTGTGTTTAATGGTTTCCCACACAAAGGCACTTACAGCTGAGATACAGACCACATACTAAGCATACTCAGCCAGTATACTAAGGGTACAATTGCCTTTCTCTCCAAACTTGGTCAGCTGCTAGACCCAGCATAATGGTGGCAGACTGGAGGAGTTGGCACTTTCTGAGACAATCCTGACCTGCCAGACACCAGCAGCACCAGTAGAATGCCACATGTCGTAGATCCCCTTAAGACATCCAATGGTAATTGCTGCTTTTTTTATTTGAAAGTTTAAATAGTTGAAGAATGAATAGCTCAATCTCAAGACCTCTCATTGCCTGAGAAGGCAGACCGCTGCTTCTTCAGTACTGGAAGGTGTTGAATGGCCCTTTAGCTTCAACAGCCACCTACTGTCCTTAATTGGACAGCAAGCCAGTTCTCTGACCATTAATTAACTGGCCAGTTTAGGAAATTATTCAGAACAGCTTTCCAATATTCATTTGCTCCAGCCTGCTTTCCTACCTATCTTTGCAGAGCCAGCCATATAATTCATTTAGATAGTAAATAGTTGAGAACCTGTTTTCTGTTCATTAGCCAACTCACTGTCCAGGCTAACACAATACCTCCAAAAGCATGGGCTCTTCTCCTGTCCAGTAACCTTTTTTGAGGCACCTTTTCACATGCCTCACCTTTTGGATATCCAAATGCAATTGTCTGTTGGTTCCCCTTTATCTACCTTAATGGTTACATCTTCAAAGAACTTGAATAAATTTGTCAGATAAAATTTCCCTTTCATTAAATGACATTGGCTCTACTCAATTGCATGGTGATTTTCTAAATGTCCTGCTGCTATTTCCTTAATAGTGGATTCCAACATTTTCACATTAGGCTAACTGACCTATGGATTTCCAGATTTCTCTCCCTTCCTTTCTGGAGTAGAATATTACATTTGTGATACAACAGAGGGCAATCAATTCAGTCCTTGGGATAGAATTGAATGAAATATCAACAAATTGCATTCATATAGTGTTTTCTTTACAGAATCACAGAGTTGTTACAGTGCAGGAGGTGGTAATTTGGCCCATCAAGTCTGCATGAGCTCTCTGAATGAACAGTTCATCTAATGCAATTCTCCCACCTTCCTTCTGAAGAAGAGTCACTGGACTTGAAATGCTAACTCTGTTTTCTCTTCAAGATGCTGCCAGACCTGCTGAGTATCTTCAGCAATTTCTGTTTTATGTTTTTTCCTCCCATAATCCTGTGCTTTTTTCATTTTCAGATAACACTCTAATTTCCTTTTGAATTTTTGTCTCCAGAGCCTGTTTCCACTACACATGCCAGCAGTGCATTCAGGTCTTAACCGCTTATAGTACAAACATTTTCTCTTGAACAACTCTGTTGCTTCTTTTGCCAATTATTTTAAATCTGCGCCCTCAGTCTCAGACTCCTCTTGACTTTGAATATCTCTGTGAGATCTCCTATCAGCCTTCGCTTTTCCAAAGATGATAGCTCCAATTTCCTCAACCTAGCTTCATAACTGAAATTCCTTATTCCTGAAACCACATTTGTGATTATTTTTTTCTGCACCTTCCTAAAGAGCAGTGCCCAATTAAAACATTCCCAGGTCCTTCACAGGAATACTAACCAACCAAATTTGACAATCAATTCACATGCAGAGATGTTAAGGCAAGGATCAAAAGGTGTTTTAAAGAAGCATCTTAAAGAAAGGGAAAGAGGTATGGAGATTTAGGGACAAAATTCCAGGTCTCAAGGCCACACTGCTGAAGGTACTGTTGCCTATTATGGAGCAATCAAAATCATGGATATGCAATAGGCAAGGATTGAGGTGCACAGATAATCCAGATGCTATGGGTCTAAAGTTTCAGCGCTAAGGATGAGGATACAGATACATTTGAAAACAGGAATGAGAACTTTAAAATCAAGGACATGAGCCAAGTAGGCAACTGTGATAGTGAATAGGACTTGATACAAGTTAGGGTGTGGGCAGCAGAGTTCTGGATGATAAAAATTTGGCCAAGAAAGCACTGGAATAGTTAACAGCAACAAGTATGAATAAGCTGTAATAGTAGGTAAGATAGGTGATAACATGGAGGTGAAAGTAGGTAGGCTTCATAATGCAGAAGACACAAAAGCTTGTGAATGGTCTTCTCATTGTTTGACAGTTATCAGGAAGGGGATGAAGTCAATGGTTAGAAAGAGATTACGGGGAGGACCATTCACTCCATCCAATATTAAATTGGAGAAAATTTATCTTCATACGCTATTAATTGTCAGACAAATAGCATAACAAATCAGAGGTAATGGTGGTGTCAAGAGAAGTAGTGATTATGTCATGAATGTACATGTGGAATTCAACATATTTTTGAATCATGTTATCTAAAGCCTCATGTAAATGAAAAAACAGGAGTGGGCCATGAATAGAAACTCCTGAAGAATGTCAAAAGAGAAGCCATTGCAAATGATTCTTTATTTACAACTAGATTTAAATGGAAGCAAGTGGGAGTAATTCCACCGAGCTGAGCAAAGGCGAACAGCATTGAAGGAAGTTTGTTCGATCAACTGCATCAAATTCTGTAGATAGGTCAGGAAACAGGCTGAGGGATAGATCACCATCATCCCCGGATGTCATTTGTATTTGATCAGTTCAGTGGTGTGGTGGGGAGGAAACCTTATTGGAGAGGTTCAAATATGACTTTTTTTTTAAAATCCATGATCATCCATCTTTCCCACAAGACTGCAACTGAAAAACTGAATTTCACAATTAAAAGCCCGAGACTATTATTTAGAATTATTCAGATATTTACTTTCTAGGTTTTTTAAAAACTCAAAGAACTTTATGGGTGGAATATTCTGTTATACAGCCAAGTTGAACGATGGGTGTAGAAGTAAGCATCACTTCCAGAGAGGCAGGTTGGCTTTTCTCACGCAATTCTCAGCTTATTACATATGCATGCATGAAGAACATGGTAAATTTTGTGGCTGCTGGGCAGTAAGTTAACAACTTCTTACCTTAAGGGGTCATTAATTCCGGTGCTGTATTGAAAAGGGTAGCCAGGCAGTATTCATTCTCTGGAAGCCAGGAGAATCACTCAGACTTCTGCAGTGAGTAGCTAAATATTCTGGTCCTTCTATCGTCAGGTCAATATGACCTCCAACCATGGCAAGTCTTCTTTATAATGTCCATTACAATCAAGTCTCCCTCCCTTGGTCATCCTCCATGTCCTGTACAATTTAGATCACTGCGACTTGAAGGCATGGCATAGGTGAATGTAATCCAAAGAAGACAAAGTAGCAGCAACTCACTCCAAAGTCCAGCAAGTATAGTATTGCATCTGCTGTGTGCCTCTTAAATGCAGACAGGAATCTGGAGGCATGTACTAATTCCTCATGGAGAAATTATTTGGGAAGGGGAATTTCATCCTGGCTAACTGGCCTTTCCCGATGTTGGGAACCTGATTTTTGCCTTCTCATGTTCCAAGAGCAGCACACAATTCTAGTTTGTATGTTTGACAGTGCAAGCAAGCAATTTTGAATCCCTGCCCGAACTGTCGTGATTGCTACCAGAACTGACACTTACATGGAATGGAAGAAAGACGTCATTAAAACCTGGTACAGGTTATACTGAGGTCTAATTTTCCATTCTGCAAGACAAATATTTTATATTTCTCATTTGATCATTACACTCACTGCAACTAACAAAATACAGGCTCACTTTACAGATTAATATATTGTGGTTTATGTTAGCAAATACATTTTTTTTATTATGGACTTGTAGATGAGCACAGCTTAATGTGGTGCTGTTATACAGATCAGTGGGTAAATGCATATCTTAGTGATGCAACATACATATAAATAAAAGCAATTTATTGTAGATGTTGGAAATCTGAAATAAAAACAGAAGGTACTGGAAAATTCAGCAGATCAAGTAGCATCTGCAAAGAGAGAAACAGTTAATGAGTTAATGACCAAGTGGCAATTCAGCAATGTGATTATTTGACTGGATAGTTCCTGAATATTGAGTGCAAACTTTCATTCTTAGGGACACAACATACTTTTGTTTTATATGCTTAAAGTATCTGAGAGTCACTAGTTTGGCCAACATTTATTTTCCATTCCTAACTGCCCTGGGGAAAGTGGTGATGAGATGTCTTCTTAAACTGCTGCTGACCTTAGGGTGCAGGGATACTCATAGTGCTGTTAGGGAATTCCAGTATTCTGACCAAGTGCCAATGATGGAACAGTGATATAGGTTCAAGTCAGGAAGATGTGTGATTTGAAAGAGAACCTCTAGGCGCTGGTATTCCCAATTTACTCAGCTCTAAAAACCTTACAATGTCAGTTGACTATGGCAAGGCTTCAGGGTCCTAAAGCTTGGACAAGACAGTCCCAGAGTTTAATCAAATAGGATCATCCATCATAGGGCTTTGTTTTCTAGGGTTATATGAAGCAGGTTGGAACATATACCAATCCTCCAGTAACACAGCTACCCTTCTAGATTACAATTGTGAATAAAGCTGGCTGTCAATCATTAACAGTGCCTGGGTGTATTGTTGACTTGCCTGGCTGAGGTACTGGATAACTTGAGTTTGCTTTACAGTACAGGGTTGACTTGGCTTTGAACTGTCATCACTGAGTCTATCATCTTGAAGTTATCGGAGAAAGAAATTTACAGTAATGACGGTAATTTCAGCACTGTGGAGAATTAAATGAGAAGGAGAATGTATTGGTGCTCACAAGAAAAGAAAACAAAGTTGAAAGGAATGAACCATGCTTCCCTCACCTTGCAGGTGACCTTTGATCTGTAACAACTTATTACAAATATCATAACTAAACGAGTATCAAAATTATCCACCCCAAAGATCAACACAGGAAGATTGAACAAAATACATAAATGATAAAAAAAATTGTAAATAAAATGTTTAACCAGGTTTTTAATCAAATGAGGAATAATTAGGGAGGACTGAGGCGCAAGTGTTTGATTGTCACTACACGATGAGATCAAATTAGACTGCTACAGCCATTGAAATGGGATAAACCCATACTAACCTGAGATAAAAATAATATAACATGGTGTAGAGCTGGATGAACACAGCAGGCCAAGCAGCATCAGAGGAGCAGGAAAGCTGACGTTTCGGGTTGAGACCCTTCTTCAGAAATGGGGGAGGGGAAGGGGATTCTGAAATAAATAGGGACAGAGGGGGAGACGGATAGAAGATGGATAAAGGAGAAGATAGGTGGAGAGGAGACAGACAGGTCAAAGAGGTGGGGTTGGAGCCAGTAAAGGTGAATGTAGGTGGGGAGTTAGGAAGGGGATAGGTCGGTCCAGGGAGGATGGACAGGTCAAGGAGGCGGGATGAGGTTAGTGGGTAGGAGATGGGGGTGGGGCTTGAGGTGGGAGGAATGGTTAGGGAGGTGGGGACGAGCTGGACTGGTTTTGGGATGCGGTCGGGGGAGGGGAGATTTTGAAGCTTGTGAAGTCCACATTGATACCATTGGGCTGCAGGGTTCCCAAGCGAAATATGAGGTGCTGTTCCTGCAACCTTCGGGTGGCATCATTGTGGCACTGCAGGAGGCCTAGGATGGACATGTCGTCTGAGGAATGGGAGGGGGAGTTGAAATGGTTCGCGACTGGGAGGTGCAGTTGTTTGTTGCGAACCGAGCGTAAGTGTTCTGCAAAGCGGTCCCCGAGTCTCCGCTTGGTTTCCCCGATGTAGAGGAGGCCACAATGGGAACAGCGGATACAGTATACCACATTAGCAGATGTGCAGGTGAACATCTGTTTGATGTGGAAGGTTTTCTTAGGGCCTGGGATGGCGGTGAGGGGGGAGGTGTAAGGGCAGGTGTAGCACTTGCTCCGGTTGCAGGGAAAAGTGCCGGGGGTGGTGGGGCTGGAGGGGAGTATGGAGCGGACAAGGGAGTCACGGATAGAGTGGTCCCTCCGGAAAGCAGATAAGGGTGGGGAGGGAAAAATGTCTTTGGTAGTGGGGTCAGATTGCAGATGGCGGAAGTGTCGGAGGATGATGCGTTGGATTCAGAGGTTGGTGGGGTGGTACGTGAGGATGAGGGGGATTCTGTTTTGGTTGTTATTGCGGGTAGGGGGTGTGAGGGATGAGTTGCAGGAAATGCGAGAGACACGGTCGAGGGTATTTTTGACCAATGTGGAGGGGAAGTTGCGATCCTTGAAAAACGAGGACATCTGGGATGTCTGGGAGTGGAATGCCTCATCTCGGGAGCAGATGCGGCGGAGGCGAAGGAATTGGGAATAGGGGATGGCCTTTTTGCAGGAAGGTGGGTGAGAGGAGGTGTATTCTAGGTAGCTGTGGGAGTCGGTAGGCTTGAAATGAATATCGGTTTCCAGGTGGATACCAGAGATGGAGACAGAGAGGTCCAGGAAGGAGAGAGAGGTATCAGAGATGGTCCAGGTGAACTTAAGGTTGGGGTGGAAGGTGTTAGTGAAGTGGATGAACTGTTTGAGCTCCTCGTGGGAGCACGAAGCGGTACCGATACAGTCATCGTTAGTGAAGTAGATGAAGACAGACAGCTCAAAGAGGCGGGGGTGGAGCCAGTAATGGTGAGTGTAGGTGGGGAGTTAAGGGGGGGATAGGTCAGTCCAGGGAGGATGGACAGGTCAAGGGGGCAGGATAAGGTTGGTAGGTAGGAGATGGGGGTGGGGCTTGAGGTGGGAGGAAGGACAGGTTAGGGAGGCGGGGACAAGCTGGGCTGGTTTTGGGATGCGGTCGGGGGAGGGGAGATTTTGAAGCTTGTGAAGTCCACATTG
Organism: Rhincodon typus; assembly: GCF_021869965.1. Lineage (NCBI taxonomy): Eukaryota > Metazoa > Chordata > Chondrichthyes > Orectolobiformes > Rhincodontidae > Rhincodon > Rhincodon typus. The sequence continues at coordinate 10,689,521 of NC_063347.1, forward strand.
ATACCATTGGGCTGCAGGGTTCCCAAGCGAAATGAGGTGCTGTTCCTGCAACCTTCGGGTGGCATCGTTGTGGCACTGCAGGAGGCCCAGGATGGACATGTTGTCTAAGGAGTGGGAGGGGGAATTGAAATGGTTCGCAACTGGGAGGTGCAGTTGTTTGTTGCAAACAGAGCGTAGGTGTTCCACAAAGCAGTCCCCTGAAGCCTATCCTGTTCAACTTTTACTCGTTAAGAGTACCTACACGTTTCTGATATTGGTCTGATTAAACCTTATTTGAATGGCTTACGACATATTTATACCCTTTTTTTAAAGAAGGTGACCAATGCTGAATACATCACTCCAGATAGGGTCTCACCAATGTGCTGTATAACTGAAGCATAACATCTCTACAGTTGTATTCAATTCTCATCGCAATAATATTAGTATTCTGCTAGTTTCCTAATTAATGGCTGTATCTGCATATTAGCTTTCTGCGATTCAAGCACTAGGACACCCAGTTCCCTGTGGCCTCAAAGGTCTGCTGTAGATAATATGCTTCTTTTTATTCTCCCTGCCAAAATGGACAATTTCACATTCTCTCACATTGTACTCCATTTGCCACATCCTTGCTCAGTCGCTTAAAATATCAATATTGTTGAAGCCTCTTTATGATCTTGTAATAACTTACTTTACTATCTATCTTTGTGTCATCAGCAAATTTAGCAACCTTATCTTGCAACCTTCATCCAAATCATTTATATAAACTGTAAACAACTGAATTTCCAGCACTGGTTCCTGTAGCACGCCACTCATTAAATCTTGCAAATTCATCCAAGTCTTCAATAGCTGAGACCCGATGTTTTAAGACAGGTAACAAGACTACAGATGGTAAGGACATGCCAAAATGACATTTTTTCTTAGCTGATGGGTAATTGGAGAATTAATAGCAGCTTCTGTAAGTTTGGCAAAATGAAATTCTAAATGCAAATATTACAATTGAATGCACAAGATGCTCTCCTCCTGGAAACATCACTGGAAAGAAGCAAATTCTATATAAAGTTAGACAACTGTATCCAAATGTACATCATCTATGTACATGGTAATCTGTAACTGCTATTTTATCTACAGCTTTCACGTGCATTGTGTAATATTTTCTTTTATATCAGTAGCATGTTTTCATTCTTTGCAGAAACTCATGATGTTGCTCTGAGTCCAATCCAGCCAAACCCATCAGCTGCATGCACTATTTTAAGCATAGCCTGCAGCTGTCGTCACTTTTAGAGAAAATGATAAGTCCCATCATGTCGCTCAAGTCAACTGACATCACAACATGTTTAGTAACCCAACCCACCCTCCTGACTTTGAGTTGCTTCATAAAGCTATTTCACCATGCAAAAACAAATTCTCAGCAAAGCACAAAATGCTCTTAATCTATATTTTCCAGCGTACTGCTGACATTAACAGGAAAATATCTTGTGAAATTTAGCCGTGCAACAACTGTCCAGGTTATTGATTATAGAATAAGGCATATTGGACCTTGATTTCATCCTACCTCATCTCACCTATTTTGGACTTCTCTTGGCATTTTCCAGTCCTGGAAGTGATAACAGACTGGTGAACTGGTAGACAGATATGTCAATGCCACTCTAGTAATCAGGAGATGGGAATCACAATGAGTTATACCTTAACATTCCCCCACTTTTAAAAGAGGTTGGGGTGGTGGTTAATAGCAAGTTGCTTGAACCGATGATGCACATGAGTGAGTGTTTGGGGAATTGCAAATCCAGATCCTAACTCTCCCTGGACAATACATCAGTAAACATGTTACACCATTTGGTACATCTTTTTAAAGGAAAGACAGTATGATATTTCCCCTGCAAAATGTTAACAAACAAAAATTGACCTTCATATACATGATATTTCATGATAGATCGTCCTAACAAGGGATGCCAAAATGCTGGATATTAATCTAGCGTATCAGTTAAAGAATGCATTCACATCTACGAACCGAATTTTCAGTCACTGTAACTCCTATTGTTATCAAATGTCACCAAACCCATCAAAAACTAGAGAATGGAATGCCATATGGAAGCATCACAATATTTAAAAATTAAGACCTTTTAAGAAATCTGATGTAACAGTGAAAAATAAATAATACTTTTTGTATTCATCAAGCTGTGGGTGTCAGATCAAGTTTAGCATGCTTTGGAAAAGTTTTGGATATACTATTCATTTTGCACCATATCCAACAATATGTCTTTACTATCAGACCAGCATTCCCTCTTGCAGCTACATAAGATTCTACTTCCCACATCAGTTGTCTGAAATAAGACTGACCATATGTTCCTATTCGTAGCCTAATTATGGCATTTTTATCAAGGGTGTTGCAACTTACAGTGGGTGTGAGTGATGGTGCTCAAACATATTTAACGCAAAACACAGGATCAGAGAGATAGATGACTTTAATTCCAAACATCTGTATGAACACAGGTCCTCCCTTTCAAACTGTCATATTTTACGATTTTCATTATTTCACCTAATCAGGGATGAAACATCACAGGCTAATTTCACACAAAGGAATCCAAACAGATTTTATTTTCCAATAGGCTTAATGCATTTTGAGAGGGAAAACTCACAGATACTGTGCCATCAGCCAGCCAGTCAGGAAGGCCGTGAAAAACTATCCATAACCTGAGAGTTTTTATGAGTGGAATACACACATCTAATAAGTAATTAACAAGAGGCACCCTTTTCTAAAAAAAAAACTTAAATGTTGCTCTTAAATAAAACGCAGTCAAAAGTATATTAATGTTGTAATAAATATGACAAGAAGGTCTATACAGCACCATTTTAAAACTTCAACGCAAGTCCAAGTTTTTGCTGTACTTCACATACAATATCCCAAACTATCTGTGTTCCTTTCCAAAAAGAGCGCACACATTCTCATTTTTAATTAGAGGTGAATATAGTATAGTAAATGCATAAAACAGGCGAAACTCACCATCTTTGATTATAACCTTCATAATGCGAATAGATCCATTGCGGGCCTTTGCAAAGAAGTCCTTCAGTTCCCTGGTAGCTAGGAGAACCAGAAACATGTTGATTAAACAAAATCCCACAAACTACTCTTTCCAGCAAAACGTGACAACCAATTTAAGCTTTTCAGAGACTATTTTGCCACGTCAGGCTGTGTTGTGGAAACTGTGAAGTACACAGTAGAGCACCGATGTTCTGTAAGACTCCAGTATTAGATACAGTGTGTGTGCATGTGATCAGGAGAACCTGATACCACCGTGGGTGAACATAATCCCCAAATTTAGCTGCGAATGACAAGGCCAATGTAAGAGCTCAAGAGATCATTTATGATATATATATTTTACATAGCCGTACAGCATGCAGCTCACTCAGTCTTATGGTCTTTTATTCAACTAAATTAATAGAAACACAGCAAACATAATTCTTCTGCTGTGCCAACTGTAACAACCCGTGCCAAGTGTAACAATTTGCATTTAAATAGCACCTTCTGTGTAGAAAAATATTTCCATGATGTTTCACAGAGGAATGAGATGAAAATTGACACCGAGACAAACAGATACATTGGGAAATGCAAAAAGCTTAATCAAGGAGGTGTGTTTACAGGTAGGTTTGTAAATAAAAGGAAAAGGAAGCAATGAGTCAGTTTTAGGGAGGGATTTTCAAAACCTAAATCCAGATTACATGAGGAATGGCCCTTAATGATCAAAAGAAGTTTTGGAATACACAATAGGTCAGAATTAGAGGCACGCAAAACTCTTAAAAGGGGTGTGGGACTGAAAATGATAATAAAGGTTGAGAGATTGGGACACTGAAGTGTTTTGAACATGGGGATGAATGTTTCAAATGGAGGGACTGTGAATCAATACGGGTCTGCAAGCACATCAAGGCTGAATAGGACATGGTGTAGGTTATGATATGGTCAGCAAAGTTTTGGATGAGTTGAAGTTATTGGATGTCGGAAGATTTGAAACTGACAGAGTGCATCAGATAATTTAAACTACATTTTGAAACAGGAATGTGAACATGTAGAAGCAAAATACTATACATGCTGGAAACTTGAAATAAGAATAAAAGATACTGGAAAACTCTACATTAGATAAATCTGTTTCTTTCCACAGATGTTAACATTTCGAGTCATCAGAGCACCTTCCGTCAGTTTTTAATAAAGGTATCAATCTGAAACACAACCTTATTTCTCTACACAGATGTTGTTTGACCTGCTGAGTTTTTCCAGCATTTTCTGTTCTTATTTTGTCATCATCTAACACTAATTGACAATTTATTTGTCCTCTTTCCAAGTTGTCTTGAAAGTTTTGATAGAATTTCCACTTACTGATATATGGATAGAAATATGTATTGATTATTTTTCTGCCCATGAACATAAGAAATTGGAGCAGAAGACTAAAAATCCTGTCATTCAATATAATTATGCTCAACTTTGGGTTTCAACTCCACTTTCCACCTGGCCCCCATTTCCCTTGATTCTGTGAGAGAACAAAATCCATCTATTTATATACCCGAGTCTCTCTGAACATGAACATTTACAAGTTCCATGCTTAAAATGAAAACAAAAAACAGAAGCAATGCATGTAGATTGAGGTCCATTTCATGAAAAATAACATTTTGCCAACAGTTGAATTGAAGAGTCAAATTTGTTAACTTTAAAATGTATTACAAAATAATCCCAAACTTACTAGTGTGCAAGAATTCTAGATTGGCAATGGAACTGGTTAATGATGTTAACATAGATAATCTTACAAAAAGAACATAATTTCTCTTTCTTTGAAGACCCATCAGTTTTGAAGATTAATACTAGATTATCTGCTAGAATTTCACATTCGTTTTTCTTCCTGTCCCCATGAATAAAACTTGGAGTAGAATCTTGAATTTTTTAAAACTAAGTGTGGAGGCAAGGCTCAAAAGCAGAAGATACTTTCCTTTGGGAGGGGGTCAGGTTTTTTTTCCATGTAGCTATGTTTTTCTCAGCTTATTACATATATGCAAGGGAAAATCGCCAAATTTTAAGGGCAGGTGAGCAGGAAGTGTCTGCCCTATCTGGACATTGAAGACTCCAAATTCAAGGGCCCATATTTAAAAAGGTTTCCAAAATGTACTTCATCCTCTGCAATCCAGAGGCATCATTCAACCTCTGCCCATCATCCCCATGCACCCCTGGAATTATTTGACACCAAGGAAAAAAGGAGGCATCATGCTATTATGATGCCTCCCAAGAAGTTCCGAAGGCTGCCTGGGAGAGAAGGGAATGCAACAAAATGTGTATCTTTGAATGACAAATTGTCTGTTTAGTGAGGTCCCTCATGGATAGATGGGCATCATTGTAGCATTCTGTACTGTTCTATGTTCTATGGTATTAGTCTGAGGGTTGACACTGGGGTCCCCATTGTCATCCACAAGCCAGTCCTAGAGATGATGGGGATAAGGAGGGAAACAGCGAACACTAAAGGAACCAGGGAATTATGCTTAATAAAAAAAGTTCATTGGATAGTGGGTGCACACCTGCAGAAATTGCTGCCTGTAATAACAATTGAGCTGGTCACTGAGGGACTGAAATCTCTTCCTGTTCAGGAATCTGGCTAGGTGATACCATGGAATTCCGAGAGCTACGTTTTTGTGTTCAGTAGCTCCCCGTATCTAAACGAACCCAGCAGGCCCTGCCTTCCTTGACCCCCTTGCCTTTGGCACTCTGATTGTCTATTCTGCATTCCGTTTTCTCCTCCTATTCCCCAACAAACAAACCCTTAATTTCCATTTCCTACTATTCCAAACAACAAGCATGACTGCATATGACTGAGCCTTCTCATGACCTGGTAGATCCAGTCAGCCTTCATTCTTACACAACATGTTTGCACAAGGTTTTGAAGGATCCTCCATGCTTTTCCAGTCCCTCAAACAGCCCCTCTGCATCATTCACCCAAACCCCTTGTTGCCACCTGACCACACCCTTTACAGTTTCATCTCTCCCTGCCTCCATCAGCTCCAGCGCAGTGTCACTAATGTTTCTTCCCTTCAGAATTGGTCACCTTTCAGAATCTCCAGGATAGCCTGATCCATTTCCCAGTTACCCCTTCCCTTTCCTACAAATGATTTCTATGCAATGCAGAAAATGCAAAATCTGTCATTTTGTATTATCCCTTTTCACTGACCAAGGTTCCAAGCAGTCCCACCAGGTGAACAGCGATTTATTTGCACCACTTTCAATTTTATATACAATATTCAATATTGTCTCCTTAACACGAGAGGTGAGATCAAATGCACTGGATAAATGTTTTACAGAACAACTCTACTTAATCAAGACTGAGCTTTGACTCACCTTATGATGTTATTTCTCTGCTTTGTTCCCAACTCATACCTTTCTGCCCTTGGTCAGCTGCTGTATTCAATGAAAATCAATACAAGGGCATGGAACAGTACCTCATGTTGCGAATTAGTCCCTCAGTCTTCTGGACTCAACACTACGTTCAACAATTTCTTTGCTTTTGAACTACAGCTATTGAGATCCTTGCATTTATATGTCCAAAAGACACATCTTTTGTTTTTTAACTTGTCCTATTACCTTTATCTTTGTCCTTGCATCATGAAACCTTTTGTCATTTAATCTCATCTTTCCATCACTCCATCTTAGACCTTCCCCTTTGTTCTTCGTCCCCCTTTCACACGTTCAAAGCCCATCACATTTTGGCTAGCAAGAAAGTTTTATGCTCTACTTTGAAAGATGACAACATAAGTCCTTGAAGCATCATAGAGAGATAGTAAGAACTGCCAATGCTAGAGTCAGAGATAACACAGTGTAGTGCTGGAGGAATGCAGCAGGCCAGGCAGCATCAGAGGAGCAGGAAAGCTGACATTTCGGGTCGGGGCCCTTCTGACCCGAAACATCAGTTTTCCTGCTCCTCTGATGCTGCCTGGCCTGCTGCATTCCTCCAGCACTACACTGTGTTATCTCTGACTCTAGCATTGGCAGTTCTTACTAACCCCAAGTGTAATGTGGATGCACTGTTGCATTCACAGGGAGACACTTGCCACTAACTTTCGGAGCACTGCTTCTTCGTCAGTTAAAGTGACATTTCACCTAATGAAGGAGCAGCACTCCGAAAGCTTGATTTCAAATAAACCTGCCGGACTATGACCCGGTGTTGTGTGACGTCTGACCTTGTCCAGCCCAGCTGAAAACCGGCCCCTCTACATCACAGGGGACATCGGTTTACGTTTAAGGTGGAAACTTTAAAGGAGATGTGAGAGACAGGTCTTTTTCCACAGAGGGTGCTAAGTGCCTCAAATGCACTGTCAGAATAGCAACATTTAAGTGGCATCTTGACAGATACATTAATAGGCAGGGAATACAGGGATATGGACTGTGTAGAGGTAAGAGGTTTTTGGTTTAGAAAGACATCATGTGTCGGCAAAGACTTGGTGGGCCGAAGGACTGTTCCTGTGCTGTGCTGTTTTTTGCTTTTCTTTGTTCAAACTTGGGTTATTATTGCTAGAGTGTCGGAGGCTGACGGGCCATCTGATAGAAGTGCACAAAATTATCAAAGGCATGGATAGGGTGATAGTCAGACTCTTTTCCATAAGTTGGAAATGTCAAATATAGAGGCCATAGGATTAAGGTCATGGGAAAAGTTTAAAAGATGTGCGAGGAAAGTTTCTGTTTTACGCAGAGAGTGCCTAGAGAGGTGGTAGAAGCAAATACATTAGCCAAGTTTAAGAGGCATTTGACATGAACAGGCAGGAATTGGAAGGATACAGACCATATGCAGGCAGATGAGATTAAATTAGAATGGCATCATTGTTGCACAGACATGGGCCAAAAGGCCTGTTCCTGTGCTGTACTATATTGTTCTATATGTTCTCTGACCTGTTGGGATATGAAAACTTTTACCTTTTATACAAAACATCATATCTACAAAATATTTTGTTTTTTTGTTGTGCAAGTGTGTATATTTTTGGAAAAAGGGGATAAAATTGTAATTCCAGATTACAGTTTAGATGTTAACCAGTGTTTGCCACTTGATTTCAAGAATGAGTTTTGTTTCATAATGAATAGGTTACGGTTCATTAAAGAAGGCTGGTCAAAGTGCATTTTATTCTGGATAATAATATTAAAGGTGATCAAAGCCATTTTGGTGAATAAATACTAATGATGTGACCACTGGATTAGTGGGTCCTCACTACCAGCATATTGCTCATCACAATCATAACAAATCTAAATAAGGGAAATATAGAACTCCAAGTTCTCAGAATGTAGTTTACACTAAGCAAGGAAAAAAATGAGGCCAGGATTAAAGTGCTTGAACTTTGGAATCATTGTATGGAGGAAAACAACATTAAAATAATTCCAAACCTACACAAATTGAATGACTAATGAGTCAAACTTAAAGACAGCCTTAAAGGTGACACCAAGCAATATACAATGTACAGATGTACAGAAGTGCTTTCTGCCAGTGGATAATAAAGAGCTGGATTCACTATGCTTTCTCCAATTTTCCTGCCATGTCATGAGAATGGCAAATCATAAAAGGGCATGAGAGCTTCCTTGATATAGCCACCAACAGCATGTTCAAGATCAAGTTCCAACAAAAGCAGATTTTTAGGGTCCAAATGTAAGCAAATAATACTCAACTGTAAGATGGAGCTATTGAGGCTTTGATGCTGTTCACTACAATGTACCTCTGTGAAAAAGAAGTTTTATTGATCACAGAAATTGACCCCCTTTCTCCAAACTTTATGCTTCATCCATCACAGTAATAGTAAATAACAAGTAGATATTATATCTGCGATAAATATTGGGCTATATTAACAATAAAGTTATTCCTTGGGTAAATATCCAGTCATAGCTTGATTTATTTTAGGATATTATAATCTGGTTATCCTGCAGCATTCATTCATTAACTAGCTGTGCTTATATTGTTTGTATTTGAACCATGGGACAAATCTAGACTAATGTGAATTAAACAATAAAAGGGCACGCATTACTGACCCAAAATTCTGGAACTGTAAGGATTTTGGACAATAGAATACAAATTAGTTCACTGTTACCCAAGCTTGCCAGAGAATAGAAGGCACTTGGCAACCTCCTTCTCTGTGAGCATTTTTTGGGAGCCTCCAAAGGCTCTTAATTAATCTCATTTGGTCAATAGTGGGACTGAGATCTGCAGAACAACACACTCATACAATAGGCATCTGATTAGCTCATTTATTCCTAATACTGTCACAACCTCTGTATCCACAAACTCTTCAAGGCATTAATGTATCATTGCTTAATATGGAATATAGCAGATTATGATTATTCTTAACCCAGGAGAGTGACATTTGGAGCACTTGTGAACTGCAGATGCCTTATTATCTCCATAAGGCCATACGTTGTAGGAGCAGAACTAGGCCATTTGGCCCATCGAGTCCATTGCGTAATTCGATTTCTCAACTCCATTCTCCTGTCTTCTCTCTGTAACCCTTGATCCCTTACCAATTAAGGACCTATCTAACTCTGTCTCAAATACAGTCAATGACTTGGCCTCCACAGCCCTCTGCAGCAATGAGTTCCATCGATTAACCACTTTCTGGCCGACGAAATTCCTCTTCATCTCAGTTTTAAAAGGTCATCCCTTCACTCTGAGACTGTGCCTTCAGATCCTAGTCTCTTCTACCAGTGGAAACATCTGTCCCACATCCACTCTATCCAGGCCTCTCAGTATTTTGTAAGTTTCAATCAGATTTCCCCCTCTTCCTTCTAAACTCCACTGAGTGCAGACCTAGAATCCTCAACTACTTCTCATATGACAAGTCCTTCATCCTGGGATCATTCTTATAAACTTCTTCCGAAGACCTCCAATGCCAGCACATTCTTCCTTAGATATGGGGCCCAAAGCTGCTCACAATATTTCAAAAGCGGTCTGATCAGAGCCTTTTACAGCCTCAGCAGGACATCTCTGCTTTTAATATTTTAGTCCTCTTGAAATGAATGCTAACATTGTATTTGCCTTCCCAACTGTCAACAGAACCTGAATGTTAACCTGAACAGAATCCTGAACAAGAACTCTCAAGTCTCTTTGTGCTTCCGATTTCTGAAACCTTTCCCTCCTTAGAAAAATAGTCTACGCCTCTATTCTTCCTACCAAAATGCATAACCTCACACTTTACCACAGTGAATTTGGTCTGCCACTTCTTTGCCCACTTTCCTAGCCCATTCAAGTCCTCCTGCAGTCTCCCTGCTTCCTCAACACTTTCTGTCCCTCCACCTATCTTTCTGTCATCTGCAACAATGCCTTCAGTTTCTTTAGCCAGATCATTTTTAATGGAATTACCAACATCAAAATTCTTAGTTTGAAAATTTCACCAGTCTGGAATTCAGAGAAGCTGCTGCATTGGCAGCTTTAAATGCAATATACAACTCTCCTCCCACAATTGTGGAGTGGCAGCTATTGCAAATGAAGTTCCACAAAGCAAATATCCAGTATCAATCCCTATTTGTAATATTGTTCTCATTCAAATGTTTCATTACCATGCTAGGTGACATCATGAGTGGAGCCTCCGACGAAGCGATGTTATTCTAATCCGCTTGGAATTTATACTGTCTGGTCCGTTATGGTGAGTAGTGTCA
>NC_063347.1:10700553-10757364 GCF_021869965.1 Rhincodon typus
GCAGAGGAGATTTACCAGGATGTTGCCTGGTATGGAGGGAAGGTCTTCTGAGGAAAGGCTGAGGGACTTGAGGCTGTTTTCATTAGAGAGAAGAAGGTTAAGAGGTGACTTAATAGAGACATACAAGATGATCAGAGGATTAGATAGGGTGGAGAGTGGGAGCCTTTTTCCTCGGATGGTGGTGGCTAGCACGAGGGGACATAGCTTTAAATTGAGGAGTGATAGATATAGGACAGATGTCAGAGGTAGGTTCTTTATTCAGAGAGTAGTAAGGGCATGGAATGCCCTGCCTGCAAAAGTAGTAGACTTGCCAACTTTAAGGGCATTTAAATGGGCATTGGATAAACATATGGATGATAATGGACTAGTTTAGGTTAGATGGGCTTCAGATTGGTTTCACAGGTCGGCGCAACATCGAGGGCCGAAGGGCCTGTACTGCGCTATAATGTTCTATGTTCTATGTTCTAAGAATTGCCCTGCAGAAGAATTTAAAGAATTAATCACAGGAAAGCTATGTCTTCAAGCTGAAAGTTAAGGCCCAATGTGACAAGGAACAAATAAGCTACTTCTGATAAGAAGGCAGACTGCAGTCTTGCAGTAATTTGGATGAAAGGGCTTTTAAAAAAAAATCATCATTCATAACCTGAAGGATGAAAATCTGTATAAAGAATCAAACACCAGAACTCCACCCTTAGCAGAACTTCGAAGTACAACACTGTACAAGGATCAAACCCTGGACACTTCCAGAGACAGATACTTTTGGTTGAAATCCTGACTAGGTTCCACAATTAATTGGGTAAGAGCTAAGTTGAGTTGTGAGACTTAACTTGCTTACTTTGAGGGGTCTTATTTTGGTTGTTACATGCAATAAAGGTCAAAGCATTGTTTCAGTACTTGATTGTGAATTTTCTTAATAAGTAGCCAAATTAAAGGTAACTTGTGGTGATTTACCCAAGACATTTTCTTCTTGGATCATCTGCATACCTTACCCAAAGTTATATATCCAGCAAACAGTGTAAATAGATTTAAGAGAGTTGACAAAATAATCAGGGCAGTTGACAGTGTTGTTATATAAATGCAAGTTTGTAATTGATGGGCTAAAACATGGTCAAAGCAAATTAAATTCTGGCTTTCAATATGGAATTGGATAAATAATTAAAAAGATAAAGCTGGGAAAGGTAGGAGACTCATAAGATACATTTTATAATGGGCGTGAGCAAGCACAGTGGACCGAATCAACTCTAAGTGCAGAATTATTTCACCATTCGACATGACACTGCAACTTAAACTGAAACAAAGGTGCACAACTGGATCATTTTTGTTATTTCTTTTAAGGTTAATTTTCTTTCCCTTTGTGAACACGCTTTGAAAGTTGTTGCGAACCCTGATGAAAACTGAGTGAGTGCAAGAGCAGCTATATAGCTGTAATAACTTTGACAGGGCTCTGCAGCAGCCAATGCTGCCTCAGAGCTTATCATCCCATCATTTCAGCTTGTTCCACTTGTGGTCTCAAATACCCACTTTCGAAAGCCCTGTGTTATAGGATCTCACGGATTCCTTACCGCAGGGAGCATTTCAATTTCTCTTCTATAAGCATCAAAATTTTGTGAGAAATATGTGGCCTGTTAGTGAACAAAAGAAGAATATATTCAAGTGTACACACGGACAATAAGATTATATTGGACAATAAGTCATAGAGTCATATAGCATGGAAACGAACCCTTTGGTCCAACTCGTCCATGCCAACCAAGTTTCCAAAACAAAACTAGTCCCACTTGCCTGTGCTTGGCTCATATATCTCTAAACCTTTCCTATTCACGTACCTATGCGAATGTCTTTTAAATGTTGTAACTATACCTGCATCTGCCACTTCCTCTGGCAGTTCATTTCACCTACAAACCACCCTCTGTGTGAAAAGTTGCCCCTCAGGTTCCTTTTAAAACTTTCTCCCCTCTCCTTAAAAATATGCCCCCTAGTTTTGAACTCCCTCACCTCTAGGGAAAAGACTTTTGCTATTCACCCTACCTATGCTCGTCAAGATTTTATAAACCTCTATAAGATCACCACTCAACTTCCTATGGTCCAGTGATAAAGGTCCCAGCCAATCCAGTCTCTCCCTATAACTCAAACCCTCCAACTCTGGCAACATCCTCGCAAATCTTTTCTGAACCCTTTCTACTTTCATAACATCCTTCCTATAGGAAGGAGACCAGAATTGCATGCAATACATCAAAAGTGGCTGAACCAATGTCCTGTATCGCCGCAACATGATCTCCTAACTCCTGTACTCAATGCACTGACCAATAAAGGCAAGCATACCAAATGCCTTCCTCACAATACTATCTACCAGAGACTCCACTTTCAAGGAGCTATGAACCCGTACTCCAAGGTCTCTTTGTTGAACAATACTCCCCAGGGCCTCACGTTAAGTGTATAAGTCCTGCCCTGATTTGCCTTTCCAAAAATGCAACACCTCAAACTTATCTAAATTGAACCCCATCTGCCACACCTTGGCCCACTGGCCCATCTGATCAAGATCCTGTTATACTCCGAGGTAACCTTCTTCGCTGTCCACTACACCTTTAATTTTGGTGTCATCTGCAAATTTACTAATTATACCTCCTATGTTGTGTAGGTGACTAAACTGAACTGCTGTTTACAAACTCAAGATAATACCATAGGTCAAATCGTAGAATTAGAATTAGAATTAGAGTTAGATTTTATTGTCACGTGTACTCAAGTATAGGAATACATGAGTACAGTGAAAAGTGTACAAGTCTGAGCAATGTGGGCTATGGTAAAACTTGTAGAAGAATCAGGTGAGAAGTTTGGCAAGGCCTATCTTGACATAGGGAGCTTTCTTCTGCACCATTTAGGCATTTGCTGAGTGGCAAGGCAAGTTTCTCACTAGGCATCGGTGAGTTTCCAATTAAGGGGGATTATATCGGGTTAAATATCTTACTAACATCTCAAGTCATCTCATTAATATTAACATTCCTATCTTATCAAACACGCCAAACAAGCTGGATATTGAGAATTCTCCATGTGGAAGTCAGAGTGAATACCTGGCAACTTCAACTCACCGCTTGCTCTGAAGGACTTCCATGTTAGGCATCGCATACCAAAATCTCAGAGCATACTCCATGGCCCCCGGCCACATACACCCTATGTCCACAGACACTGGCTTCTGACATATGCCAGCTATAAAAACCCTCATGGCACATCTCCAGTCCACTTACGTGACAGCTCTGCACTTCAGTGATGCAATAGCTGTAAGGCTGCAGTAAGGACACTTTGCACAAAGGGTTATGCACTCAGCTCATGGATCAATCAGGTTTCACCTCCAAGCTCTTTGGTTGCTGTCATGGTGTGCATTCAATCCGAGCCCACTGTGATGTTCACAGCATCCCTTACTGCCTTGCAATTTGCTCCATCAGCTAGAGATACCAGGCTCACATTATTTGTCTTGCCTTGCCATATACAGGCAGGAAGCTTATCATAGTTGTTGGAAAACCTCAGGCAAGTCAAAGACGATAGCCTTCGATCAGTGGGTCCTGGCACAGTTAGTCCAGGGTAGCATCCGATACCAGTCCAGGGACTCAGAGATGGTGTTCAGTTGGTCAGTGAGGATGCTCTCTGAATGAAGGATTAGGAGCCAAATGTTGGGAAGCCCACCAGCTGTTTTGCATCTTTCTGCACTACTGTAGTCTGTTCTACTCTCAGAAAGAGAGAGAGGCATGTATTACGGAATATGAAAATGGTGGCACAACTGTTACTTTTGGCACAGGTGTAGAAATATTCCACATGAGTGAGTAGGCAGTTCAGAGGGCATCCAGGTGTTTGGGTGGGTGAAGGCAATTGGGAAATATGTTGCAGGCAATATTAAGAGTGATACAGCATAATCCTTGGTGGGAGGTGGGTACAGTAGCAGTTAATATGAAGTATCAGAGACACTTATGCTGATGGAACGGAGAAAGTCCACTGTCCTTCTTCCTACAGTGTTGGGCATTTCTCCAGACATCTGATACTGCAATCTTGAACAAGGCTGCATGATCTGATGCCATGGCCTCCACAGCTGGTCTTGGGGAAAGAGATGTCCTATGCCAGCAACACTAGGTCAACCAGCAGTCTTCCTGCACAGCAGGGTACCAATTTCCTCGCCTGCCATGTCCGGATCAAATGCCAGGAACTGTACCAGGCAGCTCTAGACTGACAGATACATAACAGGTTTTTAAAGTTGGCACAGGTGCAAGGTGTACCAGTCCACTGGCAGATTATTCTGGGTCTACTGTTCTGGGAACAGTGCATAGTACGACAGGACTAGAACTGGACGAGAAGGAAGGCATTGGAGTGGGCAGGGAGTTAATGAGGCAAATTTTGTAAGATATGACACGAAATCTCACTAGGTCTTGCAGTGAGAATCTCTCCAAAAAAATAACTTGACATAACTTGCACTTACCCAAAAATCAGCCCCATGTATCTAACATCTTACAAAAATTTGGAACTTTGTACAGTCGATCTACAGTTTTACTTGTAACATCAGTCCATGTTCTATGGAGTTGCACATTGATCTAGTGTAGAGTTCATGTAAAGGAAGGTTCCATTTTGGGGGGGGGGCGCAGTGGCAGTACAATTGGGGCAGGGTACTTAACCATAATTAATTTCACATTTAAACATAAGAAATCCTGTCTGTGTGCAGTTCTATTAAAT
This sequence comes from Rhincodon typus, assembly GCF_021869965.1. Classification (NCBI taxonomy): domain Eukaryota; kingdom Metazoa; phylum Chordata; class Chondrichthyes; order Orectolobiformes; family Rhincodontidae; genus Rhincodon; species Rhincodon typus. The sequence goes on from NC_063347.1 coordinate 10,705,264, forward strand.
GTTTGCCATTAACGGGAAAAGTGTAATTATAGTGTGAAGGTGTAATTACATTGTGACAAGTTTACAGGCAGTCCCACTATAAATAAGGATTTAAAATTGAAGAAGTTGACTGAAAATGTAACTGCTTAGGACTCAAGTTTGAACAGTTAACATATAAAAATTTCTAACTTTGCTGTCTTATCTCAGCCTCACCTCTAGCTTTTCTTTTAGAATAAGTTTCCTGTTTTATCTGTTTTTGAACTAGTTTCAGCTATTGGAAACTTTTTGTCACCATTACAACTATTAATTTTTGATTGATGTTTAAGAAATCATTTCAAGAAAATCATGAAATTCTCTATGACAACATTCAGAATTCAATCTACTCTACACACAGTAAAGGAACAGAAGTAACGATTTATGCAATCACAAAATAATATAAATTCAGCATGTTTAAAATATTGCTGCATAGTTTTCTTCATTCACTTCCTCTGCCCTCCTGCATTGAGCCTCTGACTAACGAGAGCCAGAACATGTCTTGAACACGTGGCAATGTTGCTCTTGTAACTGGACACTGGGAGGGGTCACTTTCTTTCCCTTCTTTTGAATACTTTGACCTTTCCCTCCCTTAACTATACAGTCAAGATGAAAAAATACACTTAATACATGTGTGCATTTATCAACAAAATGAATGGCTCAGTTCTGGAGGAAATATTCATGGACCCTGCAGCACCTGCTCTATAACTGCTAATACTGTGTACTTGTTAAATTGAGAACTTGCAATCTGCAACTTAAACGCTATCACTTCAAGTTTCAAAAGTGAGCTGTGTCTATTTAGATTGTATTTTACCAGAACAGTGGAAAAATAAATGCCTCAATAGAACAGGACATTGATTCTGCCAAGCAATTGAGCCAACAGCACAAAACCTTTTTTTGAACATATGAGTATACTCCTTTACAGCTGCACTCAATTGGAAAGATGAGAACCGTAACAAATATGCAGTCCCATAAAAACATAAAGATATACACAGAATTGGGTTATTGTTCTGTAATGTACTCGTTAAGTTACATTGTACCTTCAGGGAAAAACATTGTGGTCAGCGTATAGAGTGTCGTAATCTTATCAATAACATTTCATCACAGCAGCATAGAATAAGCTTTCTGATTAATGCATTCATTGCACATTATAGGACAAACTACAGCAACTATGGTACCTCCACATATTACAATAATGGCTACATGGTATGCCATTAAATTCGAAGTGTTTTGAATGTTCCAAGGATATAACGGGTGCTTTGCAAAATGTCAGTTCTTTGGGTAAAGAGAAAACTGCGGCTGATGAAATTGATACAGCTGCAGAAGGAGGAAAGGTGTGTTAACTCCCTGTAGTCAGAATACTTAAAACTTATCTGTTCATTTGAAGGATGGGTGTCACTCCAAAGCAAACATTTATTGCCTTAATGTCGCTGGGAAGGCAGTGAGCCGAGGCTGAAGGTCTCTAGGATGTAGGTGAAGGATTTAGCAGAGGGTGGAAAATACTTCAGAAAGGGAGGGGCAGCGGACAGAAATTCTGGACCTCATAGAAACCAATGGGTTTTTAAAAAAGTTAAATAAAAACAAAATACCGTGGATGCTACCATTCTGAAGCAAACATACAAAATTCTGGAGAAATTCAGCAGGTCTGACAGCATCTATGGGGAGACAAACAGAGTTAATGTTTCCAGTCCGGTATGACTTCTTCATTTCAGACTTGAGCCTGGGCCTTTGGTACTGGTACTTAGGAACAGTACCAGTGTGCTACATTTCTATATACGATCTTCCCATGTAAATAGATTTAACTAGTACCCTTAGAGTCAACAATATAGTCAGACATTTCAACCTTTTGGAATGGAGAGAAGGGTTTTAGCAATAAAGGCAATAATAGCACATATATTATTGGCCTGTTGAACAGATTACTCAACTGTGTTCCTTTTTAGTATATTCTTCGCATGTCAATTGGCAATACACAGGCCTATGTGCAGTTTGCTGCCTTTCTACATTCAGTGCATCTTCAAGCTACATCTCCCTGAGGTTATCCTGATTAATGCCAAACATAAAATGGGGCAGCACGGTGTTTCAGTGGTTAGCACTGCTGACTCACAGCACCAAGGGTTCTATTCCAGCCTTGGGTGACCATCTGCGTGGAGTTGCATGTTCTCCCCATGTTAGCATGGGTTTCCGCTAGGTGCTCTGGTTTCCTCCTACAGTCCAAAGGTGTGCAGGTTGGATGGTCATGGTAAATGCAGGATAACGGTGATGGGGTAAGGGGCTCGGTCTGGGTGGGATGCTCTGCAGAGGGTTGGTGCAGACTCAATGGGATGAATGGCCTCTTTTTGCACTGTAGGGATTCTATGATTCTAAGTCCCAGTCACCAGCAGAAACCAATTTAAAATGATAAAACAAAGTTAATTTAATCCATCTTAAAACACCCTGAAATCTTCCCATTATATTGTTTGTTAAGTGATGCTACAGTTATTGGGCAAAATCATATGAGTCTGAGTGATGTGGGCTATACGGAGATCTGTGGTGGAAGAGGATGGGAGGTGAGGACCACCTTGATATTAGGAGCTTCTCGCTGCATCTTTTATGCTTTTACCAACTGCATGTCTCTCATTAGGCAGTGGCAAGTTGCCAATTAGGAGGAATTATAGCTTATTAAAAGTATATTGAGGCTACAACTCATTTGATAGATATTCAGCTTCCTTTCTTACCAAATGTGCCAAACAAGCTCAATGTTAAAAATTCAAAGTGGAAGTTATTGCGGGTACGTAGCAACTGCCTCCACATTACTAAGCACCAAACAGCATCTTAGAGCATGATACGTGGCCACAGGCTATATGCACCCCTCATCAACAGACAATAGCACCTGACACTTGCCAATCCCTCTTGACTGTCATAGTTCCTTTCCAATCCACTTGTAGGTTGCTTAGGAAGCACAGACTAGCATGGCAGGGCACACTGGGAACTAGCATTTAATGTTTGCTACAAGGACACTTTACATCCAGACTGGCACCAGTTCATGGACTAAACAAAACCATGTATCAGGGCTGTTCGATTGCCCTCTTGGTGCTTGTTCACTTTGTACCTACCTGCATGCTCAAATGTATCCATACCTTGCCTCACCATGTTATTCTATGCCGCTTCAGCTAGAGCACATTTATTTCACCAGATGACCATGTTGGCAATTGGGTGCAGACTACTCCTCCATCTAGACAAAGTGGCGGGGACAGGGAGGGTATGGGAGATAGCAAATCAAGTGGTGAAGCTGTCAGAAGGTCCCAGTACTGTCAGTCACAGGCACAATCCAGGAGCTTAAGTCACAGTCAGTTTTCCCAATTAGGATTGTAGGGCGAACATCAGTGGTCAGAAGAATCACATATATTCAGTTAAGGAACTGCAAATACAGCAGTCAGGGGTCTGGTCAGTCCTGCCTAAAGGCTGCTCATTGAAGTTGGTCAGAGATAGTAAATGAGGAGAGTTTGGTAAGATGTGGTGAGAAATCACACTGGACATCACAGTGAGAATTCTTCCAAAAAACTCAACGCAACTCACATTTAGCCAAAAAAATATTAAGATTCAACCGTGGAATGTTTATCACGTGTTTATCACTCTCTATGTGAAGAATTTCATTACATCTGTCCCTAAATGATCTTTTACTAGTTTGAACCTGGGTCACCTTTTCTGTTTTAATTGAAAGTAGTACTTCACATTAACATTTTCTATACTCTTTTTCCTTAAACTAAAAACCGAAAGAACTGCGGATGCTATAAATCAGGAACAAAAACAAAGTTGCTGGAAAAGCTCAGCAGGTCTGGCAGCATCTGTGAAGGAGAAAACAGAGTTAACGTTTCGGGTCCGGTGACCCTACCTCAGAGTTCTGAAGAAGGGTCACCAGACCCGAAACGTTAACTCTGTTTTCTCCTTCACAGATGCTGCCAGACCTGCTGAGCTTTTCCAGCAATTTTGTTTTTGCTTTTTTTCCTTAAACTGTTGGTTTCTGTTGTAATCCTTAAAATGTCCAGGTCTATTCACCAAAAAGCAAAAGACATTCAATCAATAAAAATGGTGCTGAGAAGAACCATGAAGCTGGTCCTTAGCATCAAGCATCTAACCTATGAAGAAATTTAGGCTTCACAAGTTAATTTGCCCATATAGAAAACAGTAGCGTGTCCGTGTCTCAATTGAAATTATGCGGCAAAACTCAGGAACAACCAGCAACCAACGACGTAACTATAGTTTGCTTTTTATTGGCAAGAAAACTATATACATCAGGAAGCTTCATAAGCAAAGCAAAAGGATATGATGACTGCAAAATGGTGTACTTGGCTCAGTCTTCATTTGCTCTCCTTTAAGATAGCCGTGATACATGCTCTAAAAGTAAACGGCAAGTCTATAGTGCAAATGTAATTGTCATGTACAAATTAATTTTACAGATTGCATGGCTCTAAGAATGCTGTCAGGAGTAAGAGTAGGCAAACATTATAAAATACACAAAATCCAGTACTGCTTGACTGAACAATTAAATGATTAATTCCAGTCAAGTAAATTTTACAGCTCCTTTGAGAAATCCTGGTAGTTAATTAAAATTATTCACATATAATTTCATTATATGTTTGCAATTCCCAGGTGTCTTACCGCCAAACTGCACCTGGCTGGTAAAATTTGAAACAGGGCAACAATTTTGGGGGCTGGGGGAGAATATAATACATGAGTTTTTACATAGAGCTCTGGGAGATCAGTGAGGTGCTATTATTTACTCAATACATTTTTAACATAAAGCAAGCAGGAGAGCTGGCTGTTCTTTATACAAGTTAATAATTAAGCAGAGAGCACAGTGGGGAGAGATGATTCTCCTTTCTGGATCACATTCTGAGAATGAAATTATCTCCATGGCACCTTTATGTTCAATGCACCTTTTCACTGTGAGAGCCTTAAAGACAAAGTTAAATAAAAAAATACATAAAATACCCTCTCCATACACTCATAAGAAAACTTTTTCTGATGAAGGGTCTAGGCCCGAAACGTCAGCTTTCCTGCTCCTCTGATACTGCTTGGCCTGCTGTGTTCATCCAGCTCTACACCTTGTTATCTCTGACATTTTGGTTGAAAGCTTCATTCCCTATAGCGTTTTGCTTCAGGGTACGTGTGGTATTGTGATAATAGTGTGGAGCTGGAGGAACACAGCCGGCCAGGCAGCATCAGAGGAGCAGAAAAGTTGACATTTCAGGTCAGGACCCTCCTTCAGAAATGGGGGAGGGGGAAGAGAGCGCAGAAATAAATAGAGAGGAGGGGTGGGGCTGAGGAAGGTAGGTGGGGTGGTAATAGGGGAGAGCAGGTAGGGAGTGGTGGAGTTTGGTTACTGAGGTGGGAGAAGCGGATAGGTGGGAGAGAAGATGGAGAGAAGGTTGTGTCGGGTCAAGGAGGCAGGGATGAGAGGGAGGGTTGGCCATGGGATGAGGCCGGGGGTGGGGAGATTTTGAAACTGGTAAAGTCCACATTTAGGCCATTGGGCTGCAGGCTCCCAAGGCAGAATATGAGGTGCTGCTCCTCCAGTTTCCAGGTGGCATCATTGTGACACTGGAGAAGGCCCAGGATGAACATGTCACCCAGGGAATGGGAGGGGGAGGTGAAATGGTTTGCGACTGGAAGGTGTTTATTAAGAACAGAACACAGGTGGTCTGCAAAGCGGTGTCCAAGCCTCCACATGTGGTCTCATCGATATTGAGGAGGCTATTGTTTTGTTGTTTTGTATTGTATTTTATTGTTTTAGTGTTTCAAAGGAACTGACTCAACCAGATTCACTTTTGCTTGCAAGTGGAAGGGTGTTTGCTTCAATGTTCTCTTGAAACTGCATGGAGGGTTCGTGCGTACCAAATGTGTGTGGACACACTGCTGCTCAGTTCTGGAAGTCTCAGAGGTTTGCACAGTGATGGGGAACATTAAACAGAGCCCAAACCAACAACCACCCTGTGACAGCTGCTGATGAACATAAAGGATCCCATATCCACAACCAATAAAACTAATGTAAAAAACAAAAATACTATGCAAGGAACATGAAAAACATCACACAGGCCAAACTAGAAGAAAACTGACAATAAGGATACCTGAACACCAACTAGCCACCGGCAGGCATGACCAATTCTCATTGGTCTCAATACACATAGACAAAGAAGGGCACAAATTTAACTGGGACAACACATCCATAATAGCATAAGCCAAACAGAGACATGCCAGGGAATTCCTGGAGGCCTGGCATTCCAACTGGAACTCCATCCACAAACACATTGAACTGGACCACTGAAAAACAGAACCAGACATTATGCCAACCACCCCAGCAAACCAAGGCATATAAATAACAAGCGGGACAGAACATTTTCGCTTCACCGGAGGCACACTGACCATGTTAGCTAGCAGGGTGACGAAACGTCTGCAACTAAACACACCAGCTTGGCAAGCAAGTCTACAACTGGATTATAGCTTGTTAAATCTAGAAATTATTCAGTTTAGTCTTGCAGCAGGTAGGTTCTGCTCCTGCTTTGACACAGTCAGCTTGGAAAATGTGTCTTTGTTTTTCCCCTTGCCTTTTCTGCTATGTTGCATCAACCAAATGAATGCGATTTTTTAAATGCCTGTTCATTGATATATTGCTTTGGATTTCAAACTGAGGTTCTTCAATTTGTTCAGTTGTGTCGAGAGTAACTAAAAAGAATAAGAGAGTAGCATAGAACACAAACAGGCCCTTCGACGTTGTATTGAACATAACACCGAATTAAACTAATTCCTTCTGCCTGCCCTCGGTCCATATCCCTCTATTCTTTGCATATTCGTGTGTTTATCTAAAAGTCTCTTAAATGCCCCTATCGTATCTGCCTCCACCACCACCCCTGGCAGTGTATTCCAGACTCCTACCACTCTTTGTGTAAAAAACTTGCCCCTCGCATCTTCTTTGAACTTTCCTCCTCTCACCTTAAATGCACGCCCCCTAGTTTTAGACATTTCAACTCTGGGAATAACATTCTGACCGTCAACCCTATCTATGCATCTCATAATTTTATACACTTCTTTCAAATCTCCCCTCAGACTCCGCCTGTCCAGAGAAAACAATCCAAGTTTTTTCTAGCCTCTGCTTATAGCTCATACCCTCTAATTCAGACAGCATCCTGGTAAACCTCTTCTGCACACTGTCCAAAGCCTCCATATCCTTCCTGTAATGTGGCGACCAGAACTGAACACAATACTGTAACTGTGGCCTAACCAAAATCATATAAAGCTACAACGTGACATCCTGACTTTTGTACTCAGGTCCCCAGTCAATAAAAGCAAGCATGCTGTACACCTTTTCCACCGTATCTACTTGCGTGGCCACTTTCAGGGAGCTATGGACTTGAACCCCAAGATCCTTCTGTACATCAATGCTGTTCAGTGTCCTGCCGTTAACTGCAAACTTTTCTTTAACGTTTGATCTCTCAAAGAGCAGCACCTCACACATATCCAAATTAAATTCCATCTGCCATTTCTCCAACCATATCTGCAACTGATCTATATCCTGCTGCATCCTTTGACAACCTTCTGCAAATATCCACAACTCCAATGATCTTTGTATAGTCTGCAAACTTACTAACCCATCTACCTACATTTTCATCCAAGTCATTATACATGTCACAAACAGCAGAGGTCCCAGTACGGATCCCTGCATAACACCACTAGCCACAGACCTCCAGCCTGGAAAAGCATCCTTACATCACTACCCTCTGCTTTCTATGGGCAAGCCAATTTTGAATCCACATGGCCAAGTCACCGTGGATCCCATGCATCTTAATCTTCTGGATGAGCCTACCATGAGGGACCTTGTCAAAAGCCTTACTAAAATCCATGTAGACAACATCCACTGTTCTACCATCATGGATCACCTTAGTCACCTCCTTAAAAAATTCAATCAAGTCAGTAAGGCATGACCAACCTTCACAAAGCCATGCTTTGTCCCTAATTAGGTCATGTTCTTCCAAATGCACGTAAATCCTATCCCTACAAATTCTATCCAATAGCTTCCCAACCACCAATCTGAGACTCACCGGTCTATAGTTTCCTGGATTATCCCAATTCCCTTCTTGAACAGAGGAGCAACATTAGCTACTTGCCAGTTGTCCAGGACCCTCCAGTGGCTAATGAGGATATAAAAATTTTGGTCAAGGCCCCTGCAATCTCCTCTTTTGCCTCTCTCAATAACCTGGGGTAGATACTCTTGGGCCCAGGGGACTTATCCACCTTAATGCTCTTCAAGAGACCCAAAACCACTTCTTTTTTGATCTCAAAATGCTTTAGCAATTTAGCATGTTCCACACAAATCTCACTATCCTCCATATCCTTCTCCTGGGGGAGAATACTGAAACAAAGTACTCAATTAGGATCGCACCCACATCCTCTGTGGCCAAGCACAAGTTCCCTCCTGTATCCTTGAGTGGTCCTAGCTTCTCCCTAGTTATGTCTTGTCTTTAGTGTATGTATAGAATGCCTTGGGATTCTCTATAACCCTACTTGGCAAGGTCATTTCATGGCCCCTTCTTACTCTCCTAATTCCCTGCTTGAGTTCTTTCCTGCTTTCTTTATATTCCTCACAGGCCCTGTCCGTTTTTAGCTTCCTAAACCTTACATATGTTTCCTTTTTCCTTTTGACCAAATTCACAACCTCCCTTGTTATCCAAGGGTCTCTTACCTTGACATCCTTGTTCTTCCTCCTTACTGGAACTACTAACATAGTTTAGGCAAAACTAATACAGCTTACAAATGTGATGAACAACACTTGATTTTTTGACTTGGATCTCTGTAGGCATCTGGACTCCGCAATGAGTTCAACAACTTTAGATCATAACTTCTGCCTCCATTTTGTTTCATGAGCTTTTTTTTTGCTGGGTTACTTTTTCTTATCTTCAATTTAATCCTTTGCTTTGCATTTAACTGTTGCCCTACGGTCATTCATACCTCACTTTGACACATCTTTTGTTTCTTTGTCCTCTACCACAAAATCTTTAGTTGTTTAATTTCACCTGTCCTCCATCTATTCACAGATCTTTCCTTTTATTCTTTGTTGCCTCCTACTCACTTTCACTTGTTCAAACCTACTTACCATTGGAAGAAAAATATGAGGAGATAGAGTCTGCAAGGATAACTAGGGTTACGTGAGTACCAAAATTTGGCAGATGGAGCTTACGGATAATGTGAACTTGTCCACTTTGCGAAGAATGGCAAGTTGTGTATACTATTTAAATAGCGAGGCATTGCAGAATTCGGTTTTATATTGGGATCTATGCGTCTTGTTGCATGAATCACACAAACTTAGTATGCAGGAACAGCAAGTGATTTAGGAAGGCAGATGGAATATTGTTGCTTATTGGAAGGGAAATGGAATATAAAGGAAGGGAAGTTTAACTGCAGCTTTACAGGGTATTGGTGAGACCACATCTGGAGTGCTGCATACAGTTTTGATCTCAAAAAAATTTAATTGATTTACAACATGTTCAGCTGTTTACTTGACACATTCTTGGGAATGAAAGGGTTATCACATAAAGAAGCATTAAACCTATACCCATTGCAGTTTAGAAGAATGAGAGATATTAAAATATACAAGATCTTGAAGGGACTGCACAGCATGGATTCCAATAGGATGTTTTCCTCTGTGAGGAGACCATAGCCAGGTAATGAAGTTTAAGAACACAATAGAGTCCTTTTTAAGACAAAGATGAGGAAAACTTTATGCTCTCTGAGGGTTGTCTGAATGTGGAATTTTCTTCACCAGTAGGTAACAGAGGCTATCAAGTCTAAAATGGATCATTTTTTTGATGGAGATGGGAGTTAAGGGTTATTGGGATGGGGGAGTGTTGCAGTTAGGAGGGCAGACAGGAAATAGAGCTCACACCATGACAATATCAGCCATGATCTATTGAATGATGGTGCAGGCTTGAAGGGCCAAGTAATCCCCTCCTACTCCTATGTTCCTATGAAACATTAATTCCATTCCTCTACATGGAAGCTGCTGAGTATTTAAATGCTGTCAGTTTTTATTTTAAGCAAAACCAACATCCTTTTTAACATTTTAAATTCAGCAAAAGTGGGCAATTTCCAAAGCAATTCTGCCATTAGTGCTAGCTCAGGTATTTTTTTTCCCTCCTGTTCATTTCTAATCGCATTAACCTTCAAGTGAAAGTCAGCTTTATTTCGCTGAATTAAATGAGATGATGCTGCGTTTTAATCTGACTTGCATCATATGTATTATTGTTGATTGTTCTGATGAATTATTATTTACTTTGCAGCACTATTGCACAATCCAATTCATGGGATAATTTACTTAAAGACAAAACTTGAACCCTTCAGAACAGTTTATCATATAGTTAGACTTAAAGATCAGTAATAAAAGCAGTTCTGTCAAATTTCTGTTGGAAAAGTCAAAAAGATCATACAGCTTTAATCCCCTACCCCCACCATCATAAAAATGTACATACAATCTCATCATAACTCATGCACTTCAAGGCAAATTGACAGCATCACTAAATCGAACTGCACCCTTGTATTATTCATGCATGATGCACACCTTATTCATTATTAAGTACAGCATGTAGCACAATCTTTTGCTGAAAGTTCCTCTCAACAGGAAATAGCGAAGAAAATGTGATCGTTGCTCATCACTCTGCTGGTGACTGACACTGCTAGAAGGAAAGTGAGTTCTCTTGATTAATTAATATTTTAGCTGAAGGCCCAACTGCGTTGCGGGCAGGTAACACAATGCTCAGTCATGAATATTTATTCAAAGTCTATCTGATGAGTACTGTCAAATGGCACCCACCTGACACCCTACCACTTTTACAATCAATCACACTCTTCACGATGGAATCAGAGTTCAAACGATTGGGTAACGTGAGCTCGGGACATACATAAGAAGGGATCGATTTCAATCCTTGCACAATATGACAGCAGACCACATGACTATATTCACACCATTACTGACAAAACAACTACATCTTAGCAATGTAACACAAACCCATTGGAGTGGATATGATGATATCATGCCTTCCATTGTCAGTTGAGAGGGATCATCGGTTGTTATTGAAGAAGTCTTAAGTTTTTGGTGGACACCTCAACAGGAAGATGTCAAATGATGAACAAAAACAAAGTTGCTGGAAAAGCTCAGAAGGTCTGGCAGCATCTGTGAAGGAGAAAACAGAGTTAACGAACTGAGGTTCTGAGGAAGGGTCACTGGACCCGAAACGTTAACTCCGTTTTCTCCTTCACAGATGCTGCCAGACCTGTTGAGCTTTTCCAGCAACTTTGTTTTTGTTCTTGATTTACAGCGTCCGCAGTTCTTTTGGTTTTTATTTAGATGTCAAATGAAACTTTAGTAAACTGCACTTAGTGGGAAGAAAATGCAATGAGTACTAAAAATACTGGATACAACTGAGTACTTAAAAATTTAAAACAGCAAAACATTAGCATTTGCTTATCTCAGTCTATCTGCTTCTGTCCTCATTTATGATAGAAACACAGAAAATAGGAGAGGTAAAGGCCATTCAGTCCTTCGAGCCTGCTCCACCATTCAATACGATCATGGCTGATGAAACAACTCATTACCCTGTTCCTGCTGTCAACCCATATCCTATGATCCCTTTAGCCCTGAGGATCATATCTAACTCCTTGAAAACAATGAATCAGTCTGGTGAATCAGTGACGTGGCTGTGTCAAGCCATAGGCAGGAGGTCACTTTTGTGCACACATTTCTCCCCACACCTGCCACCCCGGAAAGTTTTTCCTGTATTATTTCTTTCCTTGAAACCTCCCATGCAACAATCTGCATTCGAAGGGTAACCAGGAACTTGCCTATGCAGGCGTTGAAAGTAAAGAACAGTTCAACAGGAATCTGCTTGGGCACTTGAAGGAAATAAACTTGCAAGGTCATGTGGTTGGTGAACAGGACCAACTAGATTTCTTCATGGAACGCCTGCACGGACTAACTGGTTTACTTTTTACCACAAATGACTCTATGACAGGCGATACGATTTCTGATCACAGTTAATGATAGTCTAGCAATTTTGATAGGTGGCTCTGAATAGCTACAAAGACAACCTCCACGTTCCTTTCCCTCCTAGTTCCGAATCTCCACCTTGCTATTTGATACCTCATCACTGCATTGGAAAAAAAAACTGGTGGAACTCACAATATATAGGAGAACTACCAAACCAAATCATTCTAAAGGAGACACAACTAAAACTGCAGTCAAAGCCATAAAGACTCCAAACTGCATTAACTCAAAATTTAATGTTTTGAACTTCCACTTATTGGCAATGCAGCATCAGAATGTAGTCGACTATAATTTTTAAAGTAAATTCTACATGAACAAATTCATGACTGTTACCACAAGTTATTCAACAGATTGAAGCTTAATTTATATTGAGACATCTGCAGCATGTACATGTGGTCCATGTGTAGATCTGGAGTAAACAACAGAGCTTCCAACTATCACGGGATATAGAAAGTTTATAAAATGCGAAACTTTGATACTAGATAGCACAAATTACAACAGGCTCTATTTGATTTGAAGAAACTGTTTGCAACTTCACAAAAACAAGCTTAACACACCTAAGGAATACTGTGTGTTAACAGAACATCATGTGTTCCTTAAACCTTGTTGCCATTACACAGAAGACATAAGAACAGCACATTCAATCTAATAGATATATAACAATGTTTCATTCTACAAAAGCTTCCTCTAACTCCTCTTTGGCCTTCAGAATTATCATCTAGATCTTCTTTCATCAGAATTATTTAACTTCCCTTAAATGCATTTACAGCAGGGTCCATTTGATTTTAAGAAACTGTTTGCAACTTCATAAAAACGACCTTAACTCACCTTGGGAATATTGTGTATTAACAAGGCATCAACTGCGCCTTAAACTTTGTTGCCATTACACAGACTACATGGAAAAAACAGGACATTCAATACAACAGATATATGAAAGTGTTACATTCTACCAAAGCTTCCTCCAACTCCTCTTTACCTTATCAACATTATCATCTACTATCTTCCTTCATCACAATTATCTAACTTCGCTTAAATGCATCTGTCATTTGCCTCAAACCCTCTCTGATGGATAACAGAAAACACACACACATATCTGAAGATTTTCTTGTGTTGTTCCAAATCCTGATGTTATAAGGTTAACACCTCTTAACCTCAACTCTGCCATTCCAACAAGGGTAAAGATGGGAACCTATATTTTTATGCTTTGCAGATATGTGATGTTCATTTTCAGTACTTTCATTGTTTATTTATTAAAGGAAAATACTTGTGACATAACTGCTGCAGAATTATTCTTAAATAAAATCCATTGATGCTGCTTTTGGCGTCATGTTGTGTTAACATTTCCCCAATAAACTATGACCTCAAGGGATTTAATTTTCCATCAAAATGGAGACACGGGGCAAACTGCGAACAGACAAAAGAGTGATCTGACATTAGGAGAATATTACATAAAATAGGCTGCATATTTTTCCATTTTAAGCCTCTTGCAAAGATAGAAGATGATAAAATGAGACTTAAAGGTTTAAAGCCCGTATCCCTAACCCCTGCACCCATATTAAAGCCGCACTGATTATGATGGACACATGGAACGGCCGATCAGCATGCACCCCGCTCCCCGGCTGTCCTTGTACACCAATTATCACAGTCGAAGGCGGGACTTCCGGCTCCAGCTTAAGGGAATGAGGCGCCGGGTTTCCCCAGCAACAGAAACGGCAGAGAAACGAACCGGTCACTATTCAAACCAAATAGAGTCCGAGTATCCCGCTAACCGTTGTAAGAAACAGAACATCGCCGAAATTAATGGTCAATTGGATGCTCTTACCGGGTATCCCTGTCTGATGCGACATTGTTAACGCGCTGCTTTGGACGATGATTTTCAGAGGGAGAAAGAGACGCCCAGAGTAGCGGGCCGCCCACAGAAGGCCGGCCGGCTGCGGAGGGGGCGTGGCTAGATTCGGGGCGGGGCCACGCACATGGGCGGACCCAACCTCGGGCGGTTTTACAGTGGAGGGCGGGACCACATCAGGGGCGGAATCAGCCTCAATGGGCGGGGAAACCTCAGGGGGCGGAGTCACATTTCACGCCGAACGACTCAGCTGCAGCGCCCTCGCACGCTCACGTACCGACACTACAACCTCGCTTCACATCATATGCAAGCAGAGCGACATCTACCGGTCATATTACGGACACAGCTCTCACCCCAGCAACTCCAAACTCCACCTCCGCAGAGTGCAACCCCTAACATCCACAGTGAGATCAACCCTAACACCAACAGAGACATCACCCTCAACACCCACAGGGAGATCACCCTCAACACCCACAGAGAGATCAACTCCAACACCCACAGAGATTAAGCTCAATATCCACTAGAGATCAACCCCCAGGCGCAGACAGATCAAGTCCAATGTCCACAGGGAGATCAACCCTTGTCTCCACAAGAAGATCAACTGCAATGCCTGCAGAGAGATCAAGTCAAACCTCCGCCGAGAAATCAACCCCAATCCCCAAAGGGATATTAACCTCAAGCCCAACAATGAAACAGGTACAGGTACAGAAAAACTTACCAGGTCTGGCAGCATCTGTGGAAAGAAAGAATTAACGTTTCATGTCCCGTGACCCTTTTTCAGAACAACTGCAAGCAGATTATGCCCAACACCCACATACAGATGAATTCCAGCTTGCTGGCACCACTGTACAGACTTAGCTCTCGTGCTAATATAGATGAGCTCCAAAGCCCCTTGCATGACTGTACGGACATCTCTCACCTGCCACAAACCAGAGGGAAATGAATCCCATCCCCTCAACAACACCACTGTACAACACAGCTGTCACCCCCAACTCCTGCACACAGATCAATCTCACCATCCCACTTCCACTGTACAGACATAATCTTCTCTGACCAGCCTCTCCTCACCTCATGACAGCCACACAAAGAGCACCTCTCCCTCAAACCTGTATTTACACATGGAAATAATTCCTCCCAACCCCACTAATGCCACTCAGATTCAGACACAGCTCTTTCTCACAAGCCCTGTTCTCCTCATCCCCAGCACTCACATGGACAGACACAGTTCTTTCTCACTGTCTGTAGTTCATTCATAGTCATGGTTCTCCTCTACCTTATAGCTATCTGACATAGAACAAAGTAATCTTCAGTTTTAACCCAGCTGCTCCCCATTCTACCTCCAGTTGTGATTGTGGATGAATGTAAAACTTCTAACACCAACAACATAGAGTGTAGCAACCACACAGTTACTTTTTTGGCAGTCAGCGATGAGTGCAACGCCCTCAGTGGGCATGGCCCCAGGCCACCCCTTTGGATATATTTCCAAGTAAGGATGATGCGTGACATTGGAGGACAACTTGTGGATGGTGGTGGTAGTTTCCTGCAGCCCTAGGTGGTAGGGATCACAGTTTTGAAGTTGCTTGGTAAGTTGTTGCAGTATATTTGTAGATGGGGCACACTGCTGCTACTGTGTGTGGGAGAGGGAGTAAATGTTGACAGTGTCAGGTGGGATGCCAAAAGAGTGAGGGAAGAGGGTTTCTGAGAAAGGACCTGAATCTGATTTCTCTCCACAGCTGCTGCCAGACCTACTCAGCTTTTCTAGCAATTTCTGTTTTTGTTTCAAAAGAATGAGTTGTTTTGCCCTGGATGATGAGGTAAAGATGTTTAGGGAAGGCCCTCCAAAACCTAGGGTGCATTCAATCATTAATGATAGATCCTTGGTAACAATAATAGTGCAGGGGTATGAAACTATTTCAAGATATATTGTCTTCAGTTAGAGAGCTAAGGGTAGAACTGAGCGAAGGCGGTCCCACTCAGCTGAATGACCGACTTGTTTACCATGTACATCATCTGGGGTATTTGGTAATGTTCCATTGGGTATAGAGGTGACTGCTGGGCCAATCTGTGCCCAAAAACTTTTGCTACAAAAAGGGCAATATGGCTGAATGGAGAACAACTTACTGTCTTTGCATTACCTCTGCTTCTGATATGCACTTGCTTACAAAGTTGGCCACACTGATTTTTGTTTGGCTGTGCCAGATGCAGCAATTCCGAATTAGTGTGCTAGCCTTCAATGTCAATATCAAAACTACAGAGTGTACTTGCAGCACTTCCTCTGATCACCAGGAGAGTGCATTCCAGGCACATGGTCTCCACAAGAGGTTTGGCTTTAGCAATCAAATGTCAGGCAGTCTGGCTGGATGAGCAGACCAACTCAGTCGTGACTGTATGAGGTGAGCACCTTAGTGTTACAGATATATTTTGCAATAGAACCATCAAACTATTATAAGGAATTTCTCAAGACAGCCAAATCTTTCCATTACCTTCCAAAGTGTCAAAGACCTTGGACAGGCCAACAAATGTAGTTGAGATGTTGTTGAAAGCGATTCAGGAGGATTCTGGTAAAGATTTTGCCAGTGATGGAGAGAAATGAGATTCCTTTAATGTTAGTCGCAAGATTGCAAAGTACATTTCTGCTTGTACAGATGAACAAAGAGGCATCTTTATATTGTTGTGGGACATCCCTTGCTTCCATATAGATTGAAAGATTTCAGAGAGCAGCTTGATTAAGCCTTATAGCCCTCAGCTGGGATACTATCAGCTCCTTAAGCTTTGCCAATGCAGGTGTTTGATCCTATTTATTGTTTTCAATAGTGTGAGAGAATCATCAAGAGAAAGCAGTTGATTCAGTTTGTGGCAGCTTACTGATTGCTTCTTCATTGATGGATAATGGTCAGATAGCAATATGCTTAAAGTGTTCTGCCCTGCTTCCTAGAATATGGGCTTTTTTGGCAAGCAGAATTGAAGATTACTGATGAACTAGTAGTCCATAGATAAATTTCAGTTCATCGTAGAATCTCTTCCAGTGTTAATTGTTCGCACGTGACTGAAGTTCATCTGCTTTCAGATTCAGACAACTATACTGCATTTACACCATTTTATATCCTACAGAGGTTTTAGTAATCATTGTGGTTGGATGGTGCTGAATTATTATTGAGGTAATTGAGGTAGATGCAATGTTTCTCTGGATTGCTTCATTATTTTTATTAAAATCCTCTTGATGCTTGTGAGACGGAGGCCCAAGAGCCTACAGAGCAATGGAATACATTAGATCCCTGAAGGTTGCCCAGTCGTCCTTAACGCAGTAAGTGTCCATTCTCTGTTTACCGAGACAACACTCAAATTTTTCAGAAAATGACCTTCACGACTGCCTGTTGGGGGCATGAGATTTTTAGATGCTTCTGATTTTCAGGCCCTGGAGAATAGATCTTCAGTAAGAGGGTAATCCTTCCAGCAGTCAGGGCTGCACACATTCATTACATGCACATTGTCTATATCCCATTGTCTGGTGATAGTCGCTTAGATCGCAAAGCACAGAACTAGAGTGTACCCAAGACATCTTGATGCAAGTAGGAAGGTGGAAAGCCGTTTGGTGTTTAAGGACTCATGCACAGCCACAGCTTCAACAAAGGGAGACCATTGCTGCTGCAATAGCCATCCCCATATTTTTCAATGACCCTTTCCCATGCCTGATGATCTTGTATCTTCTCTTGTATTGAAATCACTAAGAATGATTAGCTTGCCGAACTTTGGCACAATAGCAGGCAAGGAGTAGAAGTCCTCATAGAATTTATCCTTGACTCCATGAGGGCATGTGGACTGATACGAGTTGCATGTCTGTTGCCGTTTAAGGGAGTTAAGCACCATCAGACAATCATTACTACCCTTGGGAAGGTAAGTCAACTTACTAGTAAGATGGTTAACAAGAACACACCAGCTTCTTGCAGTTTTTCCTTTCTGTAACCACTCCCAAAAAAACATGTAACCTGCATGGGATTTCCTTGAGTTGATGTCCCTGTGAAAAATGGGTCTTGCTGAGAGCTGTGATCTATGTTTTGTACCTAGCCAGCTCTCTCAGGTCTGTCGACTGTCCTGTTGTCCCTGAGGACACACGTTTTCCATGTATTCCATACCTTGGCCATTTTGGGTGTGGGCACAGCCACACTCTTTTCCACTTTGCAGTTGCAATTTCCCAGATGATGAAAGATTTGTTGGACAGTTATTTCAGGCGCAGCCTTTGTGTCAACAAAGCGCCAAACATCCAAATGTGCTCCATGACAGACCTCCCCATCATCGACCCTGTAGACTCCACACCTGTTCAGGTCACTACTCAACCCATTTACATGAACCTGTACCTGCCCAAACCCCCTTCTCCCAGCCCCTGACATATGAGATACCTATGCCAAGTGTGGTCATACAGTGCTCACTGCTGGAAACTAGGTTGATCCTTATTAGGGATGAATACCACACCCACATGATCTCCTTCCCATCCATGCTTTACCGTATCCACACCAACATCCCTTTACAAATACATTGTTCCCTTTCACAAATGTCAACCTGCTGCCCAGCCTGTCTCCAATCCTCACTAATGCGTTCCTTCACTTAGTCCTCTTCCCAGAGTAGTGGAGTGGCCCCTTTCCCCCCAGATCCTCCCCTTACCGTTTGTTTTTATTGGATGGACCTGAAGGACTGACCGTAGCCAATCCTTTCAGAACCTCTCTGGGCAGCTGAAACGATAGTCATCCAGACCCTTGACTGATGCCTGTACATCTCGCCAACTGTGTTAGTGCTGACTGTGACCAATTACCCGCACTGTGGAGGCATGGGCCCCCCTGACCAAGAGCACTCCAGCCATGGCCAAGCCCCTGCACTCTTCCTATTTTGTATGGTCTGATGGTTGGCTTGCACATCTGGTTTGTTTGCTGTGTAAGCTTCTGGCACATGGTGCATCCGTGAGACTGAGAAGCAGTGTACTGTACAGGAAGACACCTGCTCTTTTGACTGAGGACTGCTGACCAGCAAGGCAAGCTCTCTGTCTCTGTAATTGTGATGAGGTAATGATTCTGTGAGGCTCGAGGCAAGTGCATGCTAAGATAGAAATTTTTTTTAAAATTCCAAAATATACTTTATTCATAAAAATATTTTTTTATATACATAGTCACAAATGTAGTTCAGTTCATACAGTAGCATATCAAGGAAACAAACAATCATTGGAGTTTGACTCTATTCAAACAAACCAAAGGCAACTCTTACTTGAACAAGACTATTATTACATTCATTTGAGGCACCGGGAGGGTCCAAAAACTGAACAGACTCCAATTTAACATCGGCAGAAAGACGTCAGACGGTGGTCTTTTCTCACTGCTCCTTGACGGCAGCTGCCCCAACTTTAAGTGTGTCCCTCAGAATGCAGTCCTGGACCTTGGAACATGCCAGTCTGCAATGTTTGGTCAGGGCCAACTCCTTATTCTGGAAGACCAACAAGTTTTGGGCAGACCAAAGAGCGTCTTTCACCGAGCTGAAGGTCTTCCAGGCACAGTCGATGTTTGTCTGTTGTGCATCCCAGGGAACAGAATGTAGAGCACAGAGTCCTGCATCATGGAGCTGCTCGGGACGAACCTCGACAAAAACCACTGCATGTTTCTCTCGGCCTCCTCTGCAGAGGCGCATTCCAGAAGGAAATGTGTGACAGTCTCTAAACCCCCCCACAACCTCACCCAACACTCAGCCGCTTTGGGGGCAGAGTGCAGTGATGCAGACAGACTGGGCTTATAAGGAGGATCTCACAAGTAGTGCCCTACTCATCATGTGAACAACGTTAAAATGCAGCCTGCGTGCAAAGTGTCCTTACAGCAGTTTTTAATTGCTAGTTACTGGTGTGACCTTTCATGCAGCTTTAAATTGAATAAATGAGCTACAAATGGATCAGAAAGTTGCCATGAGAGTCCCAAAAGGCTGACAGATGTCAAAGGCCAGCGTCTGTTGAGAGGTGAACGCAGCAGTGCCTTGATATTGGAAAATCTCTTCTCGCTGCTTGGAATTCTGTTTGAAAATGCAACTAGTTGCTCCCAACATTAAGAAAGGCCTTGCCCAATTTATTCGCCCAGATTTCCCACCACAGCTCACATTGTTCAGGCCCCTTTCAGATTTACAGCCAACCACATTGCTCTAGTTCTGAAGTAACATATTTTTTAAAAAGCCAGACTGGCTAAGGAGGGCAAATTTCCTTCCCTGAAGAACATGAATAAACAAAGTGAGTTTTTTTTACAACAATCCAGTAGTTTCACAATCACCACTGCTAACACTGGCATTTTTATAATTCCAGATTTTCATTAATGAATTGAAATTTCACCAGCTACCATGTGAGATTTGAACTCATGTCTCCAGGCCTCAGGCTGATTATCTATTTACATAACCACAATGCTACCGTTGCCAGTGTTTAAAGTGGTTAGAGATGACAGAATCAGAGAGGTTCCAGAGATGAGGAACTTCAGTTATGTGGAGACATTGGAGAAGTTGGGACTGTTTTTCTCAACGAGAATGCTGAGAAAAAAATGTGATAGATGGGCGCAAAATCATGAGGGGGGATGGACAGAGTATTTAGGGAAAATTGTTCTCATTGTTTAAAGAATCAAAAACAACAGTGTGTAAATTGAAGTTCACTGGTGAAAGCAGGAATGGAGACATGGAGAAAAACTTACTTGTGTGGTAAGTGGTTCGAGTCTGGAGTACACTGACTGACAGTGTGGTGCAGGCAGCTGTAATTGCAGCTTTCAAAAGGAAATTAGAATATTATCTGAAAAGGAAGATTTTTCAGGATTATACAGAAAGGCAGGGGAGTAGCACTAAGTAATTTTTTTCTTTCAGTGAGCCAGCATGGCGCAAACTCCTTCTGTGCCGTAACCATTCTGTGAATTATTCTTATTACACATTTGACATGATGCTTCAATGTATTCATATAGCTTTAAAGGCTGACATAGAGGTACCTAAAGAATGCATGCTTGTTATTGTTAATACTGCTGATACTGTCACTGGTAATGTCACGTTTAGGTGGTGGCAGAATTACCGGCTGAAGACAAGGTTTAACTGTACAATGATTGACTCATCAAAACCTTTCAAAGAGTCCATTAAGAGATAGAAAAGAAGCCTCCATTCTATTCTTGATGTCCCCAACCCAGTACTCACCAGCCATTCTGTTGGTAGCTTGTGCTTACTGACAGGGACCATTGTCAAACACAGCTGGGAGCATGGTGGTCAAGGGAAATCGGCTCTTTGTTTGCTCTGCACCATGTTATATTGAGTGCTTTGTCGAGTCTTAATCAGTCACAGGGGAGACATGGAAGCGCTTGAGGTGACGAAGAGAAAGAGTCATGCGATTGATTCAGAATGGGGGAGGATGTTACTGAAAAGAATAGTGGGACATGGGCTTTTCAATCTTAAAAGCAGGTGACAAGGGCATAAATTTATATGCATATAAAAATAATGAACACAGGTCCATTTAGCTTTGAGGTTCCTAAATCGTTTTGTTTGTGGACCATTTAAACAGTGAAAAAGAAAATGCAGACCACTACCTACGTCACCTGTTTTCACTTGCCAATGCCAAAATACTAATCTGAATTAATGGAAACTTAAGAAATCTGTAAAGATTTTCCTGCTTTTTTCACTTCTAAAAGTAATAAATTTATGTGCATTATTTTGTAAACTAAGTATCATGAGTTAGCTATTCATCTATGCCAAAAAGAAAAACATTAAATTGTAATATTTTAAACGTTAATACTGCAAGAGACAGCATGGCTTATGGGCCATGGAAGGCGTATTTGTAACGTGGCCAACAGATCAATTGTCAGCCAGAAAATCCTTCCAGTATTCTTGATGACAGGCAGTAAGAGTGGGAGAGTTCCCTGATCAGTTATCCTGTAGGTGGTAATGGTAAACCACTGTGGCACTTTGCCGATAAGTGTGGAACCATCCAGTGGAACTCCATGGCCCAACTCTTGGGAACAAGGATGGGAGAAAAGACAGGTATAGCTGACAAGAGAACATGTTTATTTGATGCTTTCTAATAAGTGTTATAAAATCATCACAATGAACTCCTGAGAAATTAATTCTTAATATGTCTATTTCAATCATTCAATATAAATGTGACTTAAACCTTGCTTAGAAGGCCTTAAAAGACCACGTTGTTGATGACAGCTTGTATTGTGCACATGGGTGCCAGTCTAGTTGTCTGATAACACTTGAATAGTGAGGGTGAGGAATATGGTCTGTGCTCTCATATGAGCTTGGTCGTGGTGCCCATATCAGTGACTTTCCTTTTGGACCAGCTCATGGACCACTTGGAGAAGCATCATGGACCAAATTGTGTGAATTACTGATCTAGCTAACCCAAGAGGATAGAGATGCCCCATTCAAACAAGGTAGAGACATTCTCCACCCACCCAAAGCTTAGATATTAAAGGAGATAGAAATCTGAATCTAGAACTCCAGTTTCCCTGAGATCATGATGGTAAGACAAAGTAACATAGTTTTAAACTATTGAAAGGTAAATTTTGGGATGTCAAGTTCCTCACTTTTACACAAAGAACCAGCAATGTTTGGAACATACGTTCTTGTAGACTTGCTATCTTTTATGAAGCAGCTGGATGCTGTAATCGGGTGTGCAAAGTTGTCTTTTTTAGACGGATGAGCAAAGAGTGAATGACCTCTTTACCTTTATTTATCTAGTGGAGATCTTACTGATTTACTGATACATCTGTATCCTGTGTGCTGACATAATGTGAAATGAAGATTAACATTACCCTCTCATGTTGCTGCCTTAGGAGAACAGACTGTGCACACTGGACTGTCATTTTGATTTCAGGTACTTATATATCACTTCTCATCCTTTTTAAATATCCACGTGTCCTCCTTCACATCATTGCCTTCCCCTCTTCCCTTCATTTTTTTTGCCCTATATATCCCTCAGTACCTTAACCTTGCAAATATCTATCAGTCCTAGTTTTGAAATTTTTAATTGAACTGGCTAAACTTTTTTGGGGGCATGTGAGTTCTGAAGTAATATTGGAACTCAAAACACTGGCACTGTTGTTCTCTCCACAGATACTTCCACAGCTGCTGAATTTCTCCAGCACTTTCTGCATTTATTCTGGGTTTCCTCTGCTCTTGGTGGAAGAGGAGTTGGAAAATCCAACTGAATAGAGAACAAAGTTACAACAGTCTCTCTGGAAAGTTGATCAAAAGACAATTATGTAGGTCCCTGTAGTGACCACACCAGAAACCAGGAATACTCAGGCTTCATTCATGGAGTGAGTGAGTTTTCTGAGTGTCTGTCAAATGGCAGCAGGGGAGTGATAACTGGCTTCACAGTCCCTGACCTAGCACTGGGAAAAGACTCAGTCAGGAACAGCTGTGATTCCGTCATGACCTAATAGCATGCTGATATCCACCATCTAGCTTCACACCTGAAAGGTGGGCATTTCTGAGACATAGTGGGAAGTTGTAGGATTCTGCGTAATCAAAAGTCAATACTGTCATGAAGGAGGAGAGAAAATCTGAGTGGGGCTGTGTGTAGAGAGAATCGATTGAAAAGAACTAAATCACGGGCAAGAATCTAAAAATGCCATGCGTGATATTTGGTGTGATGATTTATCCTCTGTGTTAATGCTCTTGTGGTCACGTAATCCAATCCTTACCACCTCATTATTTCCTGCATTAAGAAAAAGTGAGCTAAATTTTTGTGTATCACTGTCCAAAGACAATATTGCTCCTTGCAAAGAGAACACACAGTTCTTGGCATGGTTGGTGATTCCAAAACAATAGCATATCAAGACAAATCAGATCACATCACTGATCTCATTAAATCACAATTCAACCCTGCCCAGACAGTGTGATTTTTAATCTGATTTTGATTATATTTCATGTCACTAGATAAGCGCCTAGTCTGAAAAAACAAAGGCGTTAAATTACTCTTGTGGCAGTTAAAAGGCTTAACAGCCCAAATCAACAGTAAATATGACAAAGAAAGTAGTTCATCAATTAAAAAAAAAGCAGGGTGGTCTGATAATAGAGCAAACTTTCAAGCAGTGAGACATTATTTACAGGTACTCCTCTCTATGAATGTACTGAAGCAGTGATAAACCTTATGGTTAAAATAACAACTAGGTTTTGGGGAGGTCCAATGAACTTTCTGGGTTGCAATAACGAAGGAACTTGTAATAGGACAGATTCGACAGCAGAGGGCAATCAAACAATATTGGGAATGGGCACACAGTCTGAATGTTAAAATGCTGTCTAATATATTTTGTTTCACGAAGAGCAGGCGCCACACAGAAAGTGACAGCCGTAACCGGTAGTTTAATAGAATGCCAATGTTAAATTAGTCGATGCAACCACCACCCGCCACACACGCAAAAGCTAAATAGAAATAGGGTTTACTGCGTTATAAATGATTAGCTTGTGTTGCGGCCGGATTTGGGGTTAAGCAAACTGTGTTCCTACATTGCAAAATGTAGATTATCTTCTCCCATCAAGGCGCTGGTTGAAGCAGGATGGAGTTGGAAATTGGATGAATTCATTCTGGGGGAAGAGTTTTTTTTTGAGATGTTATCTCTTGTCCCGGGGTCAGTTCACAACTGTTCAGCTTTGTTTTTACGTTGACTGGCTTAAATTCGCTCTTTTAACATATCAGTTCTTCCGTTAACGAGCAAATCATTCAACAGAGGGAATTTGACTCTCCAGACAATCCCCGCGGGCATTTTTCCTTTATTTTTAAAAGTGTGAGATCTTAGAACAAGGTGACGAAAGGCCCCCTTCCCCCCACCCCAGGTACTGCACTGATAATAAAGTATTAAATGTCCCGGGCTGCAGACAGTTCAGGGATCCCCAGAGCTGTGGGTGTGTCTTTCGGGCAAGACGGGATTGAAAATGTGTCACTGGAGAATTTCAAGTTGTAACATTTCCACCACCGCACGCGTCTCTTACCTGAGACCACGCGACCAAACCAGCACCTTGACACAATTCAAGGGAAATGTCCCAGCAAATAGCAACATGCCTGGAATATACCCCGCGGCTGTCTACCGTGGCAAGAGAACACATGAAGAATCCGAATCCAATTTATCCTGTTTTTAGGGGATAGAGGGAGGGGTGGGGGGAGACCTGAAATGAGATCATTTCCACTACAGGTAATCACTGGGGACGGATTCTTTTCTGATCACATGTGCTGGCGAAACAACAGAAATGAGAATTACACTTTCATAAATAACACCACCACAGGTGGTACGTTGTAATTACAACGTGACATGTTTACACTGGCAGTTTCCATGCTAAATGAAGCCATGGCGGTTATGACAGAAATATGAAGGTAAGGACAAAGTATGTGGCCTTCAAATGAAGACTGAATAATATCTGTGCGTCCTGTTTCATTAATGTTCTTCCCTCTACTTCACATTTGTATGTTTTGTATGTGTAATGTTTTCAGGGATGGACTAATATATTTTACATACACAGACATTTACACTAACACGGATATGTGCATATTGTGACACAGCCACAGCCCCCTAAATCAGGACTAGAAGCTCTGGGCTTGAGTTCCATGCTAGAACATGGAAGGTGTCAATCATATTGTTGTTAAACGGGTTGATTGTTAGCCTGTTAAACCTTCCAAGATGCCTGATGATGAAAGTGGGAGAGTCCCATGGTCAACTGTCCTGCAAAAGGCAATAACAAACCACTGCAGTCCATTACTCAGCTATGGACCAATCCAATGGAAATTCATGGCCTATTAATGAGGATGGGGGGAAAGACAAAGACATAGATATGCACACATTTCTTGTATCACAATGACTTCTCCTGTCACTTCCCTGTTAAGTCTACTTCTCTACCTCCCTCTTCTTATTTCAGAATTATCTCTTTGGCCAAACCTTTAGCTATACCTCCCTTTGAATCTCCTTAAGGAACTCCATGTAAAATTTTGCTCAATGACCCATGAATTGCAATGGGATATTTAAATTCTTAAAGTCTTGCAGGAAGGCAATGGCCTAGTAATATTATAAACTGAAAACAACAAATGCTGGCGATTACAGCAGGTCGGGCAGCATCCATACAGAGACAGCAAGCTAACATTTTGAGTCCAGGTGACTCTTTATCAGAGCTCAAGTGTTATTATTACTGGACTATTAATACAGAGACCCAGGTAATGTTCTGGGGACCCAGGTTCAAATGGTAGATGGTGGAATTTGAATTCAATAAAACTCTAGAATTAAGAGTCTTTTGATGACCATGAAACCAATATCGATTGTTGGAAAAACCCATCTGGTTCATTAATGTTCTTTAGGAAAGGAAACTGCCATCTTTACCTGGTCTGGTCTACATGTGACTCTAGACCCACAGCAATATGGTTGGCTCTTAACTGCCCTCTGGGCAACTGGGGATGGGCAATAAATGCTAGCCTAGCCAGTGATGCCCTCATTCTGTGATTGAATAAAAAAGTGCTATATAAGTTGTTGCTGCCATTCTATTTCCTTCATATTTTTGTCATGTCTTGTCTGTCTGTCTTCATTAAACTTATTCATATGAATTTCCTGTGATTGCAGACTCTGCATTCTCAGCCCAAGTTATGTGACACTGTTTCGATAGTTATTTTTGAGATCTCCACCATTACCATTTGCAGTGGTAACTCCATTACCTGACCAACTTTTGCCTTCACATCTCCATCTACCACCAGCATCAGCAGAGCATACCAGTAACTCTTATACAACTGAACTCCAAACCCTAACTCTAGACCTGAGTGTTGAAGCCACCAACTATGTTTCCATCTTGACTTGGTAGAACCCAGCTTCAGGTTTCTTAAACATATCACTAAAAATACATGCAATGAAAAGATAAGCATCAAGAACCTAAACTAGTTATGGGTAATAGCGGGAAATATGGCTTTAAGACTTGTTTTGTATTATTAATTCACAGGATGTCAGCATTGCTACTGGGCCAACATTCATTTCCCCTAATTAATTATCGTTAAGAAGGTGACAGTGAGCCACCTTCTTGAGCCATTGAAGTTCATTGGGAGTAAGTAAATCTATAATATTGTTAGATGGGACATTCCTAAATTTTGACAGTGAAGGAGCAACAATATAAAAATCATGTTTGTGTGTGGCTTGAAGCAGAACATGCAGTTGCTGATGTTTCCATGTATTTGCTCCTCTTATCTTTCTTGGTGGTAGAGTATTGAGTATTGAGTAAGGAGTACTGATGAGTTGCCATGGTGCATCTTGTATTTACTTCTCTCACTGTGCAGCAACGTTGGCGGTAATGAATGCTTATGGTAGTGGATGGGGTGCCATAAAGGTTATTAGGTTAAGGATGTCAAGATTTGGGGACATTGACTTGCTTTGGGTTGGGTGCAAGTGAGGGAGTTAAATGGTCTTATCCCATTGTGGTTCGGGCAAATATTTATAAATTTAAACATACAATCCTTCCAAATACATTCTGTAACACAATGATCACCCCTGATTATTTTTCCTGCCTTCTCCTGTCCTGTTGGCTCTGGTTTCTCCTTTATCACTGGCACTGCCTCCTGTTTTCGCAGAAGCATTCTCTTTCTTCATTGTCTTATGTGGACTGGCACGCATAGTTCACTCACTAGGCAAACCAATGGTATTGGGTGGGGAATGAAGGCAAGTACTGAGGGGATTGTCATGGATTGTAACATCAGTGATTTCCTGATGAAATTGCTTCACTGAACAGATCAGCTGTTGCATCATGAGGCCACCAAAATATAGCCTGAGAGAATACAAATGTGATTGGTGTCCAGTGCAAACGCCTGGCTTTTCCTTTGTTCTGTAACGCCAAGTGAAAACTGTGTGTTCCTCGAAGATAATGCCATTAGGCTCATCTCACTAAGATACAAACTGAACTTTAACTTCCTGCAGTCAGGACACAATAGCCTTCAAACTTGTAATAGGTTAAAGCCAACCAATGTTAAAGTTACTATTTCGCTCTGAAACTTCCCTATTGATTAAGATCGACCTTGGTGATTAAATTGGATATAATGTATTCAAATTATCATTGTACATTGCAGTGGCATTCTGTACTAACTTGAATGGATTGCTTTGATTGATGTGGTATGGTGTTGGAATGTTTGAATGATAGAGAAAGAAAGACTTGTATTTATATAATGCCTTCCATGACCTTAAGATACCCAAAATACTTTTCAGCCTATGAGGTACATTAGAAGTGTGGAGTGAATGTTGTAATGCAGAAAATGTGACAGTCAATTTGTGCACAGAAAGCTCCCACAAACAGTCATATTAAACTGACTTGCTAATCGGATTTTTTTTTGTGTGTGTGATGTTGATTGAGGAATAAATGTTGACTGCTCTTCTAAAACATCTGAGAGGGAAGTCAGGACATAGGTTTAACATCTCATTCAAAAGGCTGCACCACTGATGGTACAGCATGCCGTCAGTCTTGACAGGAGGTGGTGGTATATTGGTGTAGAACCCCAGTCTAATCTTCTGCAAACATGGGTGCGAATTCTACCATAGCAAGTGGTCATATTTGAATTCAATAATAATCTGTAATAAAAAGCTAGGTTAATGGTCACCGCATTTTGATTGTTGTGAAAACCCATATAGTTCATTAATGTCCTCTGGGCAAAGATTTCTGCTAATCCTTAACAGATCTGGCTCACATGTGACAGCAAATCCACAGCAAAGCGATTCTTAACAGCCTCTGGGCAATTAGGGATGGACAGCAAATGCTGGTCTAGTTTGAGGCATCCGCATCCCATGAACAAATAGAGGAAAAGCCTGTGTTGATTCCTTTTGTGATCACATCTTGAACCATGTGACTGAAGAGTGAAAACTGAAAGAACTGCGGGTGCTGGAAATCAGAAACAAAAACAGAAATTGCTGGAAAAGCTCAGCAGGTCTGGCAGCATCTGTGATATCAGTTCTGAGGAAGGGTCACTGGACCTGAGAGTTAACTCTGATTTCTCTCAGCAGATGCTGCCTGACTCACTGAGCTTTACCAGCAATTTCTGTTCTTGTTTGTGACTGAACAATGAGTGTGTTGCATCTGAGACAGGGCTGATACGAATTATTAAAAGGCAAATTACTGCAAATGCTGGAAATCTGAAATAAACACAGAGAGAATGCTGGAGAAACTCACCAGGTTTGGCAGCTCTTTCCACAGACCCTTCGAGATCTGCTGAGTTTCTACAACAATTTCTAATATAGATTACAGTCCTCACCACTGCAACTCAAACTATATATTTCTCTAACTATATTCCTCTAATTAAAACAACGATTGCAAAATAGTTTAAGAAGTTTTGCTTCCCAGTATGTATGTGTGTGTGACACCATTCCTGGGGCTTTCAAGCTGGGGAGTTGGGACTTCACCCAGATTCTGTATACAAGCCAAAGCTAAAAAAAAACAAGTGACCTGGAACGTTAAGTCTGATTTCTCTCCATAGTGGCTGCCAGACCTGCTGAACTTTTCCAGCAATTTCTGTTTCTGTGTAAAAGCCCTCAGACTAATGAAGCAGATTGATTATAGGGATACCACCCCCTACACCGGGCCTGTGCACAATTTCTTACGCAGATTTGTCCCGTTGATGAAAACCAGACTCCCAAATGTTAAAAACGCAAGAACTAAAAAAAGAAAGTTGCAGCAGATTCTTGGGAACTTTATGAATTTCAAACGTTCCAATTTTATTTTTT
This sequence comes from Rhincodon typus, assembly GCF_021869965.1. Classification (NCBI taxonomy): domain Eukaryota; kingdom Metazoa; phylum Chordata; class Chondrichthyes; order Orectolobiformes; family Rhincodontidae; genus Rhincodon; species Rhincodon typus. The sequence continues at coordinate 10,734,908 of NC_063347.1, forward strand.
TTAAAAGGAAAGTTCACAGCACTGTTTACTAAGTCAAAATATTTGGTGCAACATATATAGGAGATTTTTTGACGGGCCCCCTCTGACACTTGGCGGAGTCCCAATTTTTCCACATTGTAAATCTCTGTTAAACATTCTGGTTTAAGATTACAGAGCGAGGCGATTGGCCCGGCGCTTGCTTCCCGAGGGAGGGACCCGAGTCTTGATTGGTTGATTTTTAAATAGGGGAGCAGGGGAATGGGGAGGAGCTTGCGGAGGAAAACTATATATGAAATAGTCATATGAGTATGCCAGTGTGTCTGAAATCTGCAACAAGACAGAGAAAAAAAAATTAAGAGGGACTTTAAAAAAAAAAGAAAAAGAAAAAGAGAAAGAGAAAGAGAGGGGTCAAGATTTAAAGCGAGTGAAAAAGCAGCAGCGATTTCTAATGTAGAGACGGAGATTGTTGACAGGACAGTGCTGGAGGGGAGGCTGCAGTACAGAGCTTGGTGATGCAGGACGCAAAACTGGATGATTTCATTTGTCATCTTCGCAAAGAAATGGTGAGTTAAACAGAGGGTTCATTGGAAAAGTTTCAGCGGCGATTTGTGTCGACTGTGCTTTTTTTTTTGTTTAAGAAAAACTCCCCGAATGCTAGCAGTTATTTCAAATTTTTTAAAAAATAGATTGATAGGGATTGGATCACTGCACCTAAAAATCCAGTAGCTTTTGGAACCCTAAATAATTCTTTAAATGACACATAGGACAGTCTTTGAATTCTCTATACTGTACGTTATTAGAAATTTTTACATATTTTACAGTTTTTGGTGCTCAGAAACGAGTCAAGTTTCTTAACTTGAAACGATATATTTTTTAAACCTTCTGTTAGGTTTTATGATCTAAGATTATGGGGGTGTCCGGTTGAGTTTCTGGCTGTGGCTGTGGTTTTGATTTAGTAATTCCAGTCTTTCACGATAAAAGGAGCACAGGGTTCAATATAATTAGCAGTGTGGGTTGGGTTTGGGTGGGATAATAGAGGCAGATGCTGTGGACAACATTAACTCAAGCGATACACCATTCAGCTAGTTGAGAACTGACCGCACCCCCCGCCCCAACCCTGCACCAAAACCTTCATCGGGGGGAGGGGGAGCAGTTTGGGAAGAGAATGCGGAATCCTTTGTGAAATGCAGTGTGCAGTAGGCCAGGTGAGCTGTAGTATGTCCAGGTGCACTGCATGAAGCACAGTTAACGTGTTAGTACCTGCCCGCAGCGCCTGTACTGCTGGAATGGAATGTTTGAGAGAATCTGACCTTTTTACTCGTCTCTAACTCATCAGAAACAGCGAAGGTGCTGCCTTCTCCACAGGGAGCCCAGCTCTCCTGGTTAAAGGGGCCTCTTTGAGTTCTCCTCAGAGCTTTGCCGTCAGCCCCAGACATTCCTAGGGACTGTCCAACGACAACCTTCAGCGCAACCACACTCGAGGGCTGGTTGGAGAAAGAACAGCAAGATCCCAGGTTTCAGGCTCAAACGTAAAGTTATGGTGGGAGGGAAGGAGAAAGAGGTTCTCATTTCCACCCGTTGCATCTTTCACTTTCCCTTTCCCATTCCCAGCTTGGGGTATTGGGCCAGGGGGCGATGTGGAGCGTGCAGTGAGCTAGTCGCAAGGAAGGAGTGATGGGCCAAGTGGCCTCGTGTCCTGAAGACATTAGACTAACTATTGACCAGGGATGCAGCTCTTGATGGTCCATTCCGACACCAAAATGTATGTATCGGTTGGGTCGCCAGAGGGAGCTCAGTGGACAACTTTAAGCCTTCAGCAATTAAATTCCCTCGTGTCAATTTCCCTCGTGGACCCAAACTGCAAAAGACATCCAAAGTTTACACTAAATCAAGTGTTACTCTGCCGGAAGTTAACTCCTCCTTTCGTTGAAGTCGGGAACGGTTTAGATAAGGCATGCGGGGCACCTACCGACCCAGAAAAGCTTTAATTTACTTTATCGGCAGTATTGTATTGTAAATCAGCGTGTGTGACATAAACCTCCAGGATTTGCTGAAGACCTCAATTTAATTTCGAAGCATGTATTGCAAGAATCTGAAGAAATGAAAACCATCTTGGGCAGTGTCATTGGAACAACATACGTTCTAGATCTCTCAATGCCTGCCCTTGATACAGCTGAAGCTATGGCTATGCTTTAAAGATTATAAATAAAGCTGGCTTCACACAATAGAAGTCAAGTGTTTTGCAGGACATAATGGGATTGGGGCTAAATAGATATTCATGTATCCATTAATCAGTAATGGAATTACTGTGGATTTTAGTGGATTGGAAGACATTTTGATTGTATGGGAGAGAAGCAGGTCAATCAACAGACCCTGATATATAGTGGAACATGGGTGGGCCATTCAGCCCCTCAAGCCTATTCAGTGCAATGATGGCCTATCTGAATCTTGGCTTCGTCAACTTTCCTTGCCTCCTTTTCTTTTTATACAATTGTCGAGCAAAATTCTATCAATCTCAGATTTGAAATGATTATTTATCATCATCTCCTTTATGTGGGGAAGTTCCAAACTTGTATCACCTTTTGTGCACAGATAGTAAAGCGCATGATTATGTGGGATATACAGCACAAATAGGCCGCTTGACCTTTCCATTGTCTCTGCTCCACTAGGGCCTCCTTCCAACTTTCCTCAAAATCTTATCTTCTATTCCCTTTTTCTTCCGCATACTCGTCAAGTTCCTCAAAATACATTCATACAATTTGGTAGCGAGTTCCATATTCTTGAAATCTTTAGTTGAAAATAATTCTGAACTCACACTTGGAATTCTTTGTTACTACTGTACCTTATGCACAGAACATGAAGCCACATGATAACGTAGACATGTACACAGATTTGGACCCATATGAGAAAGGTACATACATTATACACAATCATGTGTATTTATATGTGTACAGGCATATACATTTACACTTCCACATAAGGAACACCCGACCGCTTACACAGTGATACTAATGCAAGTATTTCCATTTGTAGGCACATATTTCACTCGCTCAAATTGAAATGAGTAAAATAACTTTTCAGCAAATCAGAGTCCTAAAGTATATTGAAAAAATAATTACCTATAATCAAATTGAATTGCTTATTGTTTTCTTGGATTTTGTCTTTGACCAGATAAATATGAAGGAGGCAGGGGCTTGTCTTCGAGATCAAATGCAATGCATGATGCAGGCATTGCAGGACCTGAAGCAGATTCACAACATCAGCACCCTGAGCCTGAAGGAGGAGGAGGCAGCACCCTTGGCCCCTGTCAAGGGAAGGAACTCACATAGTTTTACCTCCGATGTCTCTGAATCGGACACATATGACTCAGCTTGTTGCCTTGTATCTCCGAGAAGTGAAGAGGAAGGCAGTCCATCAGTATTTGCATCACCCAGCAGTGACAGAAGCTTAGAGTTTGACTCTGGCTATTCTGAAGCATCTGGGCCCACGTTGACAAAAGCAGCACGAGTAGGAAGCTCACCGTGTTTGAGGGAGAATAGACTTCCCACTGCTGGGATCTTGAGAAATAAAATCGGCTTAGGACCAAACAAAAAAATAAGACCTAAATCTACTTCTGATGTTTATTCAGAACAGTGCTCCTGGAAGATTTTCGATTATACAGATCCAAATGACTGGACAGTCAATTTGCTCTCCCAAAGCAGGAATAGACAGCCCCTAGTACTGGGAGATAATTGTTTTGCAGATCTGGTGGAAAACTGGATGGACCTTCCGGAGGAGACTGACGAGATGATGGAACCAAAGGCAAAGGATCACTCCGGCAGATGGTTGGGGAAGCCTCATGAATTCATCCTGAACATCTCTGGAAATGTGAGGCGTAAACTGGCCAACATCTCGAGATCTGACAGGTCAAAGAGTACAGATCCAAAGCACCAAAGCAACAGAGACAACAGCCATGCACATTTGCAATCAAAGAGACTCTCTTGTCCGACAAATTTGGGTAATTACATGCCAAAGCTCTCTTATCTGCATCGTTCTCACACGAACCTACCCCAGACGCATGAAGCATCAACAACAGACTTTGATAAGTTTATTGCTTTGATGAAAAGCAGAAGTAGGAAACCAATTATTTGCAAGGACACAATTAGTTATGTATAGAATAAACAAAATGAACACTGACTGTTGCACTTCCAACATGAGGTGTATAATTAATCTCTTTTTTTGTATCACTTTTTGATATAAGCCAAAATGTTTATAGCCATGTAGTTTGTGTACATACATTTTATATTTTATACAGTGCCTGAAAATAAACAAATGATTCTTCAATGGTTTTGCTCAACAAATTTGTTTATTTGGCTGTCAAATTCCAGTACAGATAATCACTACAATTATATAAATGTGTGTAATCCTTTCCATGGCACACTAAAGATATTTGTCTTCATTAGCATTTTCTGGTGTGTGCCCTCTGTCCAGCTTTACACTTCAGTTTGATTCAAAGCAGAATCACAGTCAAACTCAACCAGAATCGGCCCTCACTTTACAAACAGTTAGCATCTGTTACTAAACAAAGTTGGCTCAATTAACCCAAAGTTCTCATAGCGTTGGTGATGATTAACTTCTGCATGGTTCCTTCAGAAGGGGGAAAAGAAATTTAACGTGCTTTCTTTTCCTTCCAGTGTGTTTCCATAATTAAGCAAGCTGCAGAATATACAATCCTAGTCAATATAAAAATTATTCTTTGCAAACTGGGGTCTCTACAACAAGAAGCAAATTGAGATGAGTTCAAAAAGGGTGGAAGCCAGCTATATACTTAATCTCGAGGAAGCATATTAATCATTGTATTGCTCTGTTTTAGTTCTGCATTGCAAGAGTTAAGTACATTAGGTGACCTACCTAAAAGCAGATCCTATTCAAAAGCCTATCACATTTCAAACGTTATTTCTAAAATTATACAGCCCTCACTAAGTGTTCCTCCCCTTTGGAAAATGTGATGAATTGAATATGTGGTACAAGGTGACCAGAAATGAAAGAGGCTATTCTCAGCATTGTGATTATTGTGGCTGCATTGTGCGCTCCCTATCACTATAATAATCAGCAGCAGATGCTCAGGCTCTTAATACAAACCCACAGGAAAAGTTACCAGGGTAAAATCAAAATGTTTTTCATCCATAGCTGGACTCTTGTCACCCAAGGAGACTTGGCAGAGATTGAGAAACTCCAATTAATCCTCAATCAACTCAAGGACTAGATTAACTGTAGCTTGAGAGCAACTTCAACCATTTCTCGCAGTCAAAACAAAACAAAACAGTGTGGGGGACACAGGAGTAAAGTATTACAGGAGAGAACATAGCAAAGTATCATTTTTAACTGAAGCTGTTTGCTTCAATAAATTGTGAAAATTAAACTTGAATTAATATTTTGCCAATTTTCTTATTGTTACTTAATACAACATTGGGAGGTTTAACAATTTCAGTTACATTATGTATGATGAGGTCTTCCCACTCATGCAACATTCAGAATGAGGCAGTCTTGTCTCTGACAGGCTTGTGATTCTGAAATCAATCACCACAAGATCCAAATCTTTCCAGAGTGCGGACGGTTTCTTTGGTGACATTTTCCTCTGCGTAATCACTTTTTCTTTCTGTCATTACTTGTCATTAATTGTGTTGCCAAAATTAATATGGTTACTATTTCCAAGTTCAAACCATCCTATTAAACTGCTGGTTTGGCATTTTTAGTCAATATGTTTATTGGCCTTTCATATTAAATGTATTTTAATTTGCAGGGACACTTGTGCTCATTTGGTGAATGGTATCTGAGGATTTGCTCATGGTTATGATTGGTCACTGCTCTGAAGTGCTTTTAAACATGACTCAGATCCGGATAAAATTTATCTGCTGCCAGCCATTCACTGTTGATGAATATCTTTCGTTACTACATGGAACTTGCATTTCTCACACTAGTATGGTGGCTGTAGGCAATGGGTGGCAATGTAAAATGCTCTGAGTGAGCCTGACAATGTAGTGCCACATTACTGAATTAGGAGCCAGCCTCGTGTGATTGAGACAACGACAGAATGGAACTGTGGATGTCCCAATGTATGTCAAGTACGGTCTTTACTGTGAACCGGAAGAAAGATTCAGGGGACATATTCACCATGAGACAGAGTTAGATTCAAAAGTAGATTCTGGAATGAAATAACAGTGCAGCCTAGATGTTTTGCTTCAGGCGTCACTATTCAATGATGAGTAAAATGTCCAGACGTGACTTTGGAAATTTGAACCAATATCTGTGGTGTTTCAGTTGATCATTAACTACATAGAGTATTTTAGGAGAGCAAAGAAAACAATAGTATTACAAATATCTAAGTTGGACCAATAATGATGGAAACAAGTGCAAGTAGCTGAGTGAGAGGTACATGGAAGGAAGCCTCAGTACTCTTTTGTTTTACCGGATCTGGTAGAAAATAATAGGAAAATTAACATCATCATCTTCCTCAGTTGTACAGTCAATCTCCAACTTCAGGGCCTTCACATGCTCCTCGATGTTTTGCTGACTGAGCATTGTCACAATTTCTGATAATCTGAAGAGAAAGAAGGAAAATATTAAGGAGAAATTTTAAAATAAGTACAACCCAACTACATTTGACACCAGAAACTATTTGATATCTAATTGTATTATGTAACCTTATTACAATTCAATTGATCCAAACTGTGGGGTTTATTTCACTCTTTGAAAGGCAATTTTTTTTTGTAACCATTACCATACAGATCATTTGTAGAGTAAATATCCATGTTCACAGAATCAGAAGGCTATTTGGCCCATTCTGCCTGCATGGGATGTTCAAACAAGCATCATTACCGAGTGCCAAGCTCCTGCTTTTTTCTCCACATATTATGTTTATCCAAATATCGCCCCATACCATTCTGAATGCCTCATTTAAACCAGTCTCCAACACTGTACCAGGCAGTGCCTATTGAGTGGAAACATTTTCCATGTATCACTCTTGCTTCTTTTGAAAATTACTTTAAATAGAACACAGAACAGTATCGCACAGTACAGGCCCCTCGGCCCACGATGTTGTGCCGAACTTTTACCCTAAACCTAAGGTCTATCTAACCTCCACCCCTACATTATATTATCATCCATGTGCTCTCCTTCCTTTTACAAGCCGGAACGGTTTCTCTGTTTTCCATTCTATCTAGCCCACTCATGGTTATGAAAACCTTTATCAGATCTCCTCTTAGCTTTCTTCTCTCCAAGGATAAAATCCCAACTTCTTCAATCTATCCTTACAACTGAAATTTCCAATCCCTGGCACCATTGTGGTAAATCACTTCTGCACTCACTCCAATGCATTTGTATCTTTCCTGTAATGTGACATCCACAAATGTACAAAATAATCCAATTGAGGTCTAACAATTATAAAAGTCTTAATTAAGTCCAATATCACCTTCTTGCTCTTTTACTCTACGTTCCTACTAATAAAGCTGAGTATATCATATCCTTTGATTACTGCTCTCTCCACTTGTCCTGCCATCTGCTTCTGCACCTCTTTTAGAATTGGACCCCTATTTTATATTGTCTTTCAGTGTTCTCCAACTAAGGTGCATCACCTTACACCTCTCTGCGTTGAAACTCATCTGCCATCTATTTGCCCGCTACACCAACTATGTCAGAGTTCTTCACAGTCTTCCTCACAGTTTACAAAACTTCCAAGTTTTGTACCAATTTGTCTGGACTCACAACTTTAGAAAGGCACTTTCCTTATCATAGTACCATAATCTTTCTGAGATTCACTTCCAAACTTATTTCAGTTAGAACTACCAGCACAGAGAAAAAGATTCCATTCCTTCAGTTCAAGTTGCATTTGACTCAATGTTGCACAGGTGAAAGGGTTAAAGGTTTATACAACCATATCTGAAGCAAAGACGTTCAGTTTAATGCAATAAGGTACACAGTAGCATACTTCATTCGTGAGAACACACCGGAAGCTGCAAGCTAGCAGTTGAATAATACATGCAGTTTTGCAAGTTCTACAATTTTCTGTTTACGTATTTAAAACAAACCTTGCATTAATATAGCACCGTTCATAACTACTGAACTTCCCAAAACCTGTTATAGCTAACAGAGTATAGCACCTGGAAGGATATTCCTGCCTTGCGAGGAGTCTGGTGATGATATCTGGGATAAATTGACTTAGATATTACATGAGACTGGCCTAACTTAGCTTGCATTCCCCAGAGTTGAGGAAGTTAAGGGTGTTCCAATTGAGGTGTTTAAATAATAAAGGAAATTGACAGCAAATACAAGGAATGCATCTATCTTCTAATGGGGAAACCAGGATAAGGACACATCCATTTTATTCATTGATGTGATGCAAGGCCAGTATTTGTTGTGATTCCTAATTGTCCTTGAAAGCAAATAAGAGTCAGCCACTTTACTGTGGATTTGGAGTCACATTGATGGCTGATAACGTTCCTTAAAGGACATGAGTCAACCAGATGGATTTTTACAAAAATCGACAATAGATTCAATTTATGAGACAAGCTTTCAATTGCAGAATATTGTAGTCAATTGAATTTTAATTCCCATTCCTGTGATGGAATTTGAACACTCACCCCCAGACCATTAGCTGGCCCTTTGGATTACTACTCTGGTAACATTACCACTAATCTACCGTCTCCCAATTAAAATTCTCTTAAAATCTGGACGAGGTTGCCTAAAGTTTAATGCAAAATAATGTGGAACAAATTTCTATTAATACTGAATTAATTGAGGTGCCTGAAAGAATGATACATACTTCAGGAAGAGATATGGAACATAGGGAAAAAATGGAAATTGCTGTCTGAATGGTAGAGCAGCTCCAATGAGTAATTGGTTTATTCTGACTCGTAATTCTTCAAGTTAATGATCATTTCCAGGTTTTAGATGATTTGGGCATTCTGGAACAAAAAGTCACAAAACTTCTTAAAACTTCTGCAACTGACCTTGTTCTGTTATTATGGGGTAAGATCTGGGCAAGTCCAAAATTAGGTGACAGCAGTAAAATACAGTCACTAAGAAATGAGACAGGGAATTTAGAAGAAATTTTTTTTTGGTAGTGAACGGCGAGAAAATGGAACTACAGGAAGTAGTTCTGATAAATAATGTTGATGCTTTCAAGAGTAGACTGGATGAGTACATGATAGAGAGGGGAGCAAGGGGTTGCACTGATAGAGTTTAATGAACAGAAGGAAGCTTGAGTTGTGTATAAACACTTGTGCAAGCCAGTTGGACCAAATGGCCCATTTCTGAGCTGTGTATTCCATGTAATCTTTGAAATTATATTCTGCATTTAGTAAGCACTGTATTTACATCATACAGCACTTGACAGAGACACACACCATTGTGGTGTAATCAAAAATGGAATTCTGAGCTAAAGAATGAGATGGGGGAGGTGATCAAAAGTTTCCAACAGTTGGGTTTTAAAGAGGGTCTCAGAGGTAGAATGAGAGTGAGAGTCTCAAAATGTATTTGTAACTTGCTGCTTTACCAAATTATTGGAAGTCCTTGTGCATGAATCACAAAAAAGCTAGCATATAAATTCAGAAGGTAATGGGGAAGGCAAATGGACTGTTGGCTGTTAGTTCAAAGGGAATAGAGTATACAAATTGTAGGGTCTTGGTAAATCTGTACAATCATTGTCCAATGGCATTGAAAATGCAAAACAAAATGTCAAATTTTTAATGGTCCAAATAAAATTAGTTTGCTTGATGAGCTACAAAAAGAATTTTGAGCACATGCCATTTCATAGGTGATATGTCATGGTGGTAAAATTTGCCTATTATTTGACCAACAACTCGCTTCTTAAATGTATTCATAAATAAGCGAATACTGTTAAAAAAATCATTTTGTCACAGTTTTTTTTGTAAGGGCATTTGATAAGAGACCACACACAAGAGTATTTAATTAGATAAGAGCCCCTGCTGTTAGATAGAACGGCTACAGGATTGGCTAATTAATAGAAGGCAGAGAGTCAGGATAAGGGGTCATTTTCAGGATGACAACTTGTAACTAATGGAGTGCCACAGGGATCAGTGCTGGGACTACAATTGTTTCCCGTATATATCATTTACTCAGATGACAGAAGTGAATATATTATCATCAAAATAGCACAAAAATAGAACAGAGGGTTACTGACAGGTTAAGTGAGCTGTCAAAAACTTGTTGATTGGAATATAATGTGGGAAAATGTGACATTATGCACTTTGGCATGAAAACGAGAAGAGCTGAAAATTATGTTAATAGAGAAAGACTACAGAAAGCTGCAACTTGGAACGATTCGTAAGTCCTTGTGCATGAATCACAAAAAGCTAGCATATAAATCCAGAAGGTAATGGGGAAGGCAAATGGACTGTTGGCTGTTAATTCAAAGGGAATATAGTGTAAAAATTGTGGGGTCTTGGTAAAGCTGTACAAATCAGCACACCGAGAATACTGTGAACAATTTTGGGCCCCTTATCTAAGGTAAGATATACTGGTATTGGCGGCAGTCCAGAGAAAGTTCACTAGGTTGAGTCCACATATGGAGGGATTTTCTTATGAAGCGAGGTTGAATAGGTTGGGCCTGCACTCATTGGAGTTTAGAAAAATGAAAAGACATCTTATTGAAACATATAAAATTATTAGGAGGTTTCACAGGGTAAATGCAGAAAGGTTGTTTCCACTTGCAAGAGAGTCTAGCACCAGAGGGCACAATCCCAGAGTAGTGATGCCCATTTGAGATGGAGACAGGGAGGAAATTCTTCTCTCAGATGGTAATCAACATATGGAATTCTTCTATAGAGAGCTGTTGAGGCTGGGATGTTAAATATATTCAAGGCTGAGATAAACAGATTTTTAAGGGAATCAAGGTTTATGAGCATAAGGCTGAAAGAGGAGTTAAGGATTATCAGATCAGCCATGATCTCATTGAATGGTAAAGCAGACTCAATGGGCTTGATGGCTCACATCTGCTCCTATGTCTTATGGTCTTTTGCACTCATCAAGACTATTTGCGAGAATACCAATTCGAGAGGAAATCCCAACATTTATATGATATGGAAGGACAGTGCTAATTAGTTGGCAAGTGGACTCTGACTAGTAGAAATATTGTCATGGAGAATGCACCAATTAATGCTGATTGACAATTAACTGCCAGACTTTGTTTAAAATTTCAACCAGGCTGGGAAGTCTCTGGGAAATGAACCAGCAAATGGCTGTCACCTATGTTGTAGGGTTCATTGGTGACAAATTTTCATTGGTCAATTTCTCAGGGCAATGTCCTGACCAATCAGAGTCAAACCTCCCAGTTGAAAATTTAAACAGAACCTGGAGTTTGCTTCCCTAACGGAAACTGTGAACCCAATGGGATTTCACAACAATCCATGATAGATTAATGATCAGTATTATTGGACTAGCTTTGTATTCCAGAGATTTTTTTTCAGTGAATTTAAATTCCATTAACTTTCATGTGTCCAGAGCATTAGGATTAATGGTCCAGTAACACTTCTACAATGCCACCACCTTCTCACCTTCCATAAACTGGAGATTACTCAAAACATTTGTCCATATGCCAATCTACATTGCCCCTGTCCATAAAACATTTGTTCACCTAACTAATGGCTTCTGGTTTACGAATATCTTGATTTAAAATTTCTCATTTTTATGTTCAAATCCCTCTATGTCTTCACCCTTTCCTATCTCTGCAACTTTCACCTGTGCTACAACCATACAAAAATTTTGCATTCCTCCATATCTGGCTTCTATGCATTGGGTCAAAGTCCTGGAAATCACTTCCCATCAGCAATGTGGGTGTGCCTACACAAGATGAACTGAAGTGGTTCAAGGTAGCAGGTCAGCACCATCTTCTTGTGTAGAGATGGGCAATACATGTTGGCCTGGCCAAGTAATGCACACATGCTGTGTATAAATAAAAACAAAATTCTCACTCCCTTTCCCCACCATTGGCAGTTCTTCCTTCAATCATCTAATTCATTAGTTCCAGAATTCTTTCCCTGAGACACTCCAATTCCTTTCTTAAAAAAAGAATCTCCTCACAATCTGCCTCTTTGATTTTGGGGGCATTAATTACCTGAATCCAATGATTAGAGTAAATTCAAGCATTAGATATCGTAAGCTTCATTTGCTGCTTATAAATAGATACACATTTAAAACTGAGTTATCTCGGCATAGCAGTGACAGGACAATTAACAACAGAATGTGGACTAACTGCAAAGTATGATTGAAGTTTGACAAGTAGTAGAGTGGAAAAGTCCATGGTCAATCTTATCTGCTTGCAAATTTCTTATTTGCAAAAATTTACATCATGACATCATATTGTGTCAATAGAACATAAGAACATAAGAACTAGGAGCAGGAGTAGGCCATCTGGCCCCTCGAGGCTGCCCCACCATTTAATAAGATCATGGCTGATCTTTTTGAGACTCAGCTCTGCTTACCCGCCCACTCACCATAACCCTTAATTCCTTTACTGTTCAAATATTTATCTAGCCTTGCCTTAAACACATTCAGTGAGGTAGCTTCAACCGCTTCAAAGGGCAGGGAATTCCACGGATTCACAACCCTTTGGGTGAAGAAGTTCCTCCTGACCTCAGTCCTACATCTGCTTCCCTTTATTTTGAGGCGATGCCCTCTAGTCCTAGTTTCACCTGCTAGCGGAAACAACCTCCCTGCCTCCACTTTATCTCTTCCCTTCATAATCTTATATGTTTCTATAAGATCTCCCCTCATTCTTCTGAATTCCAATGAGTATAATCCCAGTCTACTCAGTCTCTCCTCATAATCCAACCCTCTCAACTCTGGAATCAACCGAGAGAATCTCCTCTGCACCCCCTCCAGTGCTAGTATATCTCAAGTAAGGAGACCAAAACTGCACACAGTACTCCAGGTGTGGCCTCACCAGGACCCTATACAGCTGCAGCATAGCCTCCCTGTTTTTAAACTCCATCCCTCGAGTAATGGCAGACAAAATTCCATTTGCCTTTTTAATTACCTGCTGCACCTGCAATCCCACCTTCAGTGATTCATGCACAAGGACACCCAAGTCCCTCTGCACAGCAGCGTGCTGCAATTTTTTACCAGTTAAAACATAGTCCATTTTGCTGTTATTCCTACCAAAATGGACTACCTCACACTTATCAACAGTGTACTCCATCTGCCAGACCTTTGCCCACTCACTTAGACTATCTATATCCCTCTGCAGACTTTCAGTGTCTTCTGCACACTTTGCTCTACCACTCACCTTAGTGTCATCTGCAAATTCTGACACACCACACTTAGTCCCCAACTCCAAATCATCTATGTAAATTGTAAACAATTTAGGTCCCAACACTGATCCCTGAGGCACACCACTAGCCACTGACCACCAATCAGAAAAACACCCATTTACCCCTACTCTTTGCTTTCTGCTGGTCAACCAATCCTCTATCCATGCCAATCCATTGCCTATTATACCGTGCAACTTTACCTTATGTAGCAGCCTTTGGTGTGGCACCTTGTCAAATGCCTTCTGGAAATCCAGATACACCGCATCCACAGGTTCCCCATTGTCCACCATGCAAGTAATGTCTTCAAAGAATTCCACCAAATTAGTTAAACATGACCTACCCTTAATGAACCCATGCTGGGTGTTCGCAATGGGACAATTTATAACCAGATGTTTTGCTATTTCTTCCTTAATGATAGATTCAAGCATTTTCCCCACTACCGAAGTTAAGCTAACTGGCCTATAGCTACCTGCTTTTTGTCTACTTCATTTTTTAAACAGTGGCATCACATTGGCTGTTTTCCAATCTGCGGGAACCACCCCAGAGTCCAGTGAATTTTGGTAAAATTTTGGTGTTCTACTTTCATATTAATTTCGAAAGTCATAAGTCCAAATTTATTGTGCAAACGTGACAATGTACACCACCAATGGCTACAATGTAGCACTTAATTATTATGTCTTCTGATGTGCTTTATGGTTTTCTATGTTAGACTGTGTCACATACACCACAGAAAGATGAGTTCTTGTTGAATCAGATATCTTGAAGCTTATTTAGAACACTAATTATTTATAAAGCTACAATATTAGAGAGATACACATGTAGTTTGGGTTTGGTGCTTACTGTTGTTACTGTGTTACACACATATAACTGTCTGACTGAACACACTACACTGACTCAATGTCACAGTAGAGTGATTGTATCTTTATGCTAGAATGCGACATGTTGTGATGTCAGGAATGATTTTGAAGGTACTTTGCCTAAGTGATCTAGAGAGTACGCCATAACACGCCTCACTCTTTAGTTTGTGATGCAGACATACTTCACTGCTTTGCAGTGACTGAAAACCATACACAAATAGTATCCAAAAATAAGAACAGTCTGTGAGATGTTAAAATGAAAGCTGCATCGTATAGCAACTCAGAGATAGTAAGAACTGCCGATGCTGGAGTCAGAGATAACACAGTGTGAAGATTTCTGAAGAAGGGTCCTGACCTGAAACATCAACTTTCCTGCTCCTCTGATGCTGCCTGGCCTGCTGTGTTCTGCCAGCTCTACACTGTATGATCTCTGCATGGTATAGCAAGCCTTGGTTCAAATAACCTCCACTCTTTAACATCACTCCAGCTGAAGACTATATTTGGCTTTGACTTTCTAGAGGTAAATATGCTGCTTTGTAATCGTTTAAAATGGTGAATCAGTGACCTGTTTTTCATGAGTTCTCGTTTTTATTTCTAATGAAATTAACTTGTTTGTGTGTGTAAATAAAAATAAATAAAAACAGACACGCACAGCAATTTCTACTCTGCATCAATCGGGATATCAAACCATTTATTTCAAGCAGGTAAATATCTCCTTGGAAAGAAGATGGATATATACTTAGCCTAAACTTCACTTCACTTGACAAAGGGGCTACAATCCGAAAGTTTATGATTTCAAATAAACCCGTTGGACCATAACCTGGTATCGTCTGACTTCTGACCTTGTCCAGCCCAGTCCAACACCAGCACCTCGACATCGTAACCTAAACTTGTTTGAGATTTGTGCAACAACATCAATACTGTAATTTCTAACCTAAAAGATACTAGCTATAGTCTACTCTGTGCCCTGATCTCTGGCGGTACAGCCCTCTAAGCTCATTATTCTTTGAGTTTATATTTTAGCAGTGAATAGAAACCTATATCAGAAAACTGCATCAGCAACTAGGGAAGCATGCAGCAGCTCACTGAAGCTGTGTAAGTCACATTCCAGACCCTATAATATGAACCTATGGAGGAAACAGATTGGGTGCCTCCCTGTAATTGGGTCCTGGAGTCAGAAAGTGAAAATGAACATGTTATGCTTGACCAAGACTGGGAAATGTCTTACTCAGCAGACACACACACGAAACAGCAGAGTCTTGCTATGGTCTGGAGTGTGTGATACTATCAAGAGATCCTCTGCTTTTCTTTTTAAAATGATAGGAAATGTCTTGGAGCAGTATCAGAGAGGAAATAGCCACAGGCGGATGTTTACACCATCCGTCAAACAACAGCTAAAATTTAACATCCTTCAGCTGCCAGATTAGAGGATTGCCTCCAGCCTTGGGGACCACACATATATGAAAAGAAGTGTAAGACATTTCCAACAATTTACAACAGCCAAATAAAATGTTGGGACAGTGAAGTCTTGCAGGTCTAAGATTCCTGAGTGAGGTTGTGTGACATCGGTTCCAGCAGGTCTGCTCGATCATCGACTTCCGGGTTTAAGGAAATCTGGGATGGAGGGAAACTGCAAAGATTAGTGTCTGGCCTGCATTCACGGGCAATGGGGAAGAGGAGGGAGTGAGAAAAGGAATTAGACAGAAATTTTCTCTGGCCCCCAGTCTTTCTTCCTTATCCCATTTTGCTTCCTGTTGTTGCCTGACAGCTAAAATATACAAATGTTAATGAGGTTCATGAAAATATAGTTCCACATGGTCACAGGGCTTCAACTGGGTACAAAGTTAATTTGTATTCTTATACTTCTGTTTTAATGGAGCCATGAAATATTCTGTTGTATAAATACATGGCTTAGTGTTTGTGCAATATTAATTTAGGGATTCCTTCATCTGTTTAATTCAGTTCAGAAATCAGATATTAAAATAAATATTATACTGTAGTATAACAGAATACATCTACATATTTAGATATTTGTAACTTTTCATCTCACCATGCAAATGCCCCTGTAAGTAACGACACAGTTATTTAGAAATAATAATAGAAATTGCCGGAAAAGCTCAGCAGGTCTGACAGCAATTGTAGAGAGAAATCAGATTTTAGGTTTCGGGTCGAGTAACCCTTTAGGGTGGTGGAAGAGAATTTGAAAATGTCTTTATTCCTCTGTGCCTGCTACCTTAGTCTTCCTATATGATAGAAGTCATGGGTTTGGAAGATGTTGTCAAAGGAGCCTGCTGGGTACTGCAGTGCATCCTGTAGATGGTACACATTATAGTCATGGTGCCTAGAAGGGAGTGAACGTTTAAGATAGAGGATGGAATACCAATCCTGGATGACAATGAGCTTCTTGAGCATTGTTGGAGTTGCATCCAGCCAGGTAAATTCTATCACACTCCTGACTTGTGTTCTATAGAGTCTTTGGGGTATGAGCAGTGCCCATCCAAGGCTCCTTTGAGATCAACCACAATGTCATTGGATAGTAGGTCAGACTTGATGGCCTGAATGGACTACTTCTGCTCCTATATATTATGGTCTTGTGGCTTCCTCATCCTTCTCAAGCTGCCTGTAGCCTTTGATGTATTTAAGCACACTGTCCTCCACCAAACCATCTTCGACTCAGATGGAACTTCACCTGCCCGGTTCCACTCTTAACTATTTTGTTGCAACAAGAGATCACTTGTAGCATTATCTCTGGTGCCTCCCAAGGATTACCTGTGGCCCCCTTCTAATTCTCATCTACATGTGGCCCTTTGAGACATTATCCAAAAGCACAGTCTAAGTTTCCACATCCTATGCTGAAGTCACCATGCTTTACCTCTCCACTGCCTCACTCCACCACTATCTCTAACCTTCCAGGCTGGTTGTCCAACATCAAATACTGGATGAGCAGAAATTTCCTCCAACTAAACATTCTAGACAATAGAATTGTAACTCATGGAATAAAAGGGACAGCAGCAATGTGGACACAAAACTGGCTGAAGGATAGGAAACAGAAAGTAATGGTTAATAGTTTTTTTGGGGAGGCTGGAGGAAGTTTTTCAGTGCTCTACCGGTCAGTATTGGGACTTTTGCTTTTTGTGATATATCTAAATTATCTAGATCTTGCAGTCCAGGGGACAATTTCAAAGTTTGAGGATGATACAAAACATGCAGACTTTGAGAAAGTTAGTAGAACTTCAATTGGAAGAATGGGTGGATAAGTCGCAGATGAAGTTTAATACAGTTTAGTGTGAAGTGATATGTTTTGGTTCAGAGAACATAGAGAGACTGCATAAAATAAAGGATATTATTCTAAATTGTATGCAGAAACAGAGTGACTTGGGTGTGTACATGTATGTCATTTAATGTGGTAAGACAACTGCACATGGAGTTAATAAAATATTCAGTATTCATTAATAGGGGCATAAAGTACAAAAGCAGAGAGATTACACCGAAATTATATAGCATATTATTTAGACCTCAGCTAGAGTATTGCATATTGTTCTGGGGGCAATATTTTAAGAAGGATGTGTATGCAATGGAGCACAGAAGAAGTTTATGAGAATGTGTCCAGGGATGAGTAACTTCAGTTATAAGGATGGATTGGAGAAAAGTTGGGACAATTTTCCTTTGAGCAGGTTGAGGGGAGATTTGACAGAAATTTTCAACATCATGACGGGCCAGAACACAGTAGGTTGGGAGAAACTGTACTTGCTTGTAAGAGGATTGAGATCCAAAAGACAATCTAGTTTAATATATGGTGGGGGATACAGGGTCAGATGCGAGGTTAAGACCAGTGACCAACTTGATCCACCTGGAGATTTTGGTTAATAAGACCATTAAAACATAGGAACATGAGGAGGCCATTTGGACCCTCATGCTTGCTCCATCATCATTCAAAAATATCATGGCTGATTTGACATTCCTCACATCCACTTTTCTGCTGTTTCCCCATAATCCCGATACCCTGACTGATAAAGAATCCATCTATCTCAGCCTTAAATATGCACTAGGACCCTACTCCCACAGCTCTCTGTGGCAAGGAATTTCAAAGACACACTATCCTCTGAGGGAAGAAATTCCTCCTTATCTTGGTCTTAAATTGGTGCCCCTCTGTTCTGAGAGTATACTGTCTGGTCCTATACTCTCCCATTCTCTGCATTAACGCTGTCAAACCCCTTTAGAATCTCATATGTTTCAATGATCATCTCCCATTCTTCTAAACTCCAGTGA
This sequence comes from Rhincodon typus, assembly GCF_021869965.1. Classification (NCBI taxonomy): domain Eukaryota; kingdom Metazoa; phylum Chordata; class Chondrichthyes; order Orectolobiformes; family Rhincodontidae; genus Rhincodon; species Rhincodon typus. The sequence continues at coordinate 10,753,320 of NC_063347.1, forward strand.
GTAGAGTCCGAACCTGTTAAATCTTTGCTCACCATACAACGCCTCCATACTAGGGATCATCTTAGTGAACCTTCTCTGAATTGCTTCCAATGAAATGATGTGTAAAAAAAAACTGCACCCTTAACCAGATCACCACAATCCCAACACCTTACTCCTCATTTGTGTTTTTAATTTAAACATGAGGATTGATTCTCATTAGGATACGCTCTGGCAAGTTGTAGAAAGAATACCCTCCACCACTGCACTGTATATACACTGGTGATGCTCCAATAAATGCAGTTTATATCCTAAAACACATCACTTTCAAGGGAAGGTGCTCACAACCTAAATCACACCATCTAAACTAGACAAACGCACCACTTGGTTTCTGGATAAATTATGGTCTAGTAATGACCTTTGACTGGTTTGATCCTAGTTGTTGGATGGGGCAATTCACAGCCTCCTGAGAAACACTGCAGTGTGTGTGAATTGCACTTTATAACAGTGAGACGACAGCTCACCTCCTTGTAAGAATTACACTCGGAAAATGAAACTGAATTGAAAATGGAGCCACGGAAAGATTTATGGCAGAGAAGGAGACCATTTAGACCATTGTGTCTATGCTGTCTGAGAAAGAGACAGTCCCATCCTACTCTCCAGCTCTTGGTGTGTAGCCGTGTTGGTTTTAGCCCCTGGCACCCAGTACTACAAATTCTGAACACTTTGAAAGAACTGGCCAATGGGCTCACACTGCCAAGGCTCATTATGTGCTTGAAGCTTTCCACTCTACAAACATGGCTTGTCATCATACTGGAGTTATAATCTTCACAGTGTTTAGCCTGTGTTGTTTGAAAAGGCTGTGGGCTTGGGCTTTCTTACACCACCAATGGTCCACCATTTACAGGATGAGGGTGTCACTGGCTGGGCAGCATTTATTGCCCAGAGGGCAGTTAAAAGTCAACCACATTGGTGTGGGTCTGGAGTCACATGTCTGCCAGACCAGGTAAGGATGGCAGTTTCCTTCCCCAAAGGATATTAATGAACCAGATGGGTTTTTCCAGCAACTGACAATGGATTCACGGTCATTATTAGATTCTTAATCCCAGATATTTATTGAATTCTAATTTCACCATCTGCCATGGCAGGATTTGAACCCGGGTCCACAGCACATTATCTGGGTCTCTGGATGAACAGTCCAGCACTAATACCACTAGGCCATCACCTCCCCCTCAGATTGACAACCCTCTTCAGAGATAGTGCCTTTATTTTTACTGGGTTTGTTGGGATTTCCAAGGAATGTAGAGAGATCCTGGAGCAGTCATGCTCGGAATTTCTTTAAATAGGTTTCCCACCCAGAAGCCGGACTGATTGGCTCTCTGTTGGGTGAGGCTTGGGCTGTTCTTTGAGAGTCATGGTGGAAGAATGGTGGTGGTGTTGAGAGTCAGAAACAGGCAGAAGGGGATCACAGAGGGGACTGGAGATGTTAACGCTGGAAAAGAGATAAATCTGGGCCATTCAACTTTATTAAAGGATTAAAATGAAGAGCCAGCGCCTGGTGGAGGGTTGTGCCACCCATCATGTTTGTGTTAAAACCAGAATTTGATGGCTCCAAAGTGGTTGAATTTGGTTAAATCTATCCGTAGCTCCATTTTCAATTCAATTTCATTTTCCGAGTGTAATTCTTACAAGGAGGTGAGTTGTCCCCTCACTGTTATAAAGTGCAATTCATGCACACTGCAATTTGGTTTTGAAGTTTTTAAAGATCTGACATCCAACCCAAAACTAAATTTTCCATTTCTCGGGAGTTTAGCTTAGGCCTATACTGTTAGTCTTGCTGCACAACATAAACAAACACTAATATGGTGGCATTAATGACTGCTTTTAAATGGACGGCAACAACTTAGTTACAGCTTTTTTACATGTCTCCTGAACTCCTTTTCCATTTAACTCAATAGGAAAACAAAGCAGGAGAGAGGTGAAATGCCAGTCAGTCTGCTCCCACCTGTTAAATATTATTGTGACACATTAAAATGGCCTCAATTGCCCAAAGTATTACAGACCTCTGTGATAGTCGTTTCTCCTGTACCTCCTGACTCATGTGCGTAGCATATAAAATCTGGGGAGCATAACAGACAAAGGTAACCTCCAGATCATGTACTTTCTGCAAAAGAGCAAAACAAATCAGGTTAATGAGGTCCTCCTTCAGATGAGAGGAAAGAAACATAAGTTGAGTTTTCACATCAGTTACACTGAATTTCTGGATTCAGCGGTGAAGGTGAAGGTGAGGATCACAGAAATACATCATTCTGATTCAATTCTCTGGGTATACTTCTGCAAAATCTTTTTACTGTACATCATTATACTTTTTGTGTACAAAAGGCTTCAATAGATAAAAAGGGTAACTCTTTTCAAAGCAGCACACCTGGCTTAAGAAAAGATACACATTATAACACCACTTTTAATAATCTACTTTAGTAGTTGTAGTCATTCACTAAAGTAGTGAAGTGATGAGACTCTCTTTGATCTGTGAATCAGTCATTCTCAGTAACCACAGCATCACCCCCTAAAAAAAGACAAATCACATTAAGGCCTTTACGACTTTTGTAAAATTATTTTTGACTGCAGGGTTTCTTTTCTTTGATAAAGCAGAGTTACTAATAACATATCATCTTCATTCAAAGCCTTCTTCATGCATTAATAGGCAGACACTGCGAATTACAAAGGGTAACACACGTCCCATTTGATTCACAGATGCTTAGCTGCAGGTTTACACTTGAAATGTCAACTGCAAAGTTTGGCTTCTGTTCTGACAGTAATCTGCAGACATTCATGTACTTTTCCAGAACCCTCGTCTCACTACAACTGCAGGACCGATCCTGTCATACTCCTTCCACCAAGGTTTAATAACAACTATCTTCCTTACCAAGAAACGTTATTTTTTTTAATATATTAGATTTTACATATAAAATTAGATTGTACTGCAAAGTTATAAAGTTAACCTGAAAAATTCAACTGGTATAAGTACTGAAGAACTCAATCTGAAGCTCAATCCATGTCAGGCAAAAGGATTGGTTTTCCTCAGGCCATGACAGAGACCTGTGGCCAAGTTTGGAGCTGGGTTTATGATGTACGGTTGGAGGGAAGGATGGTACTGGTTCTCACCATCTGACCACTGAGCACCCTGGAGTAAGTGAGGGTTGCTTCACATAGGCAGTATCTTGTCAAAATCTCTCCAATGTCCACAGAAGTATGAAGTAGTCAGTACCAAGTGACCTTGGTATATATGAATACTTGAAGTTGATAGTGGAAATTGAACATTGTTGTTATTTTCTGAGGTGCCCTGATTGTCGCCCCGTTTTATTGAATATGGACATTTACTTTGGAACATCAGAAACATGGTGTAAAAAGTCACTGGAAGGTTTTTCTTTGAGGCTGGACATGTGCATTTTTGTATGCATGTGTATCTGTTCATGCATGCATGTATGTGCATCCCTATGCATGTATTCATGTTTGTCTGCATGTGTGCATTTGTGTGTGTGCACTTGTGTATTTGTGGATGCATATCTGTGAATGCATGTGTGTGTGTTCATATGTGTGTATATCTATGTTTGTGTCAATGTAAGTGTTCATGTAAGTGTTTATCAGTATGTACACCCCTGTGTATCTGTGTGCATGCAAGAGTATGTGTTTGTGCGTTTATATCCAACATGTGTGTGTGTGTGTGTGTCTGTCTGTCTGTCTGTGTGTGTGTGTGAGTGTGTGTGAGTGTGTGTGTGTGTGTGTCTGTCTGTGTGTGTGTGTGTGTGTCTGTCTGTCTGTGTGTGTGTGTGTGTGTGTGTGTGTCTGTGTGTGAGAGTGTGTGAGTCTGTGTGTGTGTGTGTGTGTGAGTGTTTGTGTGTGTGAGTGTGTGTGTGTCTGTGTGTCTGTCTGTGTGTGTGTGAGAGAGAGACAGAGTGTGTGTGTGTGTGTGTGTGTGAGAGAGAGAGTGTGTGTTTGTGTGTGTGTGTGTGTGTGTGTGAGTGTGTGTGTGTGAGAGAGTGTATGTGTGTGTGAGAGTGTGTGTGTG
>NC_063347.1:10757464-10767369 GCF_021869965.1 Rhincodon typus
TGTGTGTGAGTGTGTGTGTGTGTGTGTGTGTGTGTGTGTGTGAGTGTACATCTTGGGTTTGGTTGCTACCACTATTTATTTGAACAGGCAAGTGGCTGCTGTTAATGATTTGCATTGAAGACAAACTTGTGCATTTGCATAGCAACTGACATGCAGTAAAACATTTCAATGCATAACTGCCATTCTCCTGACAATAGCCCTGCTTTGTTACTGTGGTGGGGTTTTTTCCGAGTCTGACTCGGAACAGAAGTTTGCAGTGCTCCCCTAACACACCCTAATCCCAAGGTTGCCAATTAGTAATTATAATATAAATTTGGTTTTGAACTGGATGTAATCTAAGACTCAAAATTCTCATCCTACTTTAAAAATCCCTCCAGGATTCCATTCCTTCTTATTGCTGGAATTGTTTCAGTCTGTAAACCTTTCAAAAACTCTGCGTTCCTCTAATTCTTGCCTCTTGTTCAATCTCGATTTTAGTTGCTCCACCATTAGTGGCTGTGCCTCTGGTCGACGAGATGCTGATCTCTGGAACTTCCTCCCTCAATCTTTCCACCTATCTGTTACTTTAAGTATCTGCTTAAAACTTAAGACTTTGACTGAGGCATCACCCGTTGACTTAATATCATAGGCTCAGTGGTTAACAATGCTGCCTCACAATGCTAGGGATCCAGGTTTGACTCTGCCCTCAAGTGACTGCTTGTGTGGAGTTTGCATGTCCTGCGTGGGTTTCGTCTGGGTGCCCTGTTTCGTCCTACAGTCCATAGATGTACAGGTTAGATGGACTGGCCATGCTAAATTGCTCTATGGCGTCCAGGGATGTGCAGACTATGTGGGTTAGCCATAGTAGATGCAGGGTTACAGGGATAGGGTGGGTGGCTTGTTCTAGGTTGGATGCTCTTTGGAGGGTTGGTGCAGACTCGATGGGCCGAATGGCTTTCCCCCCCACTGTAGGGATTCTGCGATCACTTTGCTTTGCTTGTCACTACTTCTGGTTTGACAATCCAGCTGTGAGGTATCTTGGGTTTTATTACTACCCTACAAGTGCTACATAAATGCAAGCTTTTGTTTCTAAGAGACCGACTGATCTGGTCAGGTACATCATTCTACTTGTTGAGAGGAGGGCTGGGGAGAATTCATGAAAGCTCCTCTGTGAGTCTGTAATATTCTGGTGACATTTTCTGTGTTAGTTTAACTTGTTGCTATAAATTTTATTTTAAGGAGTTTAGTTTGGGGCAGGTAACATACTCATATCTGATTGAATTTGCTTTTCCCAAAGTGAAACTGGAAAAACTGCTTTTGCTGGATTGTGAAAATCTCACACAACCTTTAAGAAATTTAAGTATTTTCTTGCCTCATATTATGTTGAGGTTTTACAGGATGCCGGTGAGGCCACATTTAGAATACTGTGTACAGTTCTGGTTGCGCTGCTTCTAGAAGGTAATTATTAAATTGGAGAGTGTTCAGAAAAGTTTACGAGGATGTTACCAGGACTGGGGGCTCTGAGTCATAAGGAGAGGCTGGATAGGCTGGGACTTCTTTCACTGGAATGTAGGAGGTAAGGGGTGACCTTATAGAAGTTTATACAGATAAAGTGAATAGCAAAGAGATAACAAGGTGTAGAGCTGGATGAACACAGCAGGCCAAGCAGCATCAAAGGAGCAGGAAAGCTGACGTTTCGGGTCTGGACCCTTCTTCAGACCCCCTCTCCAAGTGAATAGCAAAGGTCTTTTCCCTAGGGTGGGGAAGTTCAAAACTTACGGTGAGAGGAAAAAGATCTTTCGGGACCTAAAGGGGCAACTTTTTCACACAGAGGGTATGCGGAATGAGCTGCCAGAGGAAGTGATAGATGCAGGTACAGTTACGACAATTAAAAGATGTTTGGACAGGTACGTGAATAGAAAGGTTTGGAGGGATATGGGTCAAACGCAGGTAAGTGGGACTAGTTTAGTTTGGGAAACTTGGTTGGCATGGACGAGTTGGACCGAAGGGTCAGTTTCCTTGCTGTCTGACTCTATACGTTCAGCCTTATGCTAACAAGGGGCTTGAAACCTCTGTAACTTTAATCAATAAGGTAGAGGAAAACTGATATATTCCATTGTTGCAATATTCCTGGCTGGTTTTCCACTTTGTGCCCTTTATGAACTTGAGAGGTAATCTCAAACTCTGCTGGCCATGCTGTTCTTATAGCCTCCTCCCTCCTGACCTCTGTAATCTCCTCCAGCCCTTAACTACCCTAAGATACCTACTCTCATCTAATGTTGGTCTCTAACCCTAATGCATCCCTGCTTTTAATGACTTGGTGGCCATATCATCAGCCACCTAACTCCAAATCTCTGAAATTCCCTCCCTAAACCACTTTGCCTTGATAACATCCTTCTTCCTTCCAAATGCTCTTCAAAACTCACCTTTTGTGCCAAGCCATCTGCTGCTAAATCTCTTGATATTACTTGTAATTCGTTTTATTATTTTAAGTTTCTGTGAAGTGCCTTGGGATGTTTTATCACATCAAAGGCACCAAACAAAGGTAAGTTATTGTTGATAGTCACAAATATTATTTATGGGTTTTCCTTTTCTCTTTGGTAGCATCCACAGTCATGTCATTAAATAAAGCATGGCTGTAGTGGTCACTCAATGGTACAAACTTTATACCAGTGCAAAAAAGTAATCAGGCTATGGAGGGGGAAGAAATGAAAAAACTTTTTTAAGAATAGCACTACCCATTATTCAGGATGAGGATTATATTAGTACAGAGAAAAGAATTGATGTATTGAATGATTTGGTCCTGGGGTTCACTATTATTGCGTCGGTGAATAACAACCAGTGAGCAATAACCTGAGAGTTAATTGGGAGAAATTTCACTCTGTTTTGAGTAATATGGAAAGTAAAGGAGTCGGGTTATGTTTGTACAATGCTCATTTTTATTATGTGCCCGATTGGTTAATGTTCAGCCTTATCTTCCACCCTTTAAATATTACACCGTGTAAGAAACAAATCATTATCGCCAGTTCTTGCAAAATAAATACACGTGGTTTGTTGCTCAGAATTAGAGGTTAGATATCCTGTTGTTTTTTTTTGCTATGAAACCAATCTCACAGCCAGCACAGCTGGAGGTGGGCCAAGATAACAGAGTAACGTAGACACAGAGTAATTTGATGGCTCAGCTCTAAGGAGTCTGCTGTTGACAGCACCGACTTGTCTACCTGCATTCACCTCGATTGGCAAGGATCACTCCCTTCTGTGACACATGTTATCCTTGAACCTAGGATGACCTTCTGCCCATCAGACTGGAGCTGAATACCATGTACACATCCACCCCAAGTTTACCAGTAAGATCTCTTGATAATTTACTCATTTTTCCAACTTCTTACCATTAACTCTTGTTTGTGTCCTACCAAGGTGGTTACAGCATACAGCATCAGATCAGCACTGTTGCTTTAACCCACTGAGGGCTGAAGTGTTTGTGACAAAACCTGACTTGAAATCTTTGACAAAAATGAAAACCGAAAGAACTGCAGAAGCTGTAAAGCAGAAAACAAAAACAGAAACTGCTGGAAAAGCTCAGCAGGTCTGGCAGCATCTGTGGAGAGAAATCAGAGTTTACGTTTCGGGTCTAGTGACCCTTCCTCAGACTGAACTCTGATTTCTGTCCACAGATGCTGTCAGACCTGCTGAGCTCTTCCAGCAATTTCTGCTTTTGAAATCTTTGACAAAATGTGCTCACTGACGATGATGACAGCGATAATCTTTGCCAGCAAAATAAAGACCAAATGTCACAACCAAACTATTCATTCTTAAGGAAACACCTCAATTGATCAACTGACATCAAAACTTTCAAACATATATGCTCGTACATTTGAACTGGGAATTAGGAAATTATAGAGTTGCATTGGATTTACAGCTGCTGCTTCTTTGCTATTCAGTCCATACAATATACGCTGGTGCTCATTTTCCATCTCAGCAGATTCTATCTCTTTCTATCATTCTTTTCTGTTCTTCTCCCCTTTGTGTTTAGCTCACTGCCCTGCAAAATGCATCTCTGCCTGACACTGTCTGTGATCGCAAGTTCCAAATTCTCACCCCTTTGCCGATATTTTTGGGGGAACAGCATACTTCAATACTTACTTGAGATACAGCGGTTCTCAGACAATTACTGGGGGAACATGTTGTTTCTGTATAGTGTCTGGAGGAGAGATGTGCACAATGATAGAACAGCTTTTAATGACTATTATTATGTGAATAACCTAATATTTGGCAGTGCCTAGTTTGGTGGCAATTAAGGAATCCTTAAACTGGGTTTGCAGATGCCTGACAAGACATAATGGGTATGCTTATTAAAAGGAAAATAAAATCTTAACTGTGCTTTGTGTATAACTAGTTTGTCTTGGTTAGATTAAGAATGGCATTTACGCACTTGCTTCCCACTTTTATTGCAAGTATAACTGAATATTCCATGGCTATAGTGTTGCGATAACTCAGTGCTGGGAGAATGCAACTTTTTAAACTATAAACCCCAGGCAGAATGACCCACTCTGATTCACTGACAGTCCCAGCAGTGACAGAGCTCAGTAGCATCATATATCCAGACCCAGGATGAAGACTCCAAAGGATTCCAGGGCCAACGTAAGTTACGAGGCATTGGGTGGGGAGGGTTTTGTCACCTTAGGGAAAGGTGGGGGGATTAGTTTTAAATTGCGTGAGGGATGGAGGAAACTCCCTTCTGTGTGGGTAATCCCAATATGCGAAGGACACCCCCAAAGATAATACCCATTTGTCCTCCTGCCAAGCATTGTAGGTGAGGTAACACAGGGGTCAATTGAGCTTTTAATAATTCAGAAATTCACCAACTCTCACAGGGTGGGTATTGTTGGAACCTGAATGCGAACTTCCTTTATAAATGACTTCCCTGCACTGATCATCCAATCATTCCACTTGGTGCTCATTCTATCATTGAGGGACTTTGAAGAAGTCCAAAGGCTGGTCATCGTTGCTTTGCAATCTAGCTTCAGCAACAATATCGTTGACAAGGTGTGACCTGAACATAACCCAGATGAGAAGACTTTTTCTTTACAATAGAAGCCAATCTGTATCCATTCGTTTGTCAATGTTTGATTATTAATAGTGGATGTGTAATAAGCTGGTCATCATGTTTCGTGGGGAGATGCTGTGAAATCCTGATCTTCTGTTGCTGTAGAAAAATGTTTCTCTTCATAAATCTGGTGCACCATTTAGGGCTGGCTTTGAAACTGGCAATGACTCATGTTCTTGTTTGTTTCAGGGTGAAGTTCCAGGTTGATCCTTGTGAAGCTGAGAAGCCGATCTGGAGATTTTCATCAATGTATTCTGCAACTTCATTTTCCAATTGTGATCACACATATACCAGGCATTCCTCTGTTTGCATATTTATTCTTAATCACCTGCCCAAGCTCTGCAGGAAGCTTCTGATAATCTCCAACACTCTTCCATGACACCTTGAATGCAGTACTGGATGCCCAATTATTTGCGTACTATGCAATTTCAATGACTTTAAGTTTGAACTTGGCTGTGTATCTACTGGAACCCTGTTGCTATATTCGGGGGACAAGATTGATAGGAATGCAGCACACACCAGTGAGGAGGAGGCTCTGAAATTGCATGTTGATGTGCACAGACATGATGCGGAGGTGCCGGTGTTGGGCTGGGGTGGACAAGGTCAGAAGTCAGACAACACCAGGTTATAGTCCAACAGGTTAATTTGAAATCACAAGCTTTTGGACCATAGCCCCTTCATCACTTGACTTCAAGTAAGTACAAAGAGTTTGGACATTTTGTCCAAACTTCTGGGGTTAACCTATAAGAAAGTATATGAAAAATGAATAATATTTTGCCCAAAAAGTTGGAGTGGGCTTTTGCATGAGATTGATCTGATTTGATTTGATTTATTGTTGTGCGTATTTATTACAAATACAGTGAAAGCTGTTAGTTGGTGTTGCCACTCTCCAGCGTCATCTTAAAACACAGAAAATAAAACCAAAACACAGAATATGGAGCCAGAAAAATAAAACAATAACGTTCGTCTTATAGTCTTGTCTCAATAGAGTTAGGTGGCCTTCGGAACATTGCTCATTTGATCATGACGTTGACAGCTGCATTATATTTCCAGCTTCACTAAAATATTTAACTTGTCATCCAAGTACCCAGACCAGTGGCCTATGCCTTGTTCTATCCCTGTCACACACTTGGTCAGTTCAGAGTTATTTTTCTAACATCTTAATACCTGACAGATCACTGCTCACTTTGTTTGAAGTGTTAACATCCAGCTCTGTGCTATGGCCATTTATTGCAGTTTATCTTCATGTTTGGACCACATAGAATTTTACAAAGATGGCTTGCATTAAAGCTAAATCATAGAGATGTTTCCACAAGTTATTGTAGTCTCACTCTCTCACTTGGGAGAGGTGACTGCTGGTGAGTTTAAATTGAGGATCACCATGCCTCAGGTGTGGAGTGAGGTTGAGAAGGCAGCACTTTCTGGCTGGAATTGAACCTATGCTGTTTTGGTGTTACTATGCATTACAAACCAACAGTGCAGCCGAGTGAGCTAACCTACCCCCTACCTCCCTGCAAAAAAACAAGCAATACATGTTTGAGGGACAAAAAGCACATCAGAGATGAAATCTTCTTCATGACAAAGAGTTCGAACATTGTCAGGCAAAATGCATAACTTCCATAAACTGCTCACCTGTGGACCCCATGTTGTTCTGAAATAAAAAGTATCAATTGAAATTGAGCTCCTTTCTTTTTTATACATGTGAAGATGTAGAAGCTGATTGATACAACCCCTTTGTCTAGGGCAAGATGTTGCTGGGAATGGAGGGCTTGAGTTATAAGGAGAGACTGGATAGGCTGGGACTTTTTTCACTGGAGCATAGGGAGTTGAGAGGTGACTTTCTAGAGGTTTGTAAAATCATGAGGGGTTTAGATAGGGTGAATAGCAAAGGTCCTTTTGCTGGGGTAGGGGAATCCTAAACTAGGGGGCATATTTTTAAGGTGAAGGGAAGGATTTAAAAGGGACCCGAGGGGGCAACTTTTTCACAGAGTGTTGTGCGTTCATGGAATGACCTGTCAGAGGAAGTGGTAGATGCAGGTACATTTACAACATTTAAAAGACATTTGGACAGGTACGTGGATAGGAAAGGTTTGGAGGGATATGGGCCAAGTGCAGGCAAATAGGATTAGTTCAGTTTGGGATGTCTGGTCAGCATGGATGAGTTGGACCAAAGGGGTTGTTTCAGTGCTGAATGATTCTATGTATCTATGACTCACAAACCCAAAGCAGTAGAGAGGAAAGTTGTTGTTACCTTAAAGTAATCTAGGAATTCTGCCAGTGTCATCTCTTCACCATTTGGTTTAATGCCTTGTACATTTATGCGATCCCACAATGTCCATTCTTTATCACGATACTGCAACATTGAAAAGGCAGAGTTAGTCACATTATAACTATGGCAGGTTGTTTAAGACTGGAGCCTGCGATAGTCTCAAGGTGTCAACCAAGAGTCACCACAGAATGTTTGCAAGGAAAAGACAGGTTGTTGTAGGGATGTCTTACCGCAGTTATACTTGGACTTTGCCGAGACCTCACCTGGAGTACTGAATGTAGTTTTGGTTTCCCTACCTAAGAGAGGCTATACATGCCATTGCAGTGTAGTTGAGGTTCACTAGGCTGACACTGGGCATGTGAGGACTCTTCTAAGAGGAGTGATTAGTATGGCTGGGTCTGTATTCATTAGAGTTTCGAAGGATAAGAAGGGATAAGGATGAGAGAGAATCTGATTGAAATGTATACAATTTTAACAGTTCTGAACAGTCTAGATGTAGGGAGGATGTTTTCTGAGGTTGGGAAGTCTAGAATCAGGGGACACCATCTCAGGACATGGGATAGATCATTTAGGATTGAGATTAGAAAAAAATTCTTCACTCAAAGGGTAGTGAAGCTGTGGACTTCTCTACCAAAGAAGGCTGTGGAGACCAAGTTACTGAATCAAGGGGTATGGGGAGAAAATAGGAGTCACGGAATTTGCTGAATCGTGACGGGGCAGAATGAGACCGTTCAGCTCATCATGCCTGGACCAGCTCATTAAACGAGAACCTGGTGCCAATCTCCTCCTTTTTCCACATACCCTTGCACATTAGTTTTATCTAAAATTATCCAATGTCCTTTTGAATGCCTCCACCACACTTCTAGGCAGTTCATTCCATAGCCAAACAACCTGTTGGGTGAAAAAATATTTCCTCACATCACTGTTGCATCTTTTGTACATCACTTTAAATCTATGCCCACTAACCCAGAAGAAAGTATCACTGGCTGTTATGAGATCTCATCTGGTTCATTAAGGAAGGAAATCAGGGCAGATTTTTATTAATTCAATTCGTATTCCAACAGCAGTTGTGGTGGGACTTGAATCAGTGTCACCAGAGAATCTAACACTGTGATATTACCACTACACCACTGTCCCCTCTCCCAGTCAAGACACTACCATGGGATCTTTTACATACACCTTAAGAGGACAGATAGAGCCTCAATTTTATACTTGGATTCAATATATGGCACCTCCAGTAGTAAAGCACTCCTTGTGTACAGGACTGCAGCATGGAGGAGGGTCAATTTGTATTTTGCTTCCAGGTTCCAGAAGTGGGAGCTGGACCCATGACTACTTGAACGATGAAAGGCATAATACAGGTGTCTATGACTCTAGACAGTGTTATGCAATGGATTGACAAGCTGATGGGAGGCCAGAAAAGCAATATGGGTTTGACACAGAGGATCAGCAATCATCCTATTGATGCCTTTTTGAACTACTGCAGACTGTGGGTGGGGGGGAGGGGGAGGGTAGATATTCCCATGGTGCTGTTTGGAAAGAGGTTCCAGGATTTAGAAGTAACAGCACTATAACTCCAATTCAGGATGCTAAGTGGTTTAGAGAGGTGCTGGTCTTCCCATGTACCTATAGCCCTGGTCCTTCTAGATGGCACAGGTCCTGAATTTGGAAGGTGCTGGAAAAGGTGAACTAAGGCTTTTTTTTAAAAGTGTGCTTTCACAGGGGAGGGAAGCCATTAGACTTTAGGTTTGAATATTTGGATGCGATTTGAGAACGACTGCTCATCAAAAATCACGTTATAGTTACTTTGATGATAATAACTACCCAAGTTCACATGCAGTAAGCAAAACAAAAATAATAATCAATATAGATGTACAATTGTATGACCAGATTGTAAACTTTTTGTTTGTTTTAGGATGTCTGTGGAATTTTAGAAGATGGGGGTCCAGATGTAGAAAAGTTGAGAACCACTGAGTTAAAGCGCTCCAAGTTTGTACTTGTGGCTGTGTGTGTTGTGAAGGGGACAGAGAAGATTCGTACTTTCTTCCTTGTTCATATGTGTCTGTTTGCACATGTACATTGGAGACAGATACTCTGTACGCAATTTAGCCTGAGGGCAAGACTGAACTTCACTTGTTTACTGATGAAAATAAAAGGTAAAATTTCTTCAATTTAACTTAGAGTTCAGACTGTATTCTTAATATTTACATTCCATGGCAGAGCGACTACAGCTCAAACAGAGACCATTCGGGCAGTCAAATCTGTACTGACTCCCTGTAAATTCCACTGCGTTCAATTGTCACAAACACAACTCACCAGAAAACAAAAGGTTTTATATTAAAGTTGTATCAGAGATAGTAGGAACTGCAGATGCTGGAGAATCTGAGATAACAAGGTGCAGGGCTGGATGAACACAGTAGGCCAAGCAGCATCATAGGAGCAGGAAGGCTGATGTTTCGGGCCTAGACCCTTCATCAGAAATGGGGGAGGGGAAGGGGGTTCTGAAATAAATAGGGAGAGAGGGGGAGCCGGATAGAAGATGGATAGAGG
>NC_063347.1:10767769-10861538 GCF_021869965.1 Rhincodon typus
GGAGGAACACAGCAGGCCAGGCAGCATCAGAGGAGCAGAAAGTTGACGTTTCGGGTCAGGACCCATTTCTGAATAAGGGTCCCAACCCAAAACACCAACCTTCCTGCTCCTCTGATGCTGGCTGGCCTGCTGCGTTCCTCCAGCTCTACACTGTGTTATTGCTGAACTGACTCTACTGTTATGGCACTGTAGCAGTCCTCTATATTTGGGACTCCTTGAATGAACTAAATTCACCATCGTTCTACCGGACCATAGGGCTGCTCTCTCATCAGAGAGAATGGGTATATCAATACGAAGGGTTTAGAGGGATATGGGCCAAATGCTGGCAAATGGGACTAGATTAATTTAGGATATCTGTTCGGCATGGACAAGCCAGACCAAAGGGTCTGTTTCCATGCTGTACGTCTCTATGACTCTAAACGACTAGTGGTGGTTTAACCCAAGGGTCACCATGTCTCAGGTGAGGGGAGAGGCTGAGAAGGAGAGTCCTTCATGGTAACTTCAGCCGTTGTGGGAATTGAACCCACACTGTTGGAATCACAGTTGGGACAACATTTCACAAAGTCAATGAAACCCATTTCCCCTGAATTAATTTTTAAAACTATTAGTGTTTTAATATTCACACAGCCTAATTTAAAGGTGTTAACCAAAAAATAATTTTTAAGAAAGTAGTAATAGACTAAGTTCCAAGGGGAAGATGATTGCAATCTGGTCTTAAGGTTCAATCCCTTTGGCTCACACAACCCTTTCAGTCTCCTGTTCCACTTCTCCTCATTCTGAGCTACATCCAAAAAATAACTCTATGCCACACGCAAAAACAAATGACTGACGTTCTTAAATTATGAAATACACATATATCTATATGCATCTCCCTATATATAATAAAGTGTTAACATTCTCTCCTTAAGTTATTTAAGTGAGCACTAATAACTAGAATCTGCAGGCTTGGAAACCCTAGCAAGCACTGGGGTCAGTAGTTTACCACTGCAGTCTTCAAACTGGAAACAGTTTTTAAGTGACAAATAACTGGTGTGATTGATGCATTTGGCTGGGATATAAGTACAGCAGCTATTAATCCATTTGCCTCCTATAAACCTGATATAGTACAAATGGTTCTTTCTAATTTCCCTTTATTCAAACCGTATATACATAGTTTTGGGTGTCTCAAGTTCTCCCTCTTCACACACACGTACTTCACTATCTGTACAGGTATCTGTTCCTTCCCCTTAACTCTTTGCACAGGATGAAAGAAAGAACATTATTGAGCTACATAAATCTCCTTGTTCATATTAATGTCTTAGGCTCCCCCATGCCCCATTATTTCATAAGTCTCACTGTCACATTTTCTTGGCACATCTGGCTAAGTTCATGCATCTTTTCCAAAAGTAATGGAGTGTGTGTGTGTGTAAGAGTGTGTGTGTGTGTATGTGTGTGTGTGTATGTATGTGTGTGTATGTGTGTGAGTGTGTGTGCGTGTGTCTGAGATTGTGTGTGTGTGAGTTTGTGTCTGAGATTGTGTGTGTATGTGAGAGAGAGAGAATGTGAGATTTTGTGTGTGTGTGTGTGTGAGAGATTGTGTGTGTGAGTGTGAGTGAGAGATAGAGTGTGTGTGAGATTGTGTATGTGTGTGTGAGAAATTGTGTGCGTGTGTGTATGTCTGTGCGTGTGTGTGTGAGATTGTGTGTATGAGTGTGTGAGAATGTGTGTGTGAGATTGTGTTGTGTGTGTGTGCGTGTGTGTGTTTGTGTGAGATTGTGTGCATGTGAGAGAGTGTGTGTGTGTGCGTGTGTGTGTGTGAGAGTGTGTGTGTGAGGGAGTGTGTGTGTGTGTATGTGTCTGTGTGTGTGTGTGTGAGATTGTGTGTGTATGAGTGTGTGAGAGTGTGTGTGTGAGATTGTGTGTATGTGTGTGTGAGAGATTGTGTGTGTGTGTGTGTGTGTGTGTGTGAGAGAGTGTGTGTGTGTGTGTATGTGTCTGTGTGTGTGTGTTTGTGTGAGATTGTGTGCGTGTCTGTGTGTGTGTGTGTGTGGGTGGGTGGGGGGGTGGGGTGGTGGGAAGAGTCTCACGCACAGCTGTTCCCTCTCTCCCCAGCCCGTTTCCTGTCTCCATCAATCCACATGTGAAGTGGGGGAGGAAAAGGAGAGAGCTGAGAGCGGAAATGCTGCCACAGGCTGATGTGAGCCAACAGCTCAGGCCAGTCTGATCATTCCACAGACCAGTTTAACATCACAGATACTGCACGACGAACAGCAACCAAATAATAGCAAGCAGGTTGCTAATGAGGAACATATTTCAGGAGCAGTCTCTCTCATTCTCTCCGTTCGCAATTTGCAAATTAAGGGCAAAAGTGGGGCAATTGCCACAGGTTCAGCTTTTTACTGAAGATTGTTCTTTTTTAAGTCAAAATATGATCTGTTGGTGCTGAACACAGTCTGCAGACAATCAAATTAATTTAGCCTGCTATTTGGTGGGTCTGCTAGATGAAAAATTGAACCTCCTCAGAAATGAAAGAGTAAGCTAAAATAGAGATTGGACTATCTGGAATGGTGCAGTACTTGAAGCATGAAAATCTCAAACAAAATATTTAACTCTTTAAGGGGAAGATTCACTTCCTTTGAATAGAAATGCAGAGTTTGATTACAAAGTACTTCATCTGTTGACACTGAGAAACTGGATATGATGCAGCTCATAATGGATACATCCTGAAAGGGGTTGGGATTAAGTTCAGAATATGACGTGTACCCATGTCATTTGGACTAAATGTTCAATTATTTTTCCGATGCATTTGGGTATTTTACAACTGTTTTAATTAAGAGGTGAGCCCAGTTCATCTGGACTCCCATTAGGATTGAGAATGAGAGATAGTAGGAACTGCAGATGCTGGAGAATCCGAGACAACAAGGTGCAGGGCTGGATGAACACAGATTGAGAATGTGCAATGCCAGAGGTTAGAATCCATTTCTTACAGAGGGATCCCTCCTGCTTCTCCCCTCCTCTCCAGCTGCAGTTTTAACTGTCCTCACATTTAACCCCTATTAATGAGGTTTAATCTGTGATTACCACAAACGTTCCAAAGCCTCAGCCATTGCCTGATCTTTCAAAAAGACTGGAGATTATAGGATCAATGCCGTTCAGAGTCTTGCCCTAACTTGTGCGAGCCTACACCCAGCACACTTCAGTTCAAGCCATGCACTAGCTCGAGTGGATGCATCCTTTTGGATAAGGGTGGGTACATCCGAGCAAGGTGGCATTAAACTTGACTTGCAACAGGAAATTCATCATAATTGGATGCAGTGATTTGAATTATATTTCAGGAAGCATCAGACCTGGGTGTGGGCCTTCCTGGGGAAGTTAGGATCTCCCTTACAAAGCTGTACCTCTGATAATGGGAGAGGGGATCCCTCAAAACTTTGACTCTGCAAAAAAAAAATTAGATTATTATCGCTGATGCAACAGAGGAACTGACTCACTCCAGAAAATAATCCTTGCAAAATTCAATTCTTATACTCATTGTCGGAGTTAACAAAAGCCTGCTTTGTGCCTGGATCTTTTTTACAATTTGTTAACAGGAAGTATCTGGCTAGGCTAGTCTCATTTCCCAGATAGTTAGGAATCAGCCATCACATTGCTGTGGATCTGAAGTCCAGGGAAAGACAGCAGACTTCCTTCCTTAAAGGACATTAGTGAACCAGAAGGGTTATTAACAACAAGGTAAGGTGTCCTGTGTAGACAGGGTCAGAAATCACACAACACCACGTTACAGTCCAACAGGTTTCCTGGTGTGGTAGGGTATGAGATCATAGAATTTCTTACAGTGGGAAGCAGACCATTCAGTCCATTGAGTTCACACTGCCCATCCCAACAGCATTCCATCCAGACCGAGCCTCCTACCCTATCCCTGTAATCCTGCATTTCCCATGGCTAATCCACCTAGCCTTTTTTTAAAATTCATTCACGGGATGAGGGTTTCGCTGGCCAGGCAGCATTTATTGCTTATCTGAGGGCAGTTAAGAGTCAACCACATTGCTGTGGGTCTGGAGTCACATGTAGGCCAGACCAGGTAAGGATGGCAGTTTCCTTCCTTAAAGGACATTAGTGAACCAGTTGGGTTTTACCAACAATAGACAATAGGCTCATGGTCATCACTGGACTCTTAATTCCAGATATTTATTGAATACAATTTCTACCATCTGCTGTGGCAGGATTTGAACCCAGATCCCCAGAACGTTATCTGGGTCTCTGTATTAATAGTTCAGCGATAATACCACTAGGCCATCGCCTCCCACTTGGACTTGCATATCCTCGGATACTATGGGGCAATTTATCATGGCCAATCCACCTAAGCTACACAACTTTGGACTGTGGGAGGAAAGCAGAGCACCCAGAGGAAACCCACCTAGACACGGGGAGAATGTGCAAACTCCACACAGACATTCACCCAAGGTTGGAATCAAACCCGGGTCCTTAGTGCTGTGAGGCAGCAGTACTAACCACTGACCCACCATGCCACCCCAATGAGGGAAGATGTTCAAAGCAATAGTGAGAGTGGTAGGGTATGAGCCTTGGTGGGAGATTAGTGCAGTAGTGAAGATACATTGAGCATAAGGTAGCAGTAAAGAAGATAATGGCACTTATCCTGGTGAAGGTCAGTAACCCTCTGACAGCACTGCTGGCCATTCCCCCAGACACCACTGACACAGGAGTCTGACACCTTGAGCTCAGGTGCCAGGGGCTGGTGGTGTGGGCCCCCACTACTGGTCCTTCAGGAAAAGGACAGCCCCCCCTCTCCTCTGCATCACCTCCTTCACCAGGACCTCCACCAGAACCTCCAAGTCCTTGTCAGAGAATCAATGGCACCATTTCCCCCCCTCTCTAATAACTTCTGAATGAATGTCCCTCCCTGAACAGGGCAGCTTCATGCCTTGACTGGGTGCACAATGGCCTTTAAAACTTGGTGTGGGTGCCAGGGAGCTGGACTTTCACTGACATGTAGTGAGTTCTTATAGAGTCAGAGAGTCACACAGCATGGGAATAGACCCTTCGGTCCAACTTGTCAATGCCGGCCAATTTCCCAAACTAGACTAATCCCACTGGTCTGCACTTGGCCCGTATCCCTCTAAATCTCTCCTATTCATGTACCTATCCAAATGTGTTTTAAATATTTTAACTGTACCTGCATCTATGACTTCCTCTGGCAATTCATTCCATATGTTCACCACCCTTTGTGTGAAAAGGTTGCCCCTCCGGTCTTTTTTAAATCTTTCTCCTCTCAAATTAAAAATATGCCCTCTAGTTTTGAACTCCCCTACCCTAGGGAAAAGACCTTTGCTATTCACCTTATCTGTGTCCCTCATGATTTCATAAACCTCTGTAAGGTCACCCCTCAACTTCTTACGCTCCAGTGAAGAAAGTCTCAGCCTATCCAGCCTCTTCTTATAACTCAAACCCTCCAGTACCAGCAACATCCTGGTAAATCTTTTCTGAACCCTCTACAATTTAATAATATCCTTCCTATAGCAGGGCAACCAGAACTGCACACAATACTCCAAAAGTAGCCTCACCAATGTCCTGTACAATCTCAACATAATGTCCCAACTCCTATCTTCAATGGTCTGAGCAATGAAGGCAAGTGTGCTGAACGCCTTCTTAACCACACTGTCCACCTGTGGTGCAAATTTCAAAGAATTTTGCTGCTGAACCCCTAGGTCTCTCTGTTCTACAACACTACCCAGGGCCCTACATTAACTGTATAAGACCTGCCCTTGTTTGTTTTACCAAAATGCAATACTTTGCATTTATCCACATTCAACCCAATCTGTCACGCCTCAGCCCACTAACCGAATTGATCAAGATCCCTTTGTAACCTCAGATAACATTCTTTGCTGTTGACCAAACCACCAGTTTTGGTATCATCTGCAAACTTTCTAACCATGCCTCCTAAATTCTCTTCCAAATCATTTATACAAATGATAAACAAAAGTTGACCTAGCAGTGATTCCTGCGGACCATCACTGGTCCCAGTCCACCAGTCCAAAAAAACAACCTTCCAAAACCACCCTCTGTCTCCTACCATCAAGCCAATTTTGTATCCAATTGACAACCTCACCCAGAATCCCACGTGATCTAAATTTACTAAGTAATCTACCATGTGGAACCTTGTCAAAAGATTTACTAAAGTCCATATAGACAATGCTTACTGCTCTGCCCTCATCAGTCTTTTTGGTTACTTCCTCAAAAAACTCAATCAAGTTTGTGAGGTATGATTTCTCCCAAACAAAACCATGCTGACTATCCCTAATCAGTCCTTGCCTCTCCAAATGCATGTAAGTCATGTCTCTCAGAAGCCCCTCCAACAACTGATGTCAGACTCAGCAGTCTATAACTCCCAGGCTTCTCCTTCCAGCCTTTCCTTAAATAAAGGAACAACATTAGCCATCGTCCAGTCCTCTAGCACCTCACCCGTGGTTATATATGATACAAATATCACTGCTAGGGGCTCTGCAATTTCTTTCCTCATTTCCCACAACGTCCTTGGATACGCTTGATCAGGTCCTGAAGATTTATCTACGCTTACGTTTTTTAAGACCCTTAGCCCATCCTCTTCAATAATATGGACTGCTTCCAAGACATCAATGTTTATTTCCCTGAGTCCCGTAGTCTCCATATCTTTCTCCACAGTAAAAATATCTGGGAATGATGAGTGGCAACATGGGTCAAGTATCTGGTGAGAAGGATACCATAGGGGGCTGGGTAGGTAGTTAATGAGGAGTGTCTGGTAAGATATGGCAAGAAATTTCTGAAGGTTTCGTGGAGAGAAACCCTTTGTGAAATGCAATGAAACTGACGCTCCGTCAAAAAAAAATCAGATTCAGCCCAAAATGTTTAGTGATTTCGAATACTGCAGATTTGGTGATGATGGACTCCAGGAGGGCTGCAAAAGCTGAGAACTATATTCCAAGTAACCTGTTTCAATGGCCACAGGGGACGAGAGAAATTACACCAGTGAGCAAGTTTAGTTTCTTATCCTGATGATTGTGTGCTTACTCATCGAACCTCATTGCAGTAGACTGACATCCCCTGCCAATTACTAGCCTATAGTTTATACAATTTCCTGCCTATGACTAAAACAAATAAATACATGGCTTTTTTGAAAAGAAAGTCAGGGTTTAATCTCCACACCATCATTTCACAGTACAGTGGTGCCAAATTAGGTTCTAATTAATGTGAGGAGCAAAGTCTGGTCCTGCTGTGGTGCCCCTTGGATATCCTGAGGTGACCCTATGGGATACAGAGACCCAACAAACTCCTCTCATACAACCCAGCAGCAAGCCAGTTAATGAAGGCAAATTAAAAAGGAAACAGAAAGAGAAAAAAAGTAATGACTTATTCGAGGGTCGCCAAGAATTTGGACACATTACGTCTAGTGGTTTCTGCAATGAAAGAGTCTCTGTCAGCTTTTGCGCATAGATAAAGACCTTGACACATAACCGAGATGATCATGCAAAAAAGGGAGGAAGGACGGTCTAATGTATTGGGCACAAGTACAGGGCTTTGCACAACACTTTTATTATATATTTCCCTTAATGTCATCCTGTTCTACAGTCAGATGCTCTGTGGGCTCTTTAGAACAGCGACCCTCATGACCTTCCTGGTGACATTATAATAAGCTCTCTCTTCTAGCCGCCATGCATGAAGCGATAATCAACAAGCAATTACTTCTCCAAAAAAACACTCAATTCAAATCACCAAATGGCCATAGAAAGCCAGCGTTCTGCCAAAGAAGTGAGTAAGACATTTTAGCATCAATGGGTGTTTTGTCTGAGAATGTGGCAGCTACTGTGAATCCTGAACAGGATAATGCTTGACCCACCAATAAAGCAAAGAGTATGCCCTCGGGTTTTGTGCTTTAACTGTAGATGTTTCTGCAGATCATCCCAGCTGCTGAAAACTCGTTTTTATTTTTGATGACTGGATGGATTAAGACCATGCAACTCATCTCCCCAACAAGTCTTTCCTGTAAAGAGTGCACCCAGGTGTATTTGTCCCCTCCTGCTCAGTTCTGATCAGTTCAATACTGGAAACATTGTATTTACAGGGAGCAAAGGCCACTCCAGCAAGCATTATATTAGAACATAAATATCAATGGAAATGAATCAGATTCAAAGTCTCCTCATTATGAGATGAATTATGCACTGTTTCCAAGTTCCATGCTGCTGTACATGAAATTAAAATGAACAGTGATTAGAAAGTGTGATTTAAGGATAACACAGTGTCATTAAGGTAAGGTGTCAGCTTTAGCTCAGTAGTAACATGTTTGCTCCTAAGTCAGGCCAGTGATGTGATCACATAAACAAACCTGACGCTACAGTTGTTCAATGTGCCTTCAGTTGGACGTGGCTCTGGCTGTGCAGCACTTTGGGACATTGTGAATATAAATTTGTCTCTTTTTTATAAAAAAAAATTGAATTAGAATGAAAACATCATGAGACAGACGTAGTCATTTTGATAAGAAGCCTAGAATTTTCAAGAACTGGGTACAATGATGGTCTATTTGATGCATTTAGAGGCACATTTTCTTCTCTGTCATTCATGTGTTAGAGCTTGGGGAATGGATTGTGAAAACACTTACTATAAAGTTTGCAGGAAGCCATTAACAGTTTTCCACCCATTAAAATGGATGGTTAGAAAATCACGCGAAATTTGAGCCCAAATTTGCAGGGAGAGACTCTGTCTCACACTTATGCCTGGTTTGTGAAGAAGAAAATACATTTCTTAATTCCCTCAGGAAAGGTTCTGACAGGTTTTAATAATCTAGCAGGGTTAACTGGGTGAAACTCAAGATAACTTTGCATCATGTTTGACATAATTTTTGATCTGTTGCCAGCAATACAATGATTTTTCTGTGGAGCCACATTCCACAAACTATTCCACATTTTTTAATCTGTGTTTAGCTTTGGAATATGGCAATTATATTCCTTGTTAAGTATCCATCTGTTTAGTTTACTTAACAGTGCTGATTGAAACAGCAATATGGGACCAAAACTCTATGGTCCAGTCCTGTTCGGGTACAATATATGGTGTAGAAATTAGGCTGAGATCCAGATGTACAGGGGTTACTGCCAACTTTCCTGGAGACTGTATTTGACATGAGATGTATCCATCAAAGTAAGAGTGCCCATCCATGATATAAAAATGATGGGCTGCTACTCTGACCCTGAAAAGTTAACTGGGGTCAGTAGTTGACCATAATGGGATTAATGACTGCGGGCCAATGTCCTTAAAGGTTTGAGCTGTTTATATTGTGAGCTTATTTACATATAATTATAGCTTGGCTCAGTGGAAGTGCCCATATCAGTGAGCTGTGGGTTCAAGCCCCACTCTAGGATGTGAGTGATGTGAGCTGGTAATTCATTTATCCAAGCCTATAACTGACTAGTAGCCCAATTCTGGTTTAACTGGATGAATACCCAGCACTGTTATGAAGGGATTGATCATTTTTACAAGATGGGGAAAATGGCATCTCCAGCCTCATGTTCTATAATTTGTATCTTATTTAACTCATGTCTTAACACGTCTAAGTGTTTTAAAAAACACTTCACACAATGAACCACGTTGATGCTCAGTTGCTGCTGTTCAATTGGCAAATCTGAGTGTGTTAATTTAAACTTGTACCAAGTTGCCCTATCGCCCACTTCCGTATCATTCCTGAATAGTGTAAATAGTTGGAAACCCAAAATAAACCCTGTGACCGAAATCCCACAGCCCCACCTCCAAACCCCTTCCCCCCACTCCATCCCCCCAGTGAGATCCTATAATCTCTGCCTCACAGCTGGAATTTATTTTACTGTTTATCTTCAACTTCTGTTTTCCACAGCTCAGCCAATTCTAATTACATTTAGCTAATGTGCAGTTAATTAATGCTGGTTAATCTTTTCTTTATTAGACACCAATGTGGGAGTCAATCAACTGTCTTCTGAAAGTCCAGATATATTGGCCTGGATTTTCCGATGGCCAGACTGTTATTATTCCAGGGTAGATGGGAGTTGCACATAAGGACTGTTATGTAATCCTCAGCACAGCACAGTCCAAATGAATTGCCCAGGAAATGGAAGATTCCTCTGGGCAATTCCCCAATGCTTGGAATTCTCTGAAAGTATCCATTAATCCGAGATTTCAGAGGGCTCCACTGCAGTAAAGTCAACAGTGACTCAGGGAAAGTTGCACTCTCAAAAATCCAGTTTAACTCCTGAGTAACTATTCAGCTGAAACCTCAAATTACCACACACGTCCCAAATTACACCTGCCACGGATCTCCAAAACACCCAAGACCCAGAAATGACAACATCTGTCTACTTTCTGGGAACTACTCCCCCTCCCTCCCACCCTGCCACCCCTCCCCGCTCCTTGACACTCTGACATTGCTACTGCTGCCCCAGGACCCGCACCCACCTCCCCACCACTGTCACCAGACCTGACATGCCCCCAACACACTTCCCCCAAAAATACTGGACCTGTATCCCACCCCCATTGCCCTGACACCTGACAACTCCTCACCAACTATAGCCCCACTGACAATCTCATCTTCCCCTCTGCTGCCAGACCCTCTCCTCCTGTCCCAACCCCCAATGGAGTCCACCATCACCCACAATCTACACCCCCCCCTCAATGGAACTGACAATCATCTCCCTCGGGACCCAACACCAACCCATCCCCCACTGGACAACCAGACCTCAGATGTCATTTATAAAATCACGAGGGGCATAGATAAGGTGAATGACAAGGGTCTTTTCCCTTGGGTGGGGAGTTCAAAACTAGGGGGCCCATTTTTAAGGTGAGAGGAGAAAGATTTAAAAAGGACATGAAGGGCAACTTTTTTTTACACAGTGAGTGGTTTGTGTGAGGAATGAACTGGCGGAAGAAATGGTGAATGCAGGTCCAGTTACAACATTGAAAAGGCATTTGGATGAGTTCATGAATGGGAAAGGTTTGGAGGTATATTGGCCAAGTGCAGACAGGTAGGATTAATTTAGTTTGGAAACATGGTTGGCATGGACTGGTTAGACTGAAGGGTCAGTTTCCATGTTGTATGACCCTATGATGCTATGTGCTGCCCATCGTGAACTCCCTAAACACTCCATCGCTTACTCGGTCACCTTGCCATCTTGTACCCTAGCACCCTACTTATCAGGTCCCCCATTTGCCTTGCATTCAATCCCCCGACACTCTACTCCTGGCACCCTACAAACCTGGCACCATACTGTCAACCCTCTTGGCACCTGATATACCAGGCACCCTGTCCTCTCTGCACCCTAACCTCACACATATCTTCTGTGCTTACCCTTTTACAGCAGCTATCAAATTGATTAAATCTAATTCTGGTCCTTCAAATCACTGAATATGGCAGCTGACTGTTGTGAGAAAGGGGACATGGTTTGCCTTCTCCTGACTGTTCTGCACTGCTGGGGACCTTTCAGAATGGAAGTACGGCTCCACACTTCCTCGGGAGCTCTGACCAAAATCCATTGTCAGAACTGTGGAGCTCTTTCGCTACATAAAGAAAGAGCATGACATTGCCACTCTTCAGAACACCCGGCCCTTTGTATCCAGTGAACTACTCTCTCTGTTCTACCCAAGTTACTTTCTTTCTAAAAGAGTTCCAGTGTATTTGTGAGATCACATCTCTTGTTTCTAAACCCATGTTATCTATTCCAATTTATTCTGTAAATGGGAACTACATGCACAGTGTAGGAGATGATTTAATCTAGCGATAGTTGTGCTTCGTAATGAACAAGAGGCAAATGCATCACACTTAGAAAATGATACATCATCTCCAGTTTTGTTAATTGCGTTTTTTTAAAATAAATAATAATTTCATATTTAATTTTTCTTCCTGCCCTGTCTAAGAGCTGTCCTGCAGCCAACTCCAAAAACCCAATGCCATGGTCGGTCAAATGGGTAGCCTTGAAAGTCAAGGGTACAATTAAGAACCAGGAGATCCATGGTTAACGGTTGACATGAGGATCTTAACAATTTACTAATGATTCTATAAATAGTGAAGTAGACTAGGAAAGAACTCTGTGGAGGAGAAGTCATCAGGATGCGATGAACTTGGCCAAAATCCGTGGGCTTTCCAGAGAGGCTGACAATAATGTTCACTTTACAGTTTGTTGCATTCATTCAAATTGTATTTGATTAAGTTAGTGTGCATATATTGATAACCATTGGTTGAGTTTGAGTGTGGACTCCGAGAAAAGTAAACAAAGCTGTGGAGGGAGTTGGAATCCTGAACTAAAAGCATGAAGCAAGCATTTTAAAACACCTACAGATGAAGTTCCTACACACAAAGAAGCTGCTGTCATCTCTGCATAGATCCAAGATATAAAACAAACAATATCCTTGCTTTAAGAAGCACCTGTTTTAAATATATGCCTGGACACTTGACCATTAACATGTTGTCAGATCCCATAGCTGCCAAATCTAATGCCATCCTCACCTGAGATTCAGACGTGCACAGAATGGGCAGCTCTAACAAATTACTCCGCAATGTCATTTGTAAGCCACTATCCTACTGTCCTGACTGAAATCAGTGGCACAGCCCTCCTGGTCTACGAACAAAAGGCCCTGTGGTCCATTTAGCCAAAGGTCCATTGGAAGAAAAGGATAACTTTGATATTTTACATTCTCTGCTCATTTGGGAAATGGTTTGGAAGAATCCACAAGTGCTTCAGTGTGATTAATCTGTATCACAACTTTTGGCAGGACTTGTACCTCTGAACACCAATGGTATACATTCTTTTTGTAGAGATCACTATTTTCATATATTTTCTGTTTCCTCCTCCCAACATAAGATTCACTAACCTGTGTCTACCACAGTACATTATACATTGCTTTTGTAATGTTTTTATTTGTTTTTAAAAATCAATTTTTCTTACTCTCCTCCTCCTCCTCTGAAGACAACTTCTGGTGCGGCTTGGTGGAATTGGTGAAGACAGCTTGTTCGAATTGCCATTCTTCAAGTTCAATGATCCCACCTTCCCTTGAGTTACCTCCACTCCAATAATTGTTGAGCATCCCTGATTTTAATTGTTCCACCAATGATGGCCTTGCCTAGTTCCTAGCCACTGGAACTCCCTTGTTACACTTCACTACCTCTCTACCTCGCTTTCCTCCTTTAAGTCCCAATTTAAAACCTACCTCTCTGACTAAGCGTTTGTTCATCTAGCCCAATATCTGTCCTTATGTGATTCAGTGTCATACTTAACTTTTTATGATGCTCCTTTGAATGGCATTGGGACATTTTATTACATGAAACCAGCTATATAAATACAAGTTATTGTTGTTTGGCAGGGGAGATCTTATAGAAACATATAAGATCATGAAGGGAATAGATAAGGTGGAGGCAGGGAGGTTGTTTCCGCTAGCAGGTGAAACCAGGACTAGAGGGCATCGCCTCAAAATAAAGGGAAGCAGATGTAGGACTGAGGTCAGGAGGAACTTCTTCACCCAAAGGGTTGTGAATCTGTGGAATTCCCTGCCCAGTGAAGTGGTTGAAGCTACCTCGCTGAATGTTTTTAAGGCTAGATAAATTTTTGAACAGTAAAGGAATTAAGGGTTATGGTGAGTGGGCGGGTAAGTGGAGCTGAGTCTCAAAGATCAGCCATGATCTTATTAAATGGCGGGGCAGGCTCAAGGGACCAGATGGCCTACTCCTGCTCCTAGTTCTTATCTTCTTATTGAAATGTGAAAGGAATCAGAGTTAGCCCAATCCAGTGTCCACAATCAGGTCATGACTAACCTTATAATATTTGAACTCAGAATCCATAGAATCCCTACAGTGTGGAAAGAGGCCATTTGGCCCATCAGGTCACACTGTCCCTCCAAAGAGCATCCCACCCAGACCCAAACCCCACCCTATCCCCGGAACCTCACGTTTATCCATGGCTAATCCACTTAACCGACATCTTTGAACAGTATGCTGGTGCTGTTACTCCTTCATGGACAGAAGAGTGTCCCATAGAAACTGCTCAGCATAGCAAAGCAAACAAAATAGGTGCACATTTTAGCTGAACACTAAGGTGTCAGTCTTAGCATAATCAGGTGTCATTTCTTGCCCCTGAGTTAGAAGATCATTGGCTGAAATTCAGAAGTTCGTCCTGTGTCTGTGACTTGAGTGAAAAGTAAAGTCACCATATCTTACCAGATTTTAGGGCTGCTCTCCCACTTGAGAGAGACAAATGGTGGTGGTTTAACCTGAGGGTCACCATGCCTCAGGCAAGGAGAGAGATTGAGAAGAGTGTCCTACATGGTAAGCTCAGTTGGTGCAGGAATCGAACCCATGTTGTTGGTGTCACTCTGTATTGCTGTCCAGCCAACAAGCTAACCAATGGCAGTGAATTAAATATATGGTCTACAATTGACATGATAGTGCAGCACTGAGGGTGTGCTGCACTATGGAGAAACCACCTTTTGGATGATGTTATACTGTCTGCCTTTGCAAGTGGATGTAAATAAATTCCCAAGGCATTAATTTAAGAAGATATGGATAATCTTCCTGTACCGTGGCCAATAGTTAGCCCCCCATCCAACATTGTTAAACATAATTACTTGGTCATTATCTCATCAATGTTTGTGGAGCTTGCAGGATGCAAATTGGTCATCATATTTTCTTAATGTCATTGAGCTTCAAGAGTACCTTATCGGCTATAAATCGCTTTAGGAGATTCTGAGGTCATGAAATGTGTTTTATTGTTCATTCAGAATGTTTACTTAATTAATTATCCTTTGAATGGTCCAGGAGCAACTTTGATCAAAAATCTTACCAGTTGCATATATCTTTGAACTCTATTCCTCAAGACAAAACCAATAAAAGAACTTGTTATCAATCAGTTAAGGTGCAAGCATATACTTGCTCATTGTGCAATGTTAATGATTTGAAAAGCCTGTCTCTGCTTACTGTTTTTGTCCAGGATGAGCAGTATGATGTGGACTGCTTTGCTGAGGGAGGAACAAAGGCTTTATTTTGATTCTGAACAAGATCCAACACAGGACAACTTCCTCCAAGGAATTAAACACAAAGGGGTTTTATACATCAGAACTAAAACTAACATGCGTGGTGACAATCTGATGGTTGTCTCGATCATGTGCAATGGCCTGAAGGACTCAAAATATTTCCTTTCCAAACCTTGACAGCAACACTCTGACAGTGACCAGAATTTAGGCTTACTAGCTCGGAAACTATATGCCTGGGCCCCCTGCCTGTTCAAGAGGCTCCAGAGAACAGAGGACCTCCTTCAGTAAGTGCTTTAGCATCAGAGCTGCAGGCTTCCACGGAGTGAATCCAGTAGCTTTAACAGAAGTTTACTGAGCACCATTCAGAGGGTCCATTATGCGCAACAATAAATAATTGGGCGATCAGACAAAGTGGACAATTAACTGAAGTGTTAAGAGGGATAGAAGCAGAAAAGTGGCCCTTTACTTCTTGTAATAAACCTGATGAACTCCCATTTGAAGCGACAGCACACTGTGCATTCAATTTCTGTTCAGAAGGTGCTTTGTCTTCAGCAATAAAGGTCTGGGCACCCATTTATGGGACAAATTACTTCAGAGATTGAATGCACAATTTTATTTCAAAATCACTCAATTTCATCAGCTCAGTAATGGACTTCTATTTAAAAGGCCCTCAGTTCTGGAAGTAGCGGTTTACATGCTCATCAGCCTTAGATCACATGATTTCCATTCAACAACAACTTGCATTTAGATAACACTTTTAGCACTGAAGGCATCTCATTGCAACCCGGCTTGGTTGATAATCTCAGCAAAGCCCAATAGTTTTGCTTAGTTTTTAGTTATCATAAGATATTGGTATGAAAGAATATCCAAAAGACTTTTGAGATGTCTGGGTGAAATTAAAAACTGCATCATTTTGGTGATTAGAGATAACCAACAAAGAAAGAATGGATTTAGTCTTTCCTGACTACCAACATCTACCTCCACATCAAACTCAATCCTTAAACTGCGATATATCCGATACATAAGGAAGGAAAGACTTGCATTTGTATAATCCTTTTGGGGCTTCCACAGAGCTTTAAGAAAAACTGTTTTATTTACTTTATTTATTTAGCAAATGTAAATTGCCAAAGTCAAGTCACAGCCTTCTCATTTGTTGAGTCCAATTTGATTAGTCCATCTCTTAGCCTGTAGAGGGGACAATCCACAGTCATGTTATACTGAATGGCATGGGTTGAAATTCTGCTGAAGTGGTGCTATTGCTGTAGCGTATGAAACAAGACAGCCAATTTGTGCAGAGTAAGGTCCCACAAACATCAGTGCAGATGTTGAACATATAATTTGCCTTTTGGTGTCAGCTGAGCATTAATGTTAGTCAGGACAACGGGAAGGAGTTCTCCTTCCTTTTGAAATGTCATCTCTTACATCAGGGGGAGTGATGGCCTAGTGGTATTATCGCTGGACTGTTAATCCAGAAACCCAGATAATGTTCTGGGGACCCGGGTTTGAATCCTGCCATGGCAGATGGTGGAATTTGAATTCAATAAATATCTGGAACTAAGAGTCTCATGATGACCATGGATCCATTGTTGCTTGTTGGAAAAACCCATCTGGTTCACTAATGTCCTTTAGGGAAGGAAACTGCCATCCTTACCTGGTCTGGCATACATGTGACTCCAGACCCACAGCAATGTGGTTGACTTGTGACTGCCCTCTGGGCAATTAGGAATGGGTGATAACTGCCAGCTTAGCCAGTGATGCCCTCATCCCATGAATGAATTAAAAAAAAATCTCCTTTTAGACGGTCAAGGGGGCCTCTGTTTAAACTTCCATCTGAAAAGGAATCCATTTTATTCCTCAAACATTACAATGTTGAGGAGCATGTTTCAGGGTGGTAATGAGTAGGTTTGAGAAAACATATATTCACAAACCCTTTTAGTTTCGCTGTTATAGTTTATACCACCTGAACTTCTCAATGCATTACCTCATTAACAACACACTCATGGGTATTAATTATGTTTCAATTATATTTCTCCACTTTCATTCCAACCCATCTTAGAATACAACTGGCAAGCTCTGAGATGTCAAAAACATCAGCCTAACTGCTTTCGTAATCACTGCAACGGGTAGAGCCAGACATTATAATTAGCATTGTGCTCCCCAAGACAACAAACATCTCCGAGCTAATTACCAACTCCCATTTCCTATCAATACAGATATCTCTCACTCGACTCGTCTACTGCAACACAAGAGAAAACAGCTACTGATACAGAACTATTACGACAGTTTATTTCTTTATCCGTGGCTATGAAGCAAAACATTCTGTTGAGGAATCACAATATAAAAATCGCCTGATTGTTCTGTTTCAGATACTGCTTCAGCTGCTGTTTGTTTCTGTTATTGTCTGATTTTAATCTCGTAAATCATACAAATCCTGTGGGTGGAACACAGGAACAGGAGTAGACCCTCAAACCTGTTCTATCATTCACGGACAGCATGGTGCGCAACCTATTCCACTTACCTGCCATTACTCCATATCTCTTAATGCCTCTGGTTAATTAAAATGTATCAGTTCCAGTTTCAAAATTTTAACCACTGATTGCCATTTGTGACTGAGCTCCAAACTTCACCCTTTGTGTTGCAGTGCAAGCTGCAATTTGTTTTACATAGAACATAGAACATAGAACAGTACAGCAAAGTACAGGCCCTTCGGCCCACAATGTTGTGCCAACCTATTATCCTACTAAGATCAAACTACCCTGCATACCCGACATTATACCATCATCCATGTGTCTATCCAAGAGTCGCTTAAATGTCCCGAATGTATCTGACTCCACTACCACCGCTGGCAGCGCATTCCACAAGCCCACCGCTCTCTGTGTGAAGAACCTATCTCTGACACCTCCCCTATACCTTCCTCCAATCACCTTAAAATTATGCCCCCGCGTAACAGTCATTTCCGCCCTGGGAAAAAGTCTCTGGCTATCCACTCTATCTATGCCTCTCATCATCTTGTACACCTCTTTCAAGTCACCTCTCATTCTTCTTCACTCCAATGAAAAAAGCCCTAGCTCCCTCAACCTTTCCTCATAAGACCTGCCCTCCAGTCCAGGCAGCATCCTGGTAAATCTCCTCTGCACCCTCTCTAAAGCTTTCACATCCTTCCTACAATGAGGCGACCAGAACTGAACACAATATTCCAAGTGTGGTCTAACCAGGGTTTTATACAGCTGCAGCATAACCTCGCAGCTCTTAAACTCAATTCCCCTGCCAATGAAAGCCAATACGCCTTCTTAACAACCCTATCAACTTGGGTAGCAACTTTGAGGGATCTATGGACATGGACCCCAAGATCCCTGTGTTCCTCCACACTGCCAAGAATCCTACCATTAACCTTGCATTCTGTATTCAAATTCGACCTTCCAAAATGAATCACTTCACACTTTTCTTGGTTGAATTCCATCTGCCACTTCTTTGCCCAGCTCTGCATCCTGTCAATGTCCAGTTGCAACCTACAACAGCCCTCCACACTATCCACAACTTCACCAACCTTTGTGTCATCGACAAACTTAATAACCCACCCTTCCACTTCCTCATCCAAGTCATTTATAAAGATCACAAAGAGTAGAGGTCCCAGAACAGATCCCTGCGGAACACCACTGGTCACCGAGCTCCAGACTGAATACTTTCCATCTACTACCACGCTCTATCTTCTGTTGGACAGCCAATTCTGTATCCAGACAGCCAATTCTGTATCCAGACAGCCAAATTTCCCTGAATCCCATGCCTCCTTACTGTCTGAATAAGCCTACCATGGGGAACCTTATTGAATGCCTTGCTAACATCCATATACACCATATCCACTGCTCTACCTTCATCAATGTGTTTTGTCACATCCTCAAAGAATTCAATAAGGCTTGTGAGGCACGACCTGCCCCTCACAAAGCCATGCTGACTATTTCTAATCAAATTATGCTTTTCCAAATAATCATAAATACTATCTCTCAGAATCCTCTCCAATAATTTGCCCACCACCGAAGTAAGACTGACTGGTCTGTAATTCCCAGGGTTATCCCTATTCCCTTTCTTGAACAATGGAATAACACTTGCTACCCTCCAATCATCTGGTACTGCTCCAGTGGACAGTGAGGACACAAAGATCATCGCCAAAGGGGCAGCAATCTCTTCCCTCGCTTCCTGTAGAACATTGGGTATACCCCTCCTGCCCAGGGGACTTATCTATCCTCATGTGTTTCAAATTTCTAGCATATTCTCCTTCCTAACATCAACCTGTTCGAGCATGTCTGCCTGTTTCATGCTCTCCTTACAAACGTCAAGGACCCTCTCACTGGTGAATACTGAAACAAAGTATTCATTAAGGACCTCCCCTTCCTCCTATGACTCCATGCACAAGTTCCCTCCACTATGACTGATTGGCCCCACGCTCACTCTGGCCATTCTCTTGTTCCTCACATATGTATAGAATGCCTTGGGGTTTTCCTTAATCCTACCTGCCAAGGCTTTTTCATAGCCCCTTCTAGCTCTCCTAAATCCATTCTTCAGTTCCTTCCTGGCTACCTTGTAGCCCTCTAGAGCCCTGTCCGATCATTGCTTCCTCAACCTTAAGTCGGCTTCCTTCTTCGTCTTGACTGGATGTTCCACATGTCTTGTCATCCAAGGTTCCTCCACCTTACCATCCCTTCCTTGCCTCAGTGGGACAAACCATTGTGGTCCTAGTCCCAGACCTCTCGATCAGCAGAAACTTTATTTCAACCAGCGTTATCTGTTCTTTATCTGTGGAACACTGCAAGCATTTATGAACAAATGCCTCGTACATTAGGGATGGTCTCACTGAAAGCTTTACGGTGATAGCACCGGGTAGGTAGATATTGGTTGGATGTAGGCTGCTGCTTCTGGGGCAGAACAAACAAATGGCTATTAACAGGAGATGGCGAGTAATAAATTCAAGAAGGAATTCAGGAGAAACCTCTTTAGCGAGAGAGCAGTGAGAATGTAGAAGTCACCACCACAACAGGTAGTTGAGGTGATGGATGCATTTAGAGCTAAGATAGCTTCACAACACATGGAATTGTAGGAGAGGTGGAGAGAGGATTAAATAAAGAAGGGTAGAGAGTGACTCATGTGGAGTATAAACCTGCTGAGCCAGGAGGCCCGTACAGTCTATGGCTGGAATCTACTGTTCCTCTCCTGTTTTGAGGTTTGCAATGCAATGGGGTTGGGGGTTTGGGGCCCACTCAAGGAACCCATCTTACAATCATTGGTATCAGCACAGTGGCACGGAGTGCAATAAGCAAACAGTGTGGGGGGGGGCAGTATTTGTGGGTTTTCAAGGACCATCCCTTGTTCAAAGGCTCTTAGTGTCTGATTGAGTCACTTGGCATGAGAAGGCAGGGTGAGGAGGGCTGGCATTGACAGTGTAGAAATAAAATAAAACCTCATGAAATTATTTGAAGAGAAGCAGGAAGGTTCTTACTGGTACCTTGTGCAATATTTATCTCACACTTAACATTGTGAAAACTATATATGGCTTTATATGTTTATCTCATCTTTATTTTGTGGGACAAGGTTGTGTACAGATTGTCTGCCCTTTTTCCTACATGACAACACTTCAAACGTATCTGAATATAAATGCAAGTTATTTCATGCCCTATAATGTAAAGGGATTCCTTTGGATAACACATCTGCTGCCTTTGGTGGACATGCACCGGCATCATGGTTAGCTGTTGTTTGGTATTGGAAACTACTTTTGGATTTTGCATGTAATCTTTGTAAAAACAACGGCCATTTCTTCATTGTTTAGAAATTACAGCATCATGTCCCAACACAACTTAACATGATTAGGAAGCAATTACCAGTCATTCATCACAAGGGACGAGAGACACGTTTGGGAAGGAAGTCAACCAGGGGCCACTTCTGCTAACCACTCACTGAGCAGTGATAATTGATTTGTTAGCAGATCATCAATAAGACTGTAGAACGTAAGAGCAGTTGTAGACCATTCAGCCCATCAAGTCTGCTTCGCCATTCAATGAGATCTGATCATCTTTAATCTGAAAATCTTTTAAGATCTGAACTTTTTTTCTTTCCTTTTGGCTCTTTTACTTTTGTTTCTGCTGTTTTTTAAAAAATTATTGCTTTTTTAAAAAGTATGGTTTTGTAACCAACTTGGCAGTGGTGAATGGTGATGTTGTAACTTTTCACTGTACTCCTGCATTATTATTCTTGAGTACACATGACAATAAAATCGAATTCTAAATCTAATACTCCTCAACTCCACTCTCTAGACTTTCCACATAACACCTGATTCCCTTATTGGTTAAAAATCTATCTCAGCCTTGAATAAAATTAATGATCCAACATCTACAACCCTCCGTGGTAAAGCATTCCATAGGTTCACTACCCTTTGAGAGATGGAATTCCTCATCTCAGTCTTAATCTTCCCTCTCTTGTGGGTGGCACAGTGGTTCAGTGGTTAGCACTACTGCCTCACAGCACCAGGGACTTGGCTTCAATTCCACTCTCGGGCGACTGTCTGTGTGGATTTTGCACATTCTTCCAGTGTCTCTGTGGGTTTCCTCTCACAGTCCAAAGATGTGTAGGTTAGGCAGATTGGCCATGCTAAATTACCCATAATGTCCAGGGATATGTAGGCTAGGTGGATTAACCATGGGAAATGCAGGGTTATTGGGTGGGTTGCTCTTTGGAAAGGCATTGTGAACTCGATGGGCTGAATGATTTCCTTCAACACTGTAGGGATTCTATGATTCTCAGCTGAAACAGTGACTAACAAAGTGGGGAACGGTGAAAGAAAGCAGACTGCTCAATGTGGACTGGAAATACATTGAACTACATATCAACCGTGACCCCTCTTCCTGCTACTTCCACTTTACCCCCTGGAAGAGATCCCTAGCTTTTCAGCTCTGATTAAAGGACTGAAATACTGACAGTTTCCTTTCTGGATGTTCCTTTTTAAGAGTTAGTTTTGCTCTTGCAATTTCAAACACCTCTTCAATGGTATTAATCTAAAAAATGTGTTTGCTGCCAGACCTGCTGACTTTCTCCAGCAATTTCTGTTTTTGTTTCGGATCTTCAGCATCCAAAGTTCTTTGCTTTATTTTATCATCTGCGAGTCATATGTTTTAGTATCCACATTTCAAAGCCCTCTATTTTCTTCTGAGATCTTTACATCTTGTCTAGATTTCTGAGGCATACAGGAAAGTGGACAAAACGTAGCATCTTACGGGTTTACCCTTGTGCACAGCAAACAGCAATGTGACACTGATCAGGTTTTGTTTTGTGTGAGGAAATATTGGCCAGGATACCAACAACAACTTCCTTTTTTTCAGCAAAATATCTGAACTTGAGACTCCATTTGGCTGAATGCTAAAGTTTAACTTCTTGCACAAAAAAACAGCCTTCATAAGAACATCAGAAATAGGAGCACAGGTACTCCATTTGGCCCGAAGATCATGGCTGATCTTTTTGCAGACTCAAGTCCACTTACCTGCCTGCTCACCCTAATCCTTAATTCCTATACTGTTTGAAAATCTATCTATCGTTGCTTTAAAAACATTCAACAAGGTAGCCTCAACTGCTCCGCTGGGAATTCCATAGATTCGCAACCCTTTGGGTGTAGAAGTTTCTCCTCAACTCAGTCCTAAATCTCAGAGATAGCAAGACCTGTGGCTGCTGGAGTCAGAGGCAAAACAGTACGGAGCTGGAGCAACACAGAAGGTCAGGCAGCATCAGTGGAGTAGGAAAGTCGACGTTTCAGGTCGGGACGCTTCTTCAGAACTTCTGCCCCTTATTTATTCGTTTAGTAACCCCCCCACCTCAATTTTGTACTTAAGTCCTAGAATGCGACATTAACCCAGAGGCTACAACATGAGAGTCCTACCAAACTGAACCACTAGTAACAAACAGCTCAATTAATACAGTATCAGAGATAGTAGGAACTGCAGATGCTGGAGAATCTGAGATAACAAGGTGTAGAGCTGGATGAACACAGCAGGCCAAGCAGCATCATAGGAGCAGGAAGGCTGACGTTTCGGGCCTAGACCCTTCATCAGACCCTTTGGCAGCATGAGAACCATTATGTGAGGGAGGGAGACAAACGACAGAAAAAATGAAAGGACCTTGCGGCAATTGACGAATTCTTATTTAAGCTCTGGTGGAAGGGGGGAAGAACAGAGATCACATGGAGTGACACATTTCTAAAAACAAAACAGAAAACAAAAGCACTGTTTATTTTGCATGTCGTTGAAGAGTTTTTTGCAAAGTAAGGTAGAAAAGGGCCTGTCGTTTTCACAAGAGTTAGGGAATATGGCAGCAAAGCTGAAGGATGATGGCAGAAATTATAATAACTTGTTTTATGTTATTAAATGTTCAAAGAAGCAATTAACTCATTTCTGTTTGTTTTGTTAAATGGCTGCAGCTGTGGGGAAAATGTTCAAAGAAGGCAGCATTTTAGACTTTCTGACCTTGCACTGTAACCCTTAAAGCACTAGTCACTGTATTTGTTATGGTAACGTTGCAGGGTTTCCTGTCATATCAGCAGGGTCAGGGTAAGAAGCATTTCTTTCTGTCGGAGGACAAGGACGGCACAGAGGTTTAAAACTTTAGCTCTTTCAGGTCTGGTATGAAGGCTGCCTTTGGAAGGAGACATCCATCTGAATCTATCAAGGCCACTTCATTTCCTTGATGATAAATCTGCACTTTATTACTTACGATATCAGGAAGGGCCAGCCCATACTGATATTAAGTTCAAGACCTTGCACCACTGTCACAACTTTAAAGAAAAATCATGGTTCGAATATGATACAGCTCCCCAGATGTTGCACCACTTTCATGAAAATCTGTACACTGCCTGTAAAGACTTGTGTGGTTTGCCAGCCATGGCAGGTTTACCCTCACAGTTCACTGTTGTACAATGAATCCTCACTACTGCTCAGGTATGCCAAGATCTGGAGGTGCTGGTGTTGGACTGGGGTGGACAAAGTCAGATGTCGCACAACACCAGGTTATAGTCTGACAGGAACAAAAACAAAGTTGCTGGAAAAACTCAGCAGGTCTGGCAGCACCTGTGGAGGAGAAAACAGAGTTAACGTTTCGGGCCCGGTGACCCTTCCTCAGAACCGGACCCGAAATGTTAACTCTGTTTTCTCCTCCACAGATGCTGCCAGACCTGCTGAGCTTTTCCAGCAACTTTGTTTTTGTTCCTGATTTACAGCATCCGCAGTTCTTTTGGTTTTCATAGTCCGACAGGTTTATTTGAAATCACAAGCTTTCAAAGCACTGTTCCTTTGTCAGGTTCTCTGAAAGCTTGTGATTTCAAATAAACCAGTTGGACTATAATCTGGTGTTGTGTGACTTCAGACCAGGTATGCCAAGGTTCGTTTGGCAGCACCTTCCAAAGCCAACAGCTGTACCATCTAGAAGGTCAAAGGCAGCAGATGCTGGGAACACCATTCCTTGCAAGTTTTACAAGCCATTCACCGTTATAATTTGGAACTTTATTCCTTCAGGGTCACTGGGGACAAAATCCTGAAATTCACTAACAGCGTTAGTGTTGTCCCTGCACCACATGTACCTGCAGTGTTCAAAAAAGCAGACCATCACCATCTTCTGTGGGACAATTAGCAGCAGGCAATAAATTATGGCTTTTCCAGTGACATTCATACCCATGAAGGAATAGAATAAATACTGTGGAAAGCTGCAAGGTTCAGATCAGTAACTCTACAATCTTGCTGATGAGTATCCGATAAAATAACTATGAAAGCTATTGGATTGCTGAGAAAGCCCAAACTGATTCACCTAAATCCATCAGGAGAGAGAATGGTATCCGCCATTACCTTGTCTAAAAACCCTATTTGCACATTAAATGCACATTTGCACACTAAACTTTCAATACAGGCAACTGAAATAAACACAACTAGAAGACAAACATTGTAAAGAAATGCTTACCATTGCTGTAAAAAGGGAGATTATGTTTTTCAGTTATGAAGGGATCATATGGTCATGATTTATATAGGACAAACATAGGACAAAAATGGATGTATATAAACAGTATTCAAATATGCTTCTTTGTGTTTTAGTTGACAGTGGTTCATTAATGTGTTGGGGCATATTGTGAAATTGCTTGTGTCCAATTACATTGCAGCAGCTCAGTTACATCAATACATCATAAATGTGCTGCCTTACAGTTAGAAATCATGCATGCCCACTGAATGCCCTCAGTTTTGGGGGAAGGGTCCACAGGGGTGAGTAAAATGGGGAACTACATCATTGGCCTTAATGGGTGGACAGTTCAGACCAGTTCTCAACAGGAAAATGGAGAGAATCGATAGTGCTGATACCTCTGGGACATTTGATAAAACATTTTTTGTAACGCTTCTAACCTCTCCGACAATGCTGGAAACATAGTAACACACAAAATTGGAGCTTGCGTAGGCCACTCAGCCCTTTGAGCCTACCCATTCAATCTGATGAAAGCTGATCATCCAACTCCGTCCCCTATTCCCACTTTCTCTCCACCTTTTGATCACTTTAGCCCTAAGAACTGTATCTACCTCCATCTTGAAATCTTTCAATGTTTTGGCCTGAACCACTTTCTGTGGCAGGAAAGTCAGGATGCCTGTAATTTTATTTAATTGTAGTCCTGCAATATTTTAAAGTTTATTGGAATGTTGGAAAAGTTCAGTGGTTAATGTACAGAAGAAAATGGTGGTGTATTGATATTGCCACCGTAGGAATAATCCAAAGGTCCCGGCTAATACACTGAGGGAATGGCTGCTCCATATAAATCAACGAAATCTGGAATTCTCTGTCATGGTGACAATGAAACTGTCATCGATTGTTGTAAAATCCAATCTGGTTCACAAATGTCCTTTTGGGAAGGAAATCTTCCATCCTTACCAGTCTGGCCTACGTGTGAGTTTAGCTCCAGAACCACGTAGCTGATTCATAACTGCCCCCAGAAATGGCCCAGCAAGTTAGTTCAAGGGGAATTAGGCATGGGCCACAAATGCCAACAAAATTGCCAGTGACACCCATATCCATGAACAAATACATTTTAAAATGTCCCTCCCTGGTTCCCCTGAGAAGGTAAAACCCCGGTTAGACCACACTTGGAATATTGTGTTCAGTTCTGGTCACCTCATTATAGGAAAGATGTGAAAGCTTTAGAGAGGGTGCAGAGGAGATTTACCAGGATGCTGCCTGGACTGGAGGGCAGGTCTTATGAGGACATGTTGAGGGAGCTAGGGCTTTTCTCATTGGAGCGAAGAAGGATGAGAGGTGACTAGATAGAGGTGTACAAGATAATGAGAGGCATAGATAGAGTGGATAGTCAGAGACTTTTTCCCAGGGCGAAAATGACTATTATGAGGGGGCATAATTTTAAGGTGATTGGAGGAAGGTATAGGGGAGATGTCAGAGGTAGGTTCTTTACACAGAGAGTGGTGGGTGTGTGGCATGCGCTGCCGGCAGTGGTAGTGGGGTCAGATGCATTAGGGGCATTTAAGCGACACTTGGATAGGCACATGGATGCTAATATAATGTAGGGTTTGTAGGGTAGTTTGATCTTAGTAGGAATAATAGGTTGGCACAACATTGTGGGCCGAAGGGCCTGTACTGTGCTGTATTGTTCTATGTTCAATGTAACTTGAACTGTAGCAGTATTTGCATGACTGACAGTAGTTAAGTGATCAGCCACATTGATAAAGGTCTGGGTAAGGACAGCAGCTTTCCTTACCTAAAGGACAAGAGTTGAATCAGCTGGGGACTTAAAACAATCCAGCAACGTCATGATCAGATTTGCTGATAGCAACACTTCATTTCCAGGTTTTAAAAAACTCCGATTCTCCAAACTGGGATTTACATTATTCGCCTGGATCTCTGAATTATTACTTCTGCACTAAAGTAAAAACTCTTAATTACCTCAGGGTTTTCATCATCTCAAGTTTTCCCAATGGATCTGCCTCATGTGTAGACAAAGCTAAAAGTTCCAACACGCTCCCATCTGTGTCTTAATCAGCATAGCAAGTCTCCTTGGCTCAAGCCTCTGATATGAAAGGAACAGCCACACATCATTAGGCCCTTTGGCAGGGCCATTTGTTTATTTTGATGAGATCAGCACAGAAGGGATCGCCAAATGTTTCTTTGTCTGAGCCTAATTATATACTGACCTTCACACCTCGGAGGAGAACAGAGTCTCCTCTCATTAACACCTCTGTTCAGTGCAGTCTAGCACACCTTCCTCACTGGAAAGCCAGTCCACGCTTGTGCTGAAGTTTCAGCTCATCTGTCATCCTAAATATCGTGCTAATTTCAGTTTGTAATGCACGGTACTGACCTGAATTGCCACTGTTGTCTTTGCCAGCGTTTGATGATCCAAGTGAAACCACGAGGAACGAAATGTGAAGTAGAAACACCACTTTTTTAATCAATAATTTTAATCCTGTTTGAGGGAAACCCTTTACCATGTGCACTGCAATCACAAATATATTCTAGATAGATGTATACGATTAGCATTTTGCATGTAGCAACCATGTTAATTTGTACTCGTCGTCTTAAATTCTTACCCATCGTCTTAAGAAACCGAATTGATTTTCAATTTAAAGTCATCACACTGAACGGGAATTGATTTATATGTAGTTCCATGCAAGAGAGCTGACAGGTAAGTGAAAATTTAACATCTAAATATGCCCATGTTGGCTGATTTGGGTTCATCAGGTACACTTGAATATTGCCTGGCTTGAGTGCACAAAAGTGCTACAGAAATGGAAGTGTTTCTTTTACTGATGAATTACCTTTCTCAATGTGGTAATTGCAGAGGACACCACTGAAAGATGGTACACATCAAGAACCTTGAAAATAAGCCATGCCAGCTCACTTGAGATGGTGGCCATTCTCTTATGAGTCAGCCTTCCTGATCCTAAGACAGAAGTCACATGACACCAGGTTATAGTCCAACTGGTTTATTTGAAATCATAAGTTTTCAGAGCACTGCTCCTTTGTCAGGTGAAGACACTTCACCTGATGAAGGAATAGTGCTCCAAAAGCTTGCGATTTCAAATAAACCTGTTGGACTATAATCTGGTGTCATGACTCTTCTGACTTTGTCCACCCTAGTTCCACACCTGCACCTCCACATCATGGCTACCTGATCCTAAGAGATCAAAGGCCCCTGGGACCAATGGAAGTCAAATCTTGTGGCAATTGTACAAGGCCTTAGTGAGACCACACCTGGAGTACTTGTGCAGATTTTGTCTCCTCATCTAGGGAAGGAAGTTCCAGCTATGGAGGGAATACAATGAAATTTTACCAGACTGCATCCTGGGATAGTGGGACTGATACATGAAGAGAGATTGGATCGGTTAGGACCATGTTTACTGGATTTCAGAAGAATGATGGGAAATCTCACAGAAACCTATAAAATTCTAACAGGTAAATGCAGAATGGATGTTCTTGATGACCAGGGAGTCCAGAAGCAGGGGTCACAGTAAAAAAAGATAAGGGGTAGACCTTTCAGGACTGAGATAAGGAGAAATTTCCTCGCCCCGAGAATGGTGAGCTCGTGGAGTTTTCTGCCACAGAAAGTGGTTGAGGCTGAAACATGGGAATGCTTTCAAGAAGGACTTAGGGATAAAGGGATCATGAGCGTGGGGTGAAAGTGGGAACAGGGTACTGAGTTGGATCATCAGCAATGTCACGTTAAATGCTGGAGCAGGCTCGAAGAGCCGAATGGCCTATCCCTTCACCTATTTTCTATGTTTTCATGTAAGCTCGGCTTTGTCATGGTTATAGCAGTGGAATTATAGATTTTCTGTATGTGCAGTTTTTACATATGAGGCTAAAATTACAAATTTGAACACAGAAAGCTTGGCAGTCAAAACAGTTCTAATTTGATCTAATCTCGTTAAATACGACAATGTCCAAACTGGGCAGCAACAGATCCATATGGATTTAAAAACAGTGTTTGAGCTGAAGTGTATATCATCATGATGGACAAGACAAATGTATCACTTTTGCTGATAGTTCAGTGCTATACCCGACTCCTCAGCTACTGAAGCAGTACATGCTGGAATGTTGCAAATAAATTTGTGTGACACAAGGGTCAGGTGATAACCATCTCCAACAAGAAAGAATCTAACCATCTCTTATTGGTATTTGATGAATATTCACTGAATTCTCCACTATCAGCATCCTGGGCGTTATTATTAACTAGACCAGCCATATCACATCAAAATTCTGTGGCAAATAACTCACCTCCTGATTCCCAAAGCCTGTC
This sequence comes from Rhincodon typus, assembly GCF_021869965.1. Lineage (NCBI taxonomy): Eukaryota > Metazoa > Chordata > Chondrichthyes > Orectolobiformes > Rhincodontidae > Rhincodon > Rhincodon typus. Next base: position 10,797,087 of record NC_063347.1, read on the forward strand.
CACCATCTATAAGACAGAAGTCAGGAGTGTGATGCGGTAGTTTCCTCTTGCCTGGATGGATACAGCTTCCAACAACATTCAAGAAACATGATGCTATCCTGGACAAAGCAGTTCACTTAGAGACATAGAGTCATAGCGTTGTACAGCACAGAGACAGACCCTTCGGTCCAACTTGTCCATGCTGACCAGATATCCTAAATAATCTAGTCCCATTTGCCAGTATTTGGACCATATCCCTTTAAACCCTTCCTATTCACATACCCATCCAGGTGCCTTTTAAATGTTTTAATTGTACCAGCCTCCATCACTTCTTCTGGCAGCTTATTTCATACACACACCACCCTCTGCATGAAAAAGTTGTCCCTTAGTCCCTTTTAAATCTTTCCCCTCTCACCTTAAACCTATGCCCTCTAGTTTTGGACTCCCTCACCCCAAGGAAAAGACCTTGTCTATTTACCTTATCCATGCCCCTCATGATTTTAAAACCTCTATAAAGTCACCCCTGAGTCTCTGATGCTCCAGGGAAAATAGCCACAGTCTATTCAGCCTCCCCTGAATCCTGAAACCCTCCAACTGTGGCAACATCTGTGTAAATCCTTTCTGAACTCTTTTGAGTTTTGCAACATCCTTCCTATAGCAGGGCGACAGGAATTGCACACAATATTCTAAAAGTGGCCTAACCAATGTCCTGTACAACTGCAACATGACCTCCCAACTCCTATAATCAATGCACTGACCAATAAAGGCAAGCATACTAAACACCTTCTTCACCATCCTATCTATCTGTGACTCCACTTTCAAGGAACTATGAACCTGCATGCCAAGGTCTCTTAATTCAGCAACACTCCCCAAGACCTTACCTTTAAGTGTGTAAGTCCTGCCCTGATTTGCCTTTCCAAAATGCAACACCTCACATTTATCTAAATTAAACACCATCTGGCATTCCTTGGCCCATTGGCTCATCTGATCAAAATCCCATTATACTCTGAGGTAACCTTCTTTGCTGTCTGCTACACCTCCAATTTTGGTGTCATCTGTGAAAGCCCAACCACAACGTTAAACATTTACTCTCTCCATGACCGATGCACAGTGCTAGTATTGTGCACAATCTACCCTACAAGATACACTGCAGCAACTCACCAACGCTCTTTCAACAGCACCTTTCAAACCTTCAACCTCCGCCACCTTTGAAAGACTGGGGAAGTAGATACATGGCAACATCACCAGGTGTAAATTCCCTTCCAGGCTGCATATTATGCTGAATTGGAATTATATGGCCACTCCTTCACAGTCGATGGGTCAAGTTCCTAGAACTCCCTTTCTCACTGCATTGTTGGAATATCTCCACCTGATGGACTGCGGCATTTCAAGATAGTGGCTCACTACCACCTCCTCAAGGGCAATTAGGGATGGGAAACACTGTTTGGCCTCGCTAACAATGCCCACTTTCCAGGAAGTAAAAGAAAAATGTTCTGGTAAACTTAAGCTTCATCGCATATCAAATCTGTCCCTAGGGTACAATTAAGCGTGATAATCAAATTCTATTTCGATGAGTATATCTCAAATCGAGGATGGATTATATATGGGCGGACTTATTTAGCTTGGGATTCAAATTGAAGGTTTGGTCGATCTTGGTAAACATGCTAAACCTTGGCATTAAATAATAACTGCAAAAGCTATAATTCTTCAATTGACAAGACACAAACAGAATTGATAAAGACTAGCCCTGGGTATTTTGTGCAGAAGTCTTGAACTTAATTTCTCTTATGTTCCTCTTCCTGCCTTCCTTTCTAAGTGTTGTGCTAATTATGAAAATCTGTCAAATTATAACAGAAATCATGTGTGTCATTGAAGAAAAGGAGTTGGCTGATTGACCAGTTCCAAGAAAACGAAAACATTCATCCTTCATTTGAAAAAAAAAACAAATTTGACAGGATAGGATTTTAAGTGGCTATGAGTAATTTTGCCTTGTGCTACAAACAAAAACCATTAGTCATTGGGAGTGGTCATACTCACATGACTTGCACTTTCTGTTTATTCCTGCATCAATACATGTTTTAGCAAATTAGACTGTCTCTCTCTACCCATGTTAATATCGGGTTTATGAAAATGTTACCACTTTCACAGCATTAAAGATTGACCCTGAGATTAGCTTCTTTCACTTGTTCTGGCAGCTGGACCAGCATTTATTGCCCACCCTAATTGCCCAAAGGACAGCTAAGAGTCAACTAGTAAAGGCAAAATACTACAGGTGCTAGAAATCTGAAACAAACACAGAGAATACCAGAAAAGGCAATATCTGTGGAGAAGGAAACAGAGTCAACGTTTCAAGTCCTGTGCCATCAGTTCTGAAAAAGAGTCAACCCCAATGCTGTGGGTCTGGACTCACTTGTAGGTCAGACCAGTTAAGGATTTTCTTCCCTATAGGGCAATTATGAATCAGATGGATTTTTGCGACCAACAACAATGGATGACATGACGCTAGCTTCTTTTTAATCCAGTTTTTTTTATTGAGTTTAAATTTCACCATCTGCCATGATGAGATTCAAATCCCATGTGCTTGTTGACTGATATTAGCTGCCTGCCCAGCAATGCCTCAATCTTAACATTCCCATTCTTAGTTTTTAACTCCTCCCTGTGCTTACCCTTCCCTAACTCTGTAATTAATTCCTGCCTTACAATCCCCTAGGATATCTGTGCTCATTCAGCTCTGATCTATTGCTTATCCTCAATGTTCCACCATTGGCAGCTGTGCTCTTCAGCTGTCTGCACCTAAAGCTTAGGAATTTCCTTCCTAAACTTCTTCACTTCTTCAACTCCTTGAAACCCTAGTTGATTGTGCATTTGGTAATTTGTCCTACCCTTATTCAAAATTGCACTGTTTCGTGGAGACAAATGAAAGCTTTTCACTGTATTTTATTGCGTTCTTGCTGTAAAATACACGTGACAATAAAATCTAAATCAAAATCCTTTTGAGGCTCTGTGTCACACTACTGAGTGGTGCACTGGGATGTTCTAATATTTTAAAGGTAGAAGGCGAACACAACTAGCTTGATATAAGCTTTCTGATTCCTGCCAAGAAAAAGCAATTGATTAATTGCTTGATTCATCAGATTGTTTTGTGCAAATGTCATTATTAATTTAAAGCAATAATGATACTAAAAATCAGTGCACTGTATTAAAAGTAATCCTTTAACATGAATTGATTAGCTTTGTTAGAAAGAACAGTCAGTTTTAAAAAGTTTGGCAGTTAACTGTTAGTCATCAGTGACTGGTGTATTCACCACAAAAAAAAACACCTCGACCAAACAGAACAACAAATCAGTACTTTCCTCCTCTATAATATAAATGTTGCTTTAATTTTAACTTTGGTGATCCCTTTGAAATTTCCTGATGAATGCAGGATGAAAAGCTTTTCTCAGCAATGCCGTGGTTAAACGAAGGGTAAAGGTTTCATTCTACAACGCAGGTGTGACAAGTGGAATTCGCTAGGGACCTGTACTGTTGTCTTGCCTTTCCACCGTATACATTGTTTACTCGGAGCAAGGAATAGCATTTCTCATTTGGCAGACAGCACTGAGTTAGCAGGGGCTGTAAGGAATGCAGATGGAAAGCAAAGGATTCGAAAGGACTTGGCTAAAAACAAAATGCTACAGATGCTGGAGATCTGAAATAGAAACACAGAAGTACTGAAGAAGAAACTCGGCAGGTCCGGCAGCATCTGTGCAGACAGAAACAGAGTTAACATTTTGAGTCCGATGACTCTGGAGAAAATGAGCAAATGGATTTAGGTATGTATGTGCACAGATCACTAGAAGGTAGTGTGCTGCTACAAAAGTAATCAAAAGGGCTACCGGAGATCTGACTTCTTTCTTAAGGGGATTGGGTTTTTAAATTAAAAGTTGATGCTTTAGCTAGCTTTGGTCAGACCCTTTTTAGTTCTGGGCTCCGAACAATAGGAAATACTCATAGGCTCTAAAGGGGTGCCGTGCAGATTCACAAGAATGGAACCAAGGCTTAAGGGGTTATTTCAGGTGGACAGACTAATGTAACCTACATCACCTGGAGCTTTTAGTGGTTACAAGCTGAGCTAACTAAATAGTTTAAAACAAGGGATTTGACGCTTGGGATACTGAGAAACTGTTGTGGGCAAATCCTGACAATTAATCTTAAAATTAGACCCAGGTCATTTAGGAGAGAGGGCAGGAAACACTGTTCATGCCAAAGGGTGGTGGAAACGTGGGACTTGTTCTCTTGAAAAACTGTGGCAACGTCAAGGCTGAGAGTGTTCGATTTTGGTTGGGGAAGGGAATAAGGGGATATGGAATCCAAGCCGGTGAATGAAGTTAAGTTGCGGATGAGCTACAACCTAATTGAAAGGGTCATGGAAGCATTTTGGCAATTTAGACCTCAGCATCCCTTTACCATTCACCATTTTCTTTATTTTCTCTCTTATTGGGAAAGTACTTTGCTTCTGCTTATCACTTCCTCTGAATGATCCCTTAGTGTTGAGCTCAAACTGTGGCTGGCAGTGGTAGCGCCCTATTTTAAATACAGTGTCGTATAATAAACTTAGGGAAAAGTTTCAAAATATTTCATGTTTGGGAATAGTTAGGGCAACATTAGGGACTAACTCCAGGGGAAAGGGAATAAGGAAGAGTTTCCTCGTAACAAAAAGTTTATTTTTAAATCAATGTACACCCTTAACTCTGACAAAGGTTAATGGGCTGATTGTTGGAAGATTCCACATTGCCTCCTCCAGTGTAAGTGAGAAATACATTCACAGCATAACTCAAGAAAATCAAACAGTGGTAATTTAGTGAGGCTTAAAAGGATTCCCTCCCTAATACAGCATCCTTGTATGATGTGTAAGTGTGTCTAAGTGAGATGGATGGCAGTCATGTTACCTCCCTACATGAAAGGCTAATCAAGTCACTCTTATTTTAAGTGAGATTCACTGGTGTTGCTGTATGCCTCACTGCAATAAAGCCAGTTCTAACCAATTTAATGAGCTTCCAGACTGATTCACTGACAAAAAAACACAATCAGGCGTATTCTTTTCAGTAGGTTTAAATTAGTGTCACTGCAGTAAATAGATCGACCACTCTTAACTTAGAGTGATAGAGTTGTACAGCACAGAAACAGACCCTTCGGTCCAACTTGTCCATGCTGACCAGATATCCTAATTAATCTAGTCCCATTTGCCAGTATTTGGCCCATATCCCTCTAAACCCTTCCTAATCATTCAGATTCCTTTATACCAGCCTTCACCACTTCCTCTGGCAGTTCTTTCCATACACGCACCACTATCTGCGTGAAGAAGTTGCCCTCAGGTCCCTTTTAAATCTTTCTCCTCTCACCTTAAACCTATGCCCTCTAGTTTTGGACCCCCTTACCCTATGGAAAAGATCTTGACTATTCACCCTATCCATGCCCCTCATGTTTTTATAAACCTCTATAAGGTCACCCCTCAGTCTCCGATGCTCCAAGGAAAATAGTCCCAGCCCATTCAGCATATCTCTATACCCTCCAACCCTGGCAAAATCCTTGTACATCTTTTTCTGCACCCTTTCATTTGCCATTCGGCTCATTGCTAGTACCAGCCTTGCGCCTTTAATTACAATGGACTTAGAATCTGTGTGTCTCACTTTCTTATATTTATCTACATAGCTAATGGTCAGCCTGCGGTAATTACAGAAAAGACACACAGAATTACATGGCACAGGAGACCATTCAGCCAATTGTGCCAATGCTGAATCTTTGGAAGAGTTACCCAATTATTCCCACTCCTCTGATCTTTCCTCGTGATCCTGCAAACATCTCCCTTTCATAAAAGTGTCCAAATTAGGAGGATGATTAAGCCATTCGGTCCTTCCAGTCTGCTCAACCATTCAATATGATCATAACTGACCCGTTTATGGGCTCAATTACACTTTCCCACCTACCCATTTTGAAAAAATAGTAAAGCTGGCGAATGAGACATACTGAATAAAAACCAGAAGAACAGCAGATTCTGTAAATCAGAAACAAAAGCAGAAGTTGAAGGAAAAGCTCAGCAGGTCTGGCAGCATCTGTGGAGAGAAATCAGAGTTAACATTTTGGGTCCAGCGACCCTTCTTCAGACTGAACCCAAAACGTTAACTCTGATTTCTCTCCAAAGGCGCTGCCAGACTTGCTGAGCTTTTCCAGCAATTTTGGTTTTTAACTGTGAATGAGACATACTGGTTCAGCTTGTCTAGTACATTTTAAAATGGAACTCCAATACATACAGTTTGTTCGTTTATTGTGATTTTATTAAGTTTTCCTTCTTCTGCTGATATTCAGTCTAAAATCAATCTACCTTGGCCCTAAAGATATTTAACGGTCCTGTCTCCACCGCTCTCTGGAGAAGAGGGTTCCAATGACGCACAATAAATATACTTCCAATTCCTTTTTGCAAAGTTACTAATACACCTGCTCCTGCTGCCTTTGCAGACTGCTCATCCAGACCAAAACATCACACTGTGCAAAACAAAATCCTCCGCACCTGCCCTTAGGGTTGTCATACTAATTATCTTAAACCTGTGTCCTTACTGGTTCTTTCGCCTCATGAAGCAGCTTCTACCTAGTTATTCTATCAGATCCTTCACAATTTTGAACAGCTTTATTAAATCTCCCCTGAGCCGTCTCTGCTCTAAGGATAACAATCTAAATTTCTGCAGTCTGTCCATATAAGTATCTCATCACTGGTACCATTTTAGTAAATCTCCTTTGGAGCAAGGCCCTGACATAATTCTCACGTGGTGCCCAGAACTGGACATAGGTTTAACCAGGGATTTATCAAGTTTAACAAACTTCCTTCCTTGTTTGTACTCAGTGCCTCTATTTAAAAAGCCAAGGATCCCATAATTTGCCAAATTAAAACTGGCATGTGGAGCTTCACCATAACCTGACCCAATATGCCCATGATATTGCATACGTGTGGTGTTATTAATCTCAAGATCCATTGGGAAAAGTCACCAATCATAGGTGCAAGGGCCCATCCTTTATCATCTTGGATAAAGGGGGATTGAGTCAGTTGGGAACACTCACAGTACCCCTCGTTCATTTAGCATTGGCCACAAGTCACCTTTCACACCCCTTAGCAAGAAACCGGTGCCAGTAGGAAGAGGGAATTCCGAAACTCAGTGGTGTGTAGTATGGTTGTCTGTATAACACCCTTTATGTCCTCAGGGCACCCAAATGGGCTTCACAGTCAATGATGTGTTTTGTTAAAGCATTACCGCTATTTTAGGAATCAGGGGCAGCCAATTGGCAGTAAGGCCCCACAAACAGTAATGAGGTGCTGCCCAGGTAATCTGTTTTAATCACATTGATTGCAGTGATGAATATTGACCAGGGCATCAGGGAAAGCTCGGAGACAATAAGGACTGCAGATGCTGGAAGCCAGAGTCTATGGGTATGAGGCTGGAAAAGCACAACTGGCCAGATGGCATTGGAGGAGCGGGAAAGTCAATGTTTTGGACCTTCTTCGAAAAGTCCCTTGGGATCTTTTACATCTAGCTGAGGATACAACTTAATGTCTCAACTGGAGTGGGAGCACCATTGACATTGCAGCCTTCCCTTCGTACTGCACTGGGTTAGAAGATAGAAGGCAAGAGCAAAAAAAACGACACATATCTGGAATTTTGACAGTGTCAAAACCCGAGATCAAGATCCAGAATATTTTGTCTTTGGGAATAGTGAAAACACTGGTAATAAATACCTCTTTGCAGACAGGTCACTCCAGGGTTATTCAGATGGGAAGGGAAGAGAAGTTTGAGTTGGCCATAATGCTAGAATGTGGAACAGACTTAAAAACAAACACACACCAGGACACTGTTCCATTAGCTCCCGTATCAAATTTTAGAAGGGCTCTTTACAACACCATTAATCCAGCGACAATCCCCGTTGCAGTCTCCTGAGTCCTGCTTGTTAATTTGTTTGAAGTATTTGCTGGCCTCAAGAATGAGCCACGTCAGAAAGTTTAAAAGTCTGAAAAGAATTGTACAGGGAAGTCTCTCAGAAACTGTAACCGTTCCTTACACATTACTTCAAAAAAACTGTTCCCATGTGGAAATGCTTGATAATAATAAGGGATCCAGGCTAGGGGCTACAATACTTAACAAGATATGCACTCATATTAAGAGACTCAGCCCCACTTTTCATTTTGAAATAAATGTAAGGGATATGGAGGCAATGACAAAAGTATTAATTGAATAGGGGAGGAACACTTTTTGTGAGTATCTCAGTTTCGAAGTACCATTTGACAAATGTGTAAATAAAAACAATCCTCAGTTGTTTAAAAGGTTGATGCAATGCTGCTATGCTATTGGCTTAGTGTTTCGGGTTTCCAAAATCTCCAACCCCTGCAATTTCAACTCACTGCTTCCTCCTGCCATGTCCTGAGTCATTGTGGTACTATCACTGATGGGCAGAAGCTGCCTTCTCTAATTTATTTGAACATGGGTTGGGGGAGGGGAGGCAAGGCTCCTTCCCACAGGTTAAAGTGACAATCTGGAGGCACTGAAGCTTGAACCTGAGGAACCACACCATCAGCACCGTAGATTGCCATGCACTTAAGGGGAAATGGTGGCAGGTAATGTCATTGACTAGTAACCCAAGCTAATGCTTTGGGAGTATGGGTTCAAATCCCAACATGTCAGTTACTGGAGTTTAAACTTGATTAAATAAAAAAAAATCTGTAATTGGAAGTTTGTCTCAGTAATGGTGACCATGTTGCTAAAAACCCATGTTTTAATGTCCTTCAGTGAAGGAAATCAGCCGATCTTACCTGGTCTGGCCTACATATGAATCCAGAGCCACAGCTGAGTCTGAACTATCCTCTGTAACAGCCAAGCAAGTCACCAACAAGGGCAGTCAATTGTGGGCAATAAATGCTGTCCTATCCAGTGACACCCATATCCCATGAAATAATGGATTTAACTATTGACTTTTACTCACAGAATCATAAAATAGGATAGAACAGTAGAACACCATACAGCCCATCAAGAAGGAGGGTTATCCTCAGCAAGAGTTCGAGATGCGGTCTGAGAGAGAAGCAGCACTCTGTATTAGATTGTAATATGCATATATTGTGTTAGTAAAGAGTTAGCATTAGCTTACCATGCCTACATTTAGATCACCGACAGAACAGACCAGGTGAGGACAACCAACCAATTCAACACTACAGAGGACAGGGACAACTGAGCCTTACAGTACAGGCAGATAGGTCTATGGTACTGATGTCCACTCTGTGGCCAACTCCATGGCAAACCATCCTCCATTTTTCCTGCTGCTAATGAAATGCCAGGGAATTATCTATCCCACAATGTGTAACAAAGTCCCGCCTCCCAATCAAACTGCACTGTGGCAGCAGTGTTGTCTATTGCACTGCAGTGGTCTAGGAAGGTAGCTTCTCACCACCCTCTCGAGGGCAAGTGATGGATGGGATGTGCAATAAACGAAAACCTTGGCAGCAATGCCCACATCTCAAGAGTGCACAAAGTAGAAACACTCAATAAATGGAATGTCCCTTCATACTTTACAGCAGATTAAGTTCTTTTGACATGTAACCACTGTTGTAATACATGAAACGTGGTAGCCCATTTGTGCACAGCAAGCAGCAATGTGATAAAGACAAACAATCTGTGTTAGTGATGCTGGTTGAGGGATAAAAAATTGCCATGACACGCAGGATAACATTTCTGCTGTTCCTTGCCAGGGCTGTGGGACCCACTCGCATGAATAAAGAGAGTGCCATTTTGTTCTGTGGCCAGTGAAAAAATGCTTCTACTGATTCGTTATTGTTTCAAACAAATACAGCACTTACTCAGACTTCTTGAAGCATTATCTGTGTTTAGTCTCCAGCAAAGTGATTGTGTTGATAGCTAGAGGGGCAGGAGAGAGAGGGCATGATCTGCTGATAACTGTGGGGGATGATGTGAGAGCCAATATCTGCTCCGCACTTTGTCCTGTGCATGTTCTGTAATGAGTAACACATTGGTAGCCTGAGTCCATGGTTTACATTAAGTAGATCTACATGCAGATGGTCAGAGCTACATGCAGATGGTCAAACCCTGGTTCTCAAAGACCTTCCAATTAGTTATGTAGCGTCAGCATGAAAACAGATTGGTGCCTAATGGTGGGAGTGTACAGTTGTGGGTGTCACATTATACAAAGGTTGTGAATGCATTGGAGACAGTGCAGAAGAATGGGTCCAGGAATGAGAAACTTCAGTGATGTGAACAGATTGAAGAAGTTGGGATTGCTGTCCTTGGAGGAAAGAACGTAAGAACGTAAGAAATAGTAGCAGCAGTGGGCTGTCTGACGCTTCGAGACCGCTCCGCCATTCAATAAGATCATGGCTGATCTTTTCATGGACTCAACTCCACTTACCCGCCCGCTCACCATATCCCTTAACTCCTTTACTGTTCAAAAATCTATCTATCTTTGCCTTAAAAACCTTTAACGAGGTAGCCTCAACTGTCTTCACAGATTCACAACCCTTTGGGTGAAGACATTCCTCCTCAACTCAGTCCTAAATCTGCTCCCCCTTATTTTGAGGCTATGCCCCCTAGTTCTAATTTCACCTGCCAGTGGGAACAACCTCCCTGCTTCTACCTTATCTATTCCCTTCATAATTTTAGATATTTCTATAAGATCCCCCTTCATTCTTCTAAATTCCAATGAGTATAGTCCCAGTCTACTCAATATCTCCTCATAAGGCAACCCTCTCAACTCTGGAATCTACCTAGTGAACCTCCTCTGCACCCCCTCCAGTGGAAGAAGGAAGCTGAGAGATTTCATAGAGGTTTTCAAAATCATGAGCGGGCTGGATAGATAGGGAGAACCTGCTCCCACTCATGAAAGGAATAAGAACGAGAGGGTGTAGATTGAAAGTGATGGGCAAAAGATGCAAGGGTGATGTCAGAAAAGCTCTTTCACACAGCGAGTCATTAGGGTATGGAATGCACTGCCTGGAAGTTGGTGGAGGCAGGTTCAAATGGGCATTCAGGAGGGGCATTGGATGATTATTTAGATTTAAAAAATGCACATGGGTATGGGGAGAAAGCAGGAGGTTGGCATGAGGTAATGATACTTGTTTGTACAGACAGTGTGGATGTGATGGGCTGAACGACCACCTTCTACAATGCAGCAATTCTCTGACCACCATGGTGGACAGAGGGACATGCAGCAGAGACTGACAACCCGGTGAGAGGGTTCCTGTGTCGAATAGAAGCAGGAGCTAGAGGCCAGGAATGGCTCTACAACAGATCAACCGAGGGGAAGATTGGTTGTGGCAAGGTGAGGTGATAGTAACCTTAAAATCATGTATCTGGTTTAAGATTCCAGCTTCACAAGTCATACTTCAACAAAAGTAAGGGACCCACAGTGTCTGTGTGTGTTAAATTATTGAGGACCAGGTCCCATATGGTTCTTTTCAAGCAGCTGTTCATTCACATGCATCATAAATTTACATTGCATGACACCGATAGTAGGCTTTGAGCCAAATGGTCATTCCTTGGTGATGCTAGAGTTTCTGACAATCTCAACACTGCAGCCATTCATGAATTTAACTTTAATGGACTGTGTAATGAATGAAATTGCATCCATCCTTGTAAATATTGTGCAACTGGTGAAGATTGCACAAGTCTGAAGTGTAGAAAAATACACCACAGAAGGATTCCATTCAGCTCATCATGCCTGTGTTAACATTTTGAAAGAATTATCTAATTAGACCCAGCTCCTCCTCTTTCCCAAAAGTCCTGAAAAGTGTTTTTTAACTATATATTATTGTATTTCTTCTTGAGATGTGAGTATTGCTGGCTCATATTAAGTTACAAGAGACTAAAATGCTTTTTTGTTAATTCATTAACGGGATGTGGGCGTCACTAGCCAGGCTTGCATGTATTGCCCATCCCTATTTGCCCTATTTGCCCAGGTCAAAGTCATTGCTGTGGGTCTGGAGTCACATATAGTCCAGAACAGGTCAGGATGGCAGTTTCCTTCCCAACAACCTTCAATGGTTTCATGGTCATTACCAGACTCTTATTTCCAGACTATTATTGAATTCAAATTCCACTATCTAATGTGGCGGTATTGAAACCCAGGTCCCCAGAATGTTACCTGGGTTTCTGGATTAAAAGTCTAGCGATAATACCATTAGGCCATTGCCTACCCATATGCTTCTAATTGAGTATCATGCTTCATGTGATTCAAGGATGGAATATGATATCTTTTCACCTTCAGGTCACATGCTCTGATACAGTGATGCTAAAGTGAACATGTCTCCTTTAGGTATACTGACATACTGCACATCAGAAACAACCTTACACACATAACCAGACTCGGGCAAAGTGGTAGGCTCCTGAAGGGTATGACTGAGCGAGTTGGGTTTATTTGAAAATCCACTAGCTTCCATGATCATTTCAGTTGTTCTGAGCACGCAAGTGATTTTACCTTATAGAATTCAATGTCACAACTTGTGATAGTGAGATTTGAACTCATGACCATAACCATGAGCCTACAGCACCTGAACTAAGTCAAAGTCTATGTGCACACATGTTCCTCAACTTCCCAGTTATGGAAAAAACCCATCAAAGTTCCTGTGGCACTCTCAACCATTACTTGGGCCAGTCTTCAAATAACTTTTCATTAGAAACTCGAAAGCACTGACAGAGCCATATAGTACAGAGTTGGCCCTTCGGTCCATTAAGTCTGCACTGGTCAAAAACAACAGCCTAACTATTCTAATTCCACTTTCCTGCAGTTGGCCAATAGGGCAAATGCACGTCTTAAATGTTAGGAGGGCTTCTGTCTCTACCATCCTTACAAGCAGTGAGTTCCAGATTCCCACCACTCTCTAGCTGAGAGAACGTGCAAATTCACAACCCCTCTAAACTTCCTGCCCTTTACTTTAAATCAATGCACCTGGTCATTGATCCCTCCAGTAAGGGGAAACGTTTCTTCCTATCTAGCCTATCTATGCTGCAAATAATTTTATACATCTCAATTCCGTTCCCTCTCAATCCCATCTGCTCTAACACACCACAGCTCCTTCAACAGCAGTTTCCAAACCCACAACCTCTACCACCTCAAACAACAAGGGTAGCAGAAATGTGGGAACTCCACCCCCTGCAAGCCCTGCTCCAAGCCACACACCAACCTGACAATATCACCATTCCTACAGGAATGCCGCAGGGTAAAAATCTTGGAATGCCCCTTCTAACAGCTTTGTGAGCGGACTTGCCCCAGATGGACTGCAATGCGTTAAACTGGCAGCTTGCCAGTGCCTTTGCAAGGGCAATCCTGGGATGAGCAACTAATGCCCGGCCCTGTCCGTGACGTATGTCACTGTGTTAGCGAGAATTGAAATAGTTTGATTGATGGTAAAGATCAGACAGAGACAGAGTATCATACCAGATATCATCACAGCCCAGCCATGAGGAGCTGATGGTCTAGTGGTATTATCACTAGCCTATTAATCCAGACAGCCAGGTAATAATCTAGGAACCTGCTGCTGGAGTTAGAATTTAAAACAAAAAGGGAATTATGAGACTATTGATGAAAATGAAACTATTTTGCTGGTTCACAAATGACTTTTAGGGAAGGAAACTGCTGTCCTTCCCTGGCCTGGACTACATGTGACTCCAGTCTCACAGCAATGTGGTTGACTCTTAACTGCCCTCTTGGATGGGCAACAAATGCTGGCTTAGCCTGTGACCCACGAATGAATTTTAAAAAATATCTCCAAACTAAATCCAACTATTAAAAGATTCTATCGTCAGCTCACCAGATGTGAAACCGCACAATTCTCAGAGCAGCTTAAAGGATGGATGGTAGACAATCAAATCTGTTTTCAATATCTGGCCCGATTCCACTCTCCCTCCACTTCAGCCTTGGGGTCATGCGTCACATTTTTGTGGATAAGGCAGAGTTGTCAAATAGAGTTTACTGAAAACCGTCTGAAATTCAGGTCAGGTGCCAAAAGATTTGATGAACTGCAGGAATCCAAGCAGCGATATCAAGCGGAAAAAATATTTTCTTTCGAGCATTGATGGCTTCAAAGCTTTTTTGGTGCAGCCACACTACGTTCCATCTGAAAATGTGGCTGCCACACGGGTTGTTTTAACCATCACGCACTATACTGATCATGTCAAATGCAGCAAGCATACAATCTGCAAGTCGAAACCCCAGCGTAGAGTCTTTCCTACCAAGTAAACGGATCTCCTGCAAACAATTCTCCTGGGTCTGCATTTCTTACATTGAAAGGATGCACTTTTAAGATTCTCAAAGCAAAAGTGTAAACGTGTACCTGGCATTGATTCCAGTTCTAGACAGACTGCTGATTCTCAGCTCCCACATTAAAATGGATAAAAATTGTCAAGTACGCTATTCAAGGAACTGGCAAAACTCCTGGAATATCTCACGTAATTAAAATGGAATTTGACTCACCCAGCAATGATAAATTTGTATGCCCAATTCAAAACCAAGTGAATTAAGTAACTGGATTGCCACAATAGGTACAACATGAAAATCCCAGCTAATAGAGGTGTGATTTTACTGTAAAATATTGGCTCTAATCATGGTCATATCTGTAGCCATACAAAACCCCTGGATAGACCAAACTTGCAGTACTGTGAGCAGATCTGGGCACAGCACCTTAGGGAGGATATATTGGTCTTGGAGGGAGTTCCTGCACTTCAGGGGTTATGTTATAAGGAGAGATTATACAAATTAGGCCTGTTTTGTCTAGAATTTAGAAGGTTAAGTGGTAATCTGATTAAAATCTTCACGATATTAACAGGAAAAGACAGGGTAAATAAATGATTTCCACTGGTTGGGAATTCTAGAACTAGGGGGCATAGTCCGAGAATTTGGGCCAGACCATTCAGGAGAGATGTTAGGAAGGACTTAGAATCATAGAGTTGTTCAGCATGGAAACAGACCCTTCGGTCCAACTTGTCCATGCTTACCAGATATCCTAAATTCATCTAGTCCCATTTTCCAGCATTTGGCCCATATCCATCTAAGCCCTTCCTATTCATGTACCCATCCAGATGCCTTGTAAATGTTGTAGCCAACACCAGCTCCTCTGGCAGCTCATTCAGAAATTTGGAAATCTCTTCCAAAAATGGCAGTGGATGCAGGATCAGTTCTCAATTTTAAATTTGAGTAAGATGAATTTTTGTTAAGCAAAAGCATTAAGGGATATGGGCCAAAGGCAAGTGTGTGGAGTTAGGCCACAGATCAGCCATGACCTCATTGAATGGCAGAACATTGAGGGGCTGAATGGCCTATTCCACCCGCTGTGTTCCTAACCCATGATGCCAAGTCATCTCAGGATTTCATGGTTGTGTAACAGAAGGAGGTGATACTTATCTGGCGGCAAAGTAAAGACTTAAAAACCCTGGTGCCAAGTATGCATACTGCAAGAGTTCACTAAGGGGCAACTTTTTCATGTGTATATGGGATGGAGGAGGTGGTGGAGGCTGGTACAATTACAACATTTAAAAGGGTATATGAATAGGAAGGGTTCAGAGGGATATGGAACAAATACTGGCAAATGGGACTAGTTTTATTTAGGATATCTGCTCAGCATGGATGAGTTGGACTGAAGGGTCTGTTTCCATGCTGTACAGTTCTATGACTCTATGACAAACAGCTAATCAGTTGATCAAACAGCTTGTCAGGTTTTCTGATGCCCTTGGTTGAGCGAAGAATAACGTCCTGAAGCAACTCACAGCTGTGCTTCCAAATAATGCCGTTAGGATCTCTCATGCCTTCCTGGCCTGAGTTGGTCTTAGTATAATATTTCGTTTGCATATGCTTCAATCGTCCCTGAATTATCAGGCTAGACTGAAGCCTGGGGTAGGTCTTGAAACTACCACAACTCAGAGATAAGAGTGCTGAGTCAAGTTGACATAAAAGAGATCTTTTAATCCCAAAGTCTAGACTGGATTCAAATCCAGAGGAGAAAGGACCATGTTGCAATCCACCAGCCAAGAAAGAATCATGTAACAATGCAAATCAACACAGCATTCCTCACGACTCAAACTGCTCGCCCAAGTAGAGTGGCAGTGAAAGTGTTAATAAGAGAAAAAAGAAAGAGGAGACACAGTAGGAAGCTACTGAATCCAATTTTTTTAATAACAAAAGTGATGAAGGCCTGTTTTAAGACAGTGCATCTGTGATGTATCTGAAGTGAAGCAGAGATCAGAGACACTCACGGCAATCTGGTTTCAATATGTGGCAGCCTTGCAACAGGAAATGCTGCTTCTTTCACATTGTAACTTACAATGAAAACCTTCTGAAGTCCACCTCTGAAGGGGTTTATTACTGAAACCAATTACACATGCTGTCCTCTCCCTCTATTCATCCTCCTACTGGGCAAAGGAAGTCTGAGACAAAATTAGTTCCATATTTACTAGCCCTAACAAAGCTGGAGTATTCAGACTCCAGATATTGCTTAAAGGAGCACTGGCAACTCATTAAGGGACCTCAATGGATGCTTTATCATGTTCTGCTATTTGACCTTTTAATTTGTTGCTACACCAAACGTCAGATTTAGAATTTTCAGTTTCTTGTTCAAAGGGGTTCTGTATCCATGTGAAGTTTCTCAAATCCACAGAAATAGAACTACTCGTGCAAAGCTGATTGTGACAGGCTCAAACTTCAGAGAGAATAAAAACGAATGAAATTTATGAAACTTCACGATACAGTGAAATTTTTTTCAGGATGGCTTTACAGGGTTTACTGTCCCCTCTCGCACCCTCAAAGTTTTCAGCCTTAAAAAGTAGACATTGAGCAGAGGTCAAAATTTCCGCTGAACAAACTAAAAGTTGAGTAAAAGTTTTCCCCATTTATGTACAATCATCACACTTCCATCTAATAGTAATGGTCAGGTTTATCACAAGAGAACTTCCTCATCCTGACAAATGTCTTCAAAGGAACTGAGAGCAGCACATTGGTGTGTTTACTGGGTTGAAAACTAGAATTGAAACAGATTGGAACAGGAGTAGGCCATTCAGCGCTTCAAGCCAGTTCTGCAATTCAATGAGATCATGGCTGACCTGTGGTCTAACTCCATCTACCTGCCTTTGGCCCATATTCTTTAATATCTTTGCTCAACGAAAAATGATCTATTCTCAGATTTAAAATTACCCAACTGACATAACATCAATTGTCATCTATGGAAGACAGTTGCAAATCCCTCCCACTATGGTGATACCATGGCTTCATAGCAATAACACCGACATTTTAAGGATTCCTGCAAAGATCTCAACTGGTATTATTTAAGCAAAAGAAAACGGGCTGAATTTACTTAGCACCTTTCATGACTTCAGGACATCCGAGGGCATTTTACGGTCAATGAAGTCCTGTTGAGATGTAGTCACCTTTATAATGTGGGCAGCCAATTTGCACAAATTTTCTGGTGATAAACACATTGCTTTTTAGCGATGCCAGTGAAGGGAGAGTAAAAAGCTCCTGCTCGTCTTCAGAATAGGCCCATGGATTTTTAAAGAAAATTTTCACTCTGACTGGTCAGGTGGGACCTCAATTTAATGTTTTGCTCGAGAATGGAAGGGAAAACATTATACTGAGAACCAGAGGATGCAGCTTTAAAGTGGTTTTGCAAAAGAAACAAATGCGAGGTGAGAGAAACAGCATTTTCACACAGCAAGTAGTCTGAGTTTGGAATGCACTGTTTGGAAAATGTGGTTGTTGTTGTCGCAACAACATCGTGCAAGTGAGGTATTCCAGAAGGTATTTGATGGTTATTTAAATGAAGCCAACATGCTGGGTTATGGGGAAAAGGCAGGGGGTTAGCATTAAATCAGAGAGGTGGTACAGACACAGTGGACCACATGGCCTCCTTATGCAATGTAGTGATTCTCTGGTATGGGGAAGGGAGAACATTAATAATGTTTCCACCAACTAACTCATCCAATAAGTTAGCAATGTCCAAGCCTTTGTTCATGGGCCACTTGGAACATAAGAATAGTAGCACAGGTAGGCAATTCAGCCCCTATGCAATTTGATACAATCATGACAGCTCTCATCTCAGTTTCAACTCTACTTCCCTGCCCATTCCCCATAACCCTTTTACCCATTAACAATTAAAAATCTGTTTATCTTGTCCTTAAATTTGCTCAGCGTCCCAGCATCCACTGCTTTCTGGTACCAGAGAGAATTGTTGGCCACCTGTATGGTTCAAATCAAACGTTCTCACTAATTGGGGAAACCGGTGGGTAAAGGAGTTGGACTGAAACATAAACAACTCCTGATGTGTGTGCCTGAGTCTCTCTGCTGATTTCAACCCCCACATATAATGTTGGAGTCACTTGTTCCCAATGTTATCAACAACCACTGTTTGATTAAAAGTATTAATTTAATATAAAGATCAAGGAACAAATAACCACGGGGTAGACTGTGACTCACTGTACAGTTAAAATTTGCTAAATATTCTGACCCTGACGCTCTCCCTCTGTAATTTTGAAGCTAACAGGAAATAAAACTCCCCAAGATTCAAGAACAAAATCACAAATCTTCTTGAAACAGCTTTGTTTTGAAAGCCCAAACCACAGTTTTGCTGCTTTTTTTCTCCCAATAGATGGTTTCAAAATATGTCGGTGCCTTTTGGAATCTATCAATTAAAACTGTCGTGGAAGCAGGTTCAAAATTAACTTTAAAAGTTGGAAATATTCTTGAAACCAAAAACATTGTCAGCCATATTCAAAAGAACACGGCAGTGGGACTGATAAAAAAGCCCCTTCAAACAGACAGAACAGATATGATGGGCTGAAAAGCTTCATAATATTCACATGATTCCACAGAAGCCGCTCAAACTTTTAAGGTCAAACCATAGGGTCAACAATTAGAGATAGTAGGAACTGCAGATGCTGGAGAATCCGAGACAACAAGGTGCAGGGCTGGATGAACACAGCAGGCCAAGCAGCATCATAGGAGCAGAGAGGCTGACGTTTCGGGCCTAGACCCTTCATCAGAAAAGGGGGAGGGGAAGGGGGTTTTGAAATAAATAGGGAGAGAGTGGGAGGCGGATAGAAGAGGGATAGAGGAGAGGATAGGTGGAGAGGAAACAAACAGGTCGAAGAGGCGGGGATGGAGCCAGTAAAGGTGAGTGTAGGTAGGGAGTTAGGAAGGGGATAGGTCAGTCCAGGGAGGACGGACAGGTCAAGGGGGCGGGATGAGGTTGGTCGGTAGGAGATGGAGGTGCGGCTTGAGGTGGGAGGAGGGGATAGGTGGGAGGAAGAACAGGTTAGGGAGGCAGGGACGAGTTGGACTGGTTTTGGGATGCGGTGGGGGGAGGGGAGATTTTGAAACTTGTGAAATCCACATTGATACCATTGGGCTGCAGGGTTCCCAAGCGGAATATGAGTTGCTGTTCCTGCAACCTTCGGGTGGCATCGTTGTGGCACTGCAGGAGGCCCAGGATGGACATGTCGTCTGAGGAATGGGAGGGGGAGTTGAAATGGTTCGCGACTGGGAGGTGCAGTTGTTTGTTGCGAACCGAGCGTAAGTGTTCTGCAAAGCGGTCCCCGAGTCTCCGCTTGGTTTCCCCGAGGTAGAGGAAGCCACACCGGGTACAGCGGATGCAGTATACCACATTGGCAGATGTGCAGGTGAACATCTGCTTGATGTGGAAAGTCTTCTTGGGGCCTGGGATGGGGGTGAGGGAGGAGGTATGGGGGCAGGTGTAGCACTTCCTGCGGTTGCAGGGAAAAGTGCCGGGTGTGGTGGAGCTGGAGGGGAGTGTGGAGCGGACGAGGGAGTCACGGAGAGAGTTGTCCCTCCGGAAAGCAGATAAGGGTGGGGAGGGAAAGATGTCTTTGGTGGTGGGGTCGGATTGCAGATGGCGGAAGTGTCGGAGGATGATGCGTTGGATCCGGAGGTTGGTGGGGTGGTACGTGAGGACGAGGGGGATTCTTTTTTGGTTTTTATTGCGTGGACGGGGTGTGAGGGATGAGGTGCGGGAGATGTGGGAGACACGGTTGAGGGCGTTCTCGACCACCGAGGAGGGGAAGTTACGGTCCTTGAAAAACGAGGACAACTGAGATGTACGGGAGTGGAATGCCTCATCCTGGGAGCAGATGCGGCGGAGGCGAAGGAATTGGGAATAGGGGATAGCATTTTTGCAGGAAGGTGGGTGGGAGGAGGAGTATTCTAGGTAGCTGTGGGAGTCGGTGGGCTTGAAATGAATATCGGTTTCGAGGTGGTTGCCCGATATGGAGACAGAGAGGTCCAGGAAGGGGAGAGAGGTGTTAGAGATGGTCCAGGTAAATTTAAGGTTAGGGTGGAAGGTGTTAGTGAAGTGTATGAACTGTTCGAGCTCCTCGTGGGAGCACGAGGCGGCACCGATACAGTCATCAATGTAACGGAGGAAGAGGTGGGGTTTAGGGCCGGTGTAGGTACGGAAGAGGGATTGTTCCACGTAACCTACAAAGAGGCAGGCGTAGCTTGGGCCCATGCGGTCAACAATTAGACTCACTTTTTGCATCAGTCTCACAGAACTATAAATATTTGTGGTGCAGGAGACCATTTGGTCCATTGTATCTGTGCTAGTTGAAAAAGCCAGCCTTTGTGGCAAGAGGACTTGAGTACAGGAACAAGGATGAATTAGTGCAATTATACAGGACATTGGTGAGGCCACATCTGGAATGTTGTGTGCAGTTTTGAACTCCTTATCTGAGGAAGGATGTTCTTGCTATAGTGCAGTGAAGGTTTACTAAACTGATTCCTGGGAATGACAGGGCTGATGTATAAGGAGAGATTGGAGTTGGTTAGGATTATATTCACTGGAGTTTAGAAGAATGAGGAGGGAGCACACAGAAATGTATAAAATAGTAACAGGACCAGACAGGTCAAATGCAGGATGGATGATCCCGTAATTGGGGGAGTCCAGAATGAGGGGTCATAGTTTAAGGATAAGGCATAGACCTTTCAGGACTGAGATGAGAAGAAATGTCTTCCTCCAGAGCACAGTCAGCCCGTGGAATTCACTGCCACAGAAAGCCAAAACGTTGTGTGTCTTTAAGGAGGTAGATATAGTTCTTGTAGCTAAAAGGATCAATAAGGTTTTGGAGTAAATTTGTAGCTCGGGTTGTGGGTATTGAGGTTGGTTGGCTCACTGAGCTGGTTTGTTGTTCCGCAGATGTTTCGTTACCGTGCTTGGTAACATCCTCAGTGCAGCCTCTGATGAAGCGTTGGTGTGTTTTCCCGCCTGGCTTTTAAACTCTGGGGTCCGTTGTGATGGATTGCCTCACTTCCGGGTTTCCTCCATAGTGGAATGTATATGGGGTTGAGTTCAATGTGTTTATTAATAGCCTGCTTCGTGGAGTGCCATGCTTCCAGGAATTCTCGTGCTTGTCTCTGCCTAGCCTGTCCCAGGATCTTGGTGTTGTCCCAGTCGAAGTCGTGGTTCTCCTTGTCCATGTGGATTGAGATGAGTGAGTATTGGTTGTGTCTTTTTGTAGCCAGTTGGTGTTCAAGGATCAAGGGGATATTGGGGGACAGAGATTATGGTACTGAGCTCCATGGTCAGCCATGATTATATTGAATGGTGGAGCAGACTCGAATGGTCAAATAGCCTGCTCCTGCTCCTATCTTCTACATTTCTATGTTGAAACACATTATGTAACCTCACTTCCCAGCTGTTTCCCACAGTCCTGCAGGTTACATCACCTCAGTTGCACATCTAATATTTTTTGAGGGTTTTCTGTTCCTATCACCCTTTCAGGCAGTGATCTACACTAGCCCCTGGGTGACCATACTTATCGTTAACTCCTTTCTAATCCTTCTATCAATTCTTTAAACCATGCGTTATTTGACACAATGAGAGTTCAGAACAATTGAGTTCTCTCCTTAGTCTGAAGCAACATAGATGGCAAGGAGCAGGGGTTAGTCTAAGGCAAAAAAGTAAGTAATATGTCATGTGCCGGGAATACAATATTTCAGAAATCCTAGAGGAACACAGAAACTGTGGGGGGAACTTAAAAAACAGAATATAGTGAAGCAAAGAGGCCTGTCTACAAAGGGAAATGGGTACTTACTCCAGTTTATTTAGAATCTATTTTATACACAATTAACTACCCCACCACCCCACACCCCTGCCCCGCAGCTTCCTCTATTCGAAGAAAACAACCCAGCCTATCCAATCTATCCTCCACTCCAGACAACATCCTTATGAATTTCCTCTGTACGCTCTCTATAGTGCCATCACATCCCTCCTATATTGCAGTAATCAGAATTGTTCAGAGTGCTAGGGATTTGCTCTAACAAATGTCCCAACATCACAGGCTTGGCCTTATACTCGAGGCCTTAGCTAATGAAGGAAAGTATCCCATATTGCTTCTTTATCAGCTAATCAAAAGATCCTAAATAAAAACTGAAAGAACTGTGGATGCTGTAAATCAGAAACAAAAACAGAAGTTGCTGGAAAAACTCAGCAGGTCTGGCAGCATCTGTGACCCTTTGAAGGCTGAGCGGACCTGAAACATTAACTCTGATTTCTCTTCACAGATGCTGCCAGACCTACTAGGCTCTTCTAGCAACTTCTCTTTTTGTTTTCCCGCTACCTTCAGGGAGCTGTTCGCACACACTCCAAGGTCCCTCTGCTCCTAATGTCAGTATATCACCAGTTATTGTATGTTCCCTTGTATTCCCCAAAAGGCATTCCCTTGCTTATTTCTCCAGTGAATTCTACAGGCTGCTCTGGACGAAGACAATTATTCTCATCTCAGTCCTGAAAGGTCTATGCCTTATCCTTAAGGCATTGCATTTTTCCCTTTCCTGCCTATCTGGCCAGTCCATTGTGCAGTGAGATAACAAGGTGTAGAGCTGGATGAACACAGCAGGCCAAGCAGCATCAGAAGAGCAGGAAGGCTGATGTTTCGGGTCTAGACCCTTCTTGAGAAAAAAAAATCAGTGCAGTGACCAGCTTTATTCCTCACTATCAGCTACATGGGCTAATTTTTCTATCATCAGCAAACTTCTTAATCACAACAGCTATACTTATGTCTAAAAGAGTGATATATACTACAAAAAGCATGGGATCAAGTGCTGAATTCTGCAGAGTCCCACTGGAAATAGCCATCCGGTCAGTCCAGCTGGTCAGAACCTCCGTTATTTCCTCCCTTGCTTGTGATACATTTCATCCGGACTTGGCGATCTATCTACTCTCAAAGTTGTTAAATCTCTTAAATATTTTCTCTTTCACTATGTTTATCCCATCCAATATATCTCTTTGATATCTTCTTTGATAGCAGTGTCTGCTTTGAGCCCCACTTCTGTAAAATCAGATGCAAAGTATTCATTCAGAAGCATGCCCATATTTTCCACCTCCATACAGAAATGATCTTTTTGGTATTTAATAGTCCCTACTCTTTCCTTAATTATTCTCCTCTGTTTTATGTATTTTTGAAACATCTTTGCGTATTTCTTGATTTAACTTGATCAAACTTTTCTCGTGCCCTGTCTTTGGCTCCCAATTTCCATTTTAAATTTCACTCACACTTCCTATATTCTTCTAGGATTTCTGAAGTATTGAGTTTCTGGTACCTGATGTAAGATTCGTTGTGGGACAGTCTAGAATGAGATAGCATAACCTTAGGTTAAGGGGGTGACAGGTTTAAAACAGAGATGAGGAGAAATTAGAATTAACGTTTTGGATCAAGTCACTTGACCTGAAACATTAACTCTGATTTCTCTCCACAGATGCTGCTGAGCTTTTCCAGCAATTTCTGTTTGTGTTTCTGATTTACAGCTTTCACAGTTCTTTCAGTTTTTACGAGGAGAAATTACTTCTCTCAAAGGGTCACAAATTTGTGGAATCCACTACTCCAGAGTGTGGTGGATATTGGGACACTGAATAAGTCTAAGGAGAAAATAGTCAGATTTTTAATTAGTAATGTGTTGAAGGGTTACGGAGAGTGGGGTTGAGGCCGACATGAGATCAGCCATGATTGTATTAAACTGTCTACTTTAGCTCCTCGTTCTTCTGTTTTTTTTCCTTTATTCATTCACAGGATGAGGGTGTCCCTGGCTAGGCAGCATTTATTGCCCATCCCTAATCGCCCAGAGGGCAGTTGAGAGTCAACCACATTGCTGTGGGTCTGGAGTCACATGTAGGCCAGACCAGGTAAGGATGGCAGTTTGCTTCCCTAAAGGGCATTAGTGAACTAGACAATCGATTCATGGTCATCATTAGATTCTTAATTCCATATATTTTATTGAATTCAAATTTCACCATCTGCCGTGGCAGGATTCGAACCCAGGTTTCTGGATTAATAGTCCAGCAATAATACCACTAGGCCATCACCTTAGGCTAACTTGTGCTCCTTGACATCTCAGGTGCTTGAGGTTTAGGGGTTTTTGTGGGAATAAATTTGTTCTGAACGGTCAATGTGTCCATCTTCAGTTCCCTCCACTGCTTGAGGAACAGTTTACTTTCATTGGCTGTTTCCGGTCCATATTTGCTGAGTTACATCTCAGCAATATTGAGCAATCCCCAATTAAGAACTGTCTTGCTCTTATTCATAACTATGCTAAATCTAATTGAATCATGATCATTACTATCAAAAGGCTCTCCCGTTGATATCAATCAATCTCACCAGCAATCTCCCAATCTGTGCCAATGTCTGATTGCATTTTTATCAAGCTTGGATGGTGACTCTTTCCCAAAGATGCACTAAAATGTTTCTAAAATGTATGTGTGTCTATTTCTCTACATTTTTAGATCCCTGTATGCATCTGCAAGTGTGTATATTTATATATGTATCGGTGCAGATATACCTCTCTCTGTCCCCCTTCAGCCTTTCATTACATTTTTGAAATATTTGGCTCAGAACTTTAAGATGCTTTCAGATATTGTACCTGAAGATCACTTTCCATTTGGCCTGGGAGCCAGAACTACAGACTCTGAAAAGTGGCATGTTGATATGCTCAGCATGTTTTGTTTCAGATTGACAGCAAAATATTTTGGCAAGTACGGATGAGTGCTTCCATCTGAATGCCATTACAGTCCTTACTACAACAGGGACACTGATGTAACCGTTCAGTGTAGTTTGATCCTTCGCCTGAGTACAGCTGTTAACTTTTTCTGTGTGTGTGTGCATGTGTGCCCTTCATGGAAATAAACCTTTACTTCTGGGGTCTTAAAGAGGGATTTTAATCAGGCTGTGCTAGCCAACTATTAGTCCAGTTCCGGTTATAAACTTCCATTTTGTTATCTGAGTCTACTTAATACTTTCATTCTGATTCAATTATACTGTAACGCAAATGGATTTTTCTGTCATTCAGTAAGAGAGTGATTTTTTTTCCTGGGTTGTATATCTGGGGTAATGGTGACATGGGCAATAATCAGCTTGAAATCCAATCACCACTGTTGCTTGATAACTGCAGTAAATTAGCCCTATAGCATGAAACAGATCTCCAGCCTCTTGGGATGTGACTGCATTTTACAGACCCACTGGCTCTCCTTCTGGTGACCCTCTATCTACTAATTAATTTAACCCTACTGGTGCCCTACACAGTTAAACAGCAATAGCCCCTAGGTTCCTTTCAGGGAAAGTACTCTCCCTTCACCTTGATTCAACCTCATTATGATTCAAGCCCCAGTTTAGTTGCTTCACACTGCAAAATGCTGGACAAGCATTACACCATTACCTAATGCAACATCTGTTTCTGCATCTGCACCAGAATATGCAAGTGGAAAGGCTCAAAAGCTGAAATTTCTTGGGCCAAAGTTAATCCACCCATCTGCTGAATTTGTGTCTTAGAAAATTATGTACACAGAAGGAACAATTCAGAGAGAAATGGTGAGAAATCAGTCTTTTGACACAGTCCACAGTGCTTTCTACTACCCTCTCTCTATCATTCCTCCTTTTATTGTTGCTATCCCTT
This sequence comes from Rhincodon typus, assembly GCF_021869965.1. NCBI lineage: Eukaryota > Metazoa > Chordata > Chondrichthyes > Orectolobiformes > Rhincodontidae > Rhincodon > Rhincodon typus. The sequence goes on from NC_063347.1 coordinate 10,823,028, forward strand.
TGCATCTCCTGCTCACTTACACGGCAACCAATTTGAACAGATTCTGAGTGCAGTAAGTAAAAATTGAAAAAAACTGTGGATGCTGTAAATCAGAATCAAAACCAGAAGTTGTTGGAAAAGCTCAGCAGGGCTGGCAGCATTTGTGGAGAGAAATCGGAGTTAACATTTCAGGTTGAGTGACTCTTTCTCGAAACTGTGTTAACTCTGATTTCTCTCCACTGAAGCTGTCAAACCGTGCTGAGCTTTCCAAGCAATTTTGGTTTTTGTTTCTGAGTGCATTGTTTGACTGTTTAATCACTTCTGCAATAACGTTGCTGAGTTGTCAAATACAATTCAAGAAACTGACATTATTAACTCGACAGCTAACAGGAGGAAAATGTAACTGGTCAGAAAGTTTTGAAAATGCGGCAGGCAAGATGATACACGTTCACGGGGTTGGTTCATGAATGGAATGTCAAAGGATGGCATGCCCAGAGTAGGGAGAAAATCACAGTGAAAGACAACATGTTTGCATAAGAAATGTTTCTGTTTGAATTGGAACTGTTGTAACCATAGATGAAAAAAATAATAGCTCTGTCATCCAGTCAAAGATGTATTTTGTATTTTATATTAAATGAATGGTTTTACAATTTGAAAATGGGTCTTTACAATAATGCAATGCACCTGAATAGCACCTTTTATGCAATAAATGTCCCAGGGCACTGAGTCATAGAGTCATAAAGTCATACAGCTAAAAACAGGCCCTTTGACCCACCATGTCCATGCCAACCAACAAGCACTAAACTGTACTAATCCCCTTTATCTGCACTTGGTCCATGCCCTGCCTATACCATGCCCTGGCATTTTAAGTGCTTGACCAGATGCTTCTTAAATGTTGTGAGAGTACCTGCCTCCACCACCATCTTAGCCAACATATTCCATATTTCTACTACCCTCTGGGTAAAAGTCGTTTTCTCAAACCTCCACTAAACCATTTACTCTTTACCTTAAACTTATGCCTTCTAGTTTTAGATATGTCTGTCATGACGAATAGATTCTCACGGTCTACTCTGTGTAGAATTATAGAAATGATACATCACAGAAGGGGGCCATTTAGCCCATCTTGTCCATGCCGACTCAGAGACACCCAGATGGCCTTCCTAATTCCATCTTCCTCAACATGGCCCATAGTCCTGCATCTTAGGGCATTGAACATGCAGATCCAGGTACATATTAGAAGAGTTCAGGGTCTTTGCCTCCACCATCAACTCAAGCAGCAAATTCCAGACAAACACCAGCCTCTGTGTAAAAACACTCTTCCTCATGTCCCCTCTAATCTTTCTGCCACTGAGCTTGAATCTATGACCCCTGGTTTATGAACTCTTGTGGAATCTCCTACAGTGTGGAAGCAGGCGTTTCAGCCCATTGAATCCACATCAACCCTTCGAAGAGCATACCATGCAGACCCACCCCCTACCCTATAACCCTACAGAGCCAATCCACCTAACCTGATACACCCAGACCGGAGGAGGAAACACAGACACAGGGAGAACGCGTAAACTCCACAGAAACAGTTGTTTGAGGCTGGAACCGAAGCTCAGACCCCAGTGCCGAGAGGCAGCAATACTGAACCACCATGCCACTGACTGCAAAGTGAAACAGGTCCTCCTGTCTATTCTCTCTACCCTTCATAATTCATAGAGGCTAATCTGTGATGGTGGATAAGGCTTAAAGGACTCAGAGTGTATTGGATTGGAACTGTGAGCTGGTACTTGGGGATAGAGTATGTGGAATAGCGTGGAAACATGGAAGCAATAGGAATCATGAACAATGATTTGTTGAGGGGAGGCGATGGTAGAATGGTATTGTCACTAGACTTGTAATCCGGAGATCCAGAAAATAAACTGGGGATATTTTGAGCGTAAAATATACAGGCAGCATCCACTTTATGGGGTGATGGTACTTTTGTGATCATATCACTGCAATCACAATTCAGAATCCCAGGGTGATGTTCTGCGGACATGGGCTTGAATCTCACTACAGCTGATCGAATTTAAATGTAATAAAAGTTTGGAATTAAAAAGTCTAATGATGACTGTGAAAAACAAGTCACAGGGCATCAGGTCAAACATGGGCAAGGAAACCTCGTGTTGATTATCATGTACCACCCTCCCTCGGTTGATGACTCAGAGCTCCTCTATGCTGAATCATTTGGGGGCAGCATTGAGGATGGCAAGGGCACAGCATGTGCTCTGGGTGGGTGACTTCAATGCCCATCATCAAAAGTGGCTCAACAGCACCACTACTGACTGAGCTGGTTGAGTCCTAAAAGTCCTAAACAGTTGCAAGGTAGGATGGAACCAATGAAAGGGGAAAACATACTTGACCTCATCCTCATCATTCTGTCTGTCACAGACTCAGTATTTGTAAGAGTGATCACCGCACAGTCATTGTGGAGACAATGTCACATCTTCACATTGAGAATACCTACATCGTGTTGTGCTAAATGTGATAAAACTTCGAACAGATTTAGTGAGTCAAGACTGGGCATCTATGAGGTGCTGTGGGCCATCAATAGCAGCAGAACTGCACAGCAAAACAACTTGCAACCTCGTGTCCTGGCATATCCCCCACTCAACCAATGCCTTCAAGCCAGGGGATCAGCCCTGCTTTGATGGAGAGTGCAGGAGAGCATGACAGGAGCAGCGTTAGGCCTACCCAAAAATGGAGTGTAAACCTGGTGAAGCTACAAAGCAGGACTATTTACATGCAAAACAGCATAAGTGAGTGGATAAGCAATTTCACACTATCGGATCAGTTCTAAGCACTGTAGTCCTTCCATAGTCAGTCATGAATGGTGGTGGATAATTAAACAACTCACTGGAGGAGGAGTCTTTACAAAAATCCTCATTCTCAAAAATAGAGGAGCCCAGCACACCAGTGCAAAACATAAGGCTGAAGCATTTGCAAAAATCTTCAGCCAGAAGTGCTGCATGGATGATCCATCTCGGCCTCCTCCAGTGGTCTCCAGCCATGTTCTTTGTCAGGTGCATGGCTATGTGGTCATGCAGCCACTGGGAAACCATGTGCACACTCGCTTATCCTTCACTGATTTAGGCTGATAAGTGGCAAGTAAAATTCACAAATGCCAGGCAATGACCATCTCCCATAGGAGAGAATCTAACCATAGCTCCTTGACATTTAATGACATTGCCATCATTGAATCCCCCACGATCAACATTGTGGGGGTTTCCATTCAGAAACTGAACTGGACTAGCCATATAAACACAGTGGTTATAGTGGTATGTCAGAGTCTAGGAAACGTTCAGTGAGTGACTCACCTTCGGAATCCCCAAATCCTGTCCACGATCTACAAGGTACAAGTTAGGAGTGTGATGAAATACCCTTGCCTGGATGAGTGCAGCTCCAACAACACTCAAGATATTTGACACCATCCAGGACAAAGCAGCCCATTTGATTAGCACTACATCCACAAACATCCAGTCCCTCCACCACCAATACTCAGTAGCACCATCTGCAAGGTGTGCTGCAAAATTTCACTAAGGCTCCTTAGACAACGTCTTACAAACCCATGGTCTCTATCATCTGGAAGAACAAGGGCGGCAGATACATGGGATCTGCAAGGGCCCCTCTAACCCACTCACCATCCTGACTTGGAAATATATTGCTTCTCATTGAATCTATATTCCTGAGTCAAAACTGTGGAACTCCCTCCTCAACAACGTTATTGAAACCAAATGGAGTGCAGCAATTCAAAAAGGTAGCTCACCAGTACCATTACAAGGAAAACTAGGGATGGGCAATAAATGTTGACTCATCCATCTATGCCTACATTCTATGACTGAATTTTAAAAAATCATCGTTGCTGTTCGTGGAACCAAGTAACAGTCATGAAGGAAAAGAATGAGAGATGAGCAAAACTGCAGGATGTGGATAACATTGAGCTGAATGTTTATTCAGCATGGGACACCACACAAGGGCAGCTTTGCAGAATCTGAGCTAAAGTGTGGAATCCTGCAGGGACAGGATGCTTAGTAAGGGCAAAAGGCAGGCAGTTGTATGGTGGTGCAAGAGGACAGTCTTGAGGACAGAAAGGCTACAGGATTTGAATCTCTGGTAAGGATTAACCAGGGCATCAATTTTACATATCACTTAGACTTGGTGAAAAATGAGGTAGGAGGAATGAATTGAATGGGATAAGATCTCTGGGTTGTTGAAGGAAATCGAATGGGATGCTTTTAGGTGTTGGTTTTGGTTTTGCCAGTTGCAAACTGGAGAACGTTCTGACAAATTCCTGTCTTGACATTGGGGAAGCTTTCAAAAATACAAGGATGAACATGCAGTCGAGGATGGCGCTGGCCCTGGATAGTGAGCCGGGTGCCAACAGCACGCGCATAGTCGTTGACCCCATGTGGTAATTCACCGAATATCAATAAACTATGAGAACTAGGGAACAGACACAATCAAGATGACAAAGTAGAATATATTGATCCAATGCTATTTCACATATGGGAGTGATTAGTTGAGGTTTCATTCCATTAGAATTCCAGAGAATGGGAATCTCTCTTTTGTGAAGGGAGAATGTAGGACACTACCAAGGATATTTTTTTTTATTCATTCCTGCAGTAAGGACATCACTGCCAAGGCCAACATTTATTACTTGTCCCTAAGTATGCTCAGAGTAACAATAGTTGCCTTGGCCACTGCGTAGGGCTGTAAATAGTCAGCCACTTTGCCATGACTCTGGAGCTATACGTAAGCCAGAAAAGAATGGTAGATTTTCCTCTTTAAATAGCGTGAGTGAATCAGGTGGGTTTTTATGACAGTCTTCATGGTCACCATTACTGCGACAAGCTTTTTATTTCAGATTTATTGAATTCAGCTGAAATTCTCCAGTTGTGTTGGAGAGATTTAAGCTTGTAACAACCGAAAGAACCGTGGACGCTGTAAATCAGGAACGAAAACAGAAGTCGCTGGAAAAGCTCAGCAAGCCTGGAGGCATCTGTGAAGAAAAAATCAGTGTTAACGTTTCGGATCTGCTGACCCTTCCTCAAAACTGTGCTGAACCCCCTGAACTTTTCCAGCTGCTTCTGTTTTTGTTCCAGATTTAAACTTGTGTTTGTGGATCATTGGTCCAGGCCTTTGGATTAGTAGTCTTTTTAATTTCAGATTTTTACTCCAATATCATAACTATTGTGCTACCAAATCCCTATAACAAAGCTATCAAGAGTTGGAGAGAGGTGCAGGTAAATTAGGTCGCGGTTAATGGATAATATGTGGCTTGTATTGTTTAAAGAGGATTTAGACAGATATTTAATTAATAATCCATTGAAGTGCTATGGAGGACGGTTGGGAGGTGGATTTTAGGCTCAGATAACATCAGATATGATTGTATTAAATGGTAGAGTAGGCTCAAGGAGCTAAATTGTCTACCCCTCTCCTGGTTCTTTGATTCCTTTGTTCTTATATAGCGTCCAGAATATTAGAAAATTAAGGGATTCTGACATTTGAGAGCCAGGGAAAGAATGATAAAACAAACAGAGAACAGTCTAATCTGTTGGAATTTTATAGAATGTGTGATGATTGGGAATCTGCTTGATGCTTTGGAATTTATAGCTTGGAGTCCAGGGGTGACTGCAGAACAGGAGAGAGCCTCATTAGTAGTGTGCAGTTCAACATTAGCACTGTTTACTTCTGCGCTACGTGACCATCTGTCCCAGTCCGTCAGTTCCATGTTATAGTCTCACAGAGGCTGTCATTTTAATCATCCTCTACCAATGATACAACTGACTCCAGGCAGCTGAGAAGTACCATGGGGAGATACAAATGTACACAGCTAGAATCATAGTTAGTTGAAAAATAAATGCTGGGGTGGGGGGCGGTGGGAACGTGAAGAAGGTGTAATATTCTCTCCAGCGAACAAAGCAGAAATGAGACTCATGTAACTGAACCACACCTTCTGAGCATAATAACAGCTGGTGTTGCCTTGGAAACAAGAGGACCAAGCTTCAGGTGGGTCACTTTGCATTACATGCGCTGCAAAAAATGCAATGGGACGCTGATTTAATTTGAATTGACAGCGCATCTGGGGAAGGCTGAGACTGGGATCTTGAGAGTTTCTGCCTCCATGCAACTCAAGGGACCCACTCCACACTCCCTCAACCACTCACAACAGTGGCACTTTCAGATCCTGCATGTCTTACAATGGAGACATTCTGAAAGAAAACAGACTGTCAACAATACACTTCGGTAATGAGTGTTACCTCTCATGCTGTGGCACCCTGAGCAATATGAGCATGAGGCTGGCGGTGCCCAGCTTTGCCCCCAGTGCTGTGGGTCACTCCAAAGCAACAACTTCCATTTATAGTCCTCCTTCCCACCCGATGGAGCAAAACTTTCCAAACCACTTCATAGGAGTGCATTGAGATAGAAAATGGCACAAAACCAATGAAAAAGACAAAGGGTCAGTCAATTGATCAAACAGGTAATCTTAACCTGTTTCTTACTTCTTACTTCTTATTTACCAAAATTCACTGGACTCTGGGGTGGTTCCCGCAGATTGGAAAACAGCCAATGTGACGCTACTGTTTAAAAAAGGAAGTAGACAAAAAGCAGGTAGCTATAGGGCAGTTAGCTTAACTTCGGTAGTGGGGAAAATACTTGAATCTATCATTAAGGAAGAAATAGCAAGACACCTGGATATAAATTGTCCCATTGGGAACACCCAGCATGGGTTCATGAAGGGTAGGTCATGTTTAACTAATTTGGTGGAATTCTTTGAAGACATTATTTGCATGGTGGACAATGGGGAACCTGTGGATGTGGTGTATCTGGATTTCCAGAAGGCATTTGACAAGGTGCCACACCAAAGGCTGCTACATAAGGTAAAGTTGCACGGTGTTACAGGTAATGTATTGGCATGGATAGAGGATTGGTTGACCAGTAGAAAGCAAAGAGTAGGGGTAAATGGGTGTTTTTCTGGTTGGCGGTCAGTGGCTAGTGGTGTGCCTCAAGGATCAGTGTTGGGACCGCAATTTTTACAAATTACATAGATGATTTGGAGTTGGGGACTAAGTGTGGTGTGTCAAAATTTGCAGATGACACTAAGCTGAGTGGTAGAGCAAAGTGTGCAGAAGACACTGAAAGTCTGCAGAGGGATATAGATAGTCTATGTGAGTGGGCAAAGGTCTGGCAGATGGAGTACAATGTTGATAAGTGTGAGGTCATCCATTTTGGCAGGAATAACAGCAAAATGGACTATGTTTTAAATGGTAAAAAATTGCAGCACGCTGCTGTGCAGAGGGACTTGGGTGTCCTTGTGCATGAATCGCTGAAGGTGGGATTGCAGGTGCAGCAGGTGATTAAAAAGGCAAATGGAATTTTGTCTGCCATTACTCGAGGGATGGAGTTTAAAAACAGGGAGGCTATGCTGCAGCTGTATAGGGTCCTGGTGAGGCCACACCTGGAGTACTGTGTGCAGTTTTGGTCTCCTTACTTGAGACGAGATATACTAGCACTGGAGGGGGTGCAGAGGAGATTCACTTGGTTGATTCCAGAGTTGAGAGGGTTGGATTATGAGGAGAGACTGAGTAGACTGGGATTATACTCATTGGAATTCAGAAGAATGAGGGGAAATCTTATAGAAACATATAAGATTATGAAGGGAATAGATAAGGTGGAGGCAGGGAGGTTGTTTCCGCTAGCAGGTGAAACTAGGACTAGAGGGCATCGCCTCAAAATAAAGGAAAGCAGATGTAGGACTGAGGTCAGGAGGAACTTCTTCACCCAAAGGGTTGTGAATCTGTGGAATTCCCTGCCCAGTGAAGCAGTTGAAGCTACCTCGCTGAATGTTTTTAAGGCAAGGCTAGATAAATTTTTGAACAGTAAAGAAATTAAGGGTTATGGTGAGCGGGCAGGTAAGTGGAGCTGAGTCTCAAAAAGATCAGCCATGATCTTATTAAATGGCGGGGCAGGTTCGAGGGGCCGGATGGCCTACTCCTGCTCCTAGTTCTTATGTTCTTATCTGACTGTAATACTTATCCTTTTAACTTTATTTCTTATTTTGCTAAATTATACTATGAATCACTGTAAGGTGACATTTCTTCTTTATTTTGTATCTAAGACTTGTACCTATGATGGTGCCATGAGGGGCAATATTGTGAACTTTTCACAGTGCTTCTGAATGTGAGTATACACGACATTAAACTTAATTCTAATTCTAATTCTAATTTGAATAAATGTCTTAAAAAAGGAATCAGAGAAGTGGAGAGGATAAACAAATCTTAGAGCTGGGACCTAAGCAGCTGAAAGCACAACTGGCAGCTGTGGTTCAAAGGAAGTGAGGACCCTGCAAACATCCTGAATTGGAGGAATATATAATTCCCAGAGGGCTGGAGGAGGATACTGAGATTGGGAGGGGCAAAGCTATGGAGGAGTCTGAACAGAAATTTATGTACTGGTTTGAATGGCTTTAATTGGGTTCTAGGATGAGGACAGGGTTCCTAACATTTTAATTAGCTTTTCTACCTTTGGAATGCAAAGGATGAGAAAGCTAAGGTCCTCCCCATTGGCGTGATGTTAGGCAATGGCAGGTGTGGAATTGGGGTTAACTGTGATAGGAGGCAGCACAGTGGCTCAGTGGTTAGCACTGCTGCCTCACAGCGCCAGGGACCCAGGTTCGATTCCACCCTTGGGCAACTGTCTGTGTGGAGTTTGCACCTTCTCCCCGTGTCTGTGTGGGTTTCTTCCGGGTGCTCCGGTTTCCTCCCACAGTCCAAAGATGTGCGGGTTAGGTGGATTGGCCATGCTAAATTACCCGTAGTGTTCAAGGGATGCCTAGATTAGGGGAGGGGGTTAAAGGGGGATGGGTCTGGGTGGGATGCTCTGAGGGTCGGTGTGGACTTGTTGGGCTGAAGGGCCTGTTTCCACACTGTAGGGATTCTATGATTCTATGAACTCCCTTCAGGTGATCTGGATAATCATTGTCACTGTGGAAATGCTGGAAGAGGACCCTCTTGTGGTGCAGTGGTGGTGTCCCTACCCCTAGACTGAGAGGCCCAGGTTCAAGTCCCACCTGCTTCAGATGTGTGTAATAGCATCTTTGAATTGGTTGATTGGGAAAAAAAAAGGTGGAAAGTCTGGCACAGTAGTTATGTTCCATCTGCTCCAGATGTGCATCATAACATCTCTTGAAAAGGTTGATTAGAAAATGAAACTATTATTGATAAAGCCCAGCTGGTTCAATAATGTCCTTTAGAGAAGTATATTTGCTGACTTTACCTGCATGTGACTCCAGACCTACAGCAATGTGGCTTAATTTTAACTGCCTTCTGAAACGAAAACCAAAAGAACTGTGGATGCTGTAAATCAGGAACAAAAACAAAGTTGCTGGAAAAGCTCAGCAGGTCTGGCAGCATCTGTGGAGGAGAAAACAGAGTTAACGTTTCGGGTCCGGTGACCCTTCCTCAGAACTCTGTTTTCTCCTCCACAGATGCTGCCAGACCTGCTGACCTTTTCCAGCAACTTTGTTTTTGTGCCTTCTGAAATGGCCTGGCAAGCCCCCGAGTTACATTAAACCACTACAGAAAAGTCAAAAAGCAATAAAACCAGACAGATCACCTGGAATCAGATGGTGGACATGACCATGGCAAACCCAGCTTTGCCAAATCTCCATACGTACATATCTGCGGGCAGTTCATAAGGTGATGGCTCTGAAGGGGTTACTATTCATGTTACATTGGTACTTAAGTCACAGAACTTCTGTAGATGGAGAACAGCAGACACTCCACACTGGCTTTCAGAGGGAGCAGATGCATCTGCACCAGTTCCATAAGGCCCCAGCACATAGTTATCATGCAATAGGCCTTCTTGTTATCTGAGAACAGGGTCTCTTTCTGTGGATACTCTAATTCATACACAATGCTGACTTGGAAGTATAACTGTCATTCCGTCACTGGCACTGGGTCAATGTTCAGCACTTTCCTTCCTAACAGCTTTGCGGGTGTACCAACATCAAGCAGACGCAGCAGTTCAAGAACGCAGCTCACCACCACCTTCTGAGGGGCGATTAGGGATGGGGTAACAAATACTGGCCTAGCCAACGACGGCCACATCCCATGCAAGTATCAGGCTCACTTATGAAGAATGCTTACTGTGTGCAATACTCAACCATCAGTCACTGCCTGAAGAAAGGATAAAAAAGAAAAGACTCGTGTGTAGGTTGTGCTTTGTGTGATTTATCAGATATTTCCACAGTGTTTTACCATCAATGGCTACACCTTTGAATTGTAGCCATGTGTTGTAATGTAGGAAACATGACAGCTAGTTCTGCACACAGTGAGCTCCTACAAACAGCAACATGATAATGTGATAATCTGTTGTTATGATGTTCAGTGAGGGATAAATATTGGCCAGGGGGCCAGGAACAGCTCTTCTGCTTCTTTTTTTTAAGGCAACGTTTCTTTTATAAATTTGTTCATTGGATGTGGGTGCCACTAGTTTGGGATTGCCCATCCCTAATTACCCAGAGGACAGTTAAGAGGCAACCACATTGCTGTGAGTCAGGTGTCACATGTAGGCCGGATCAGGTAAGGATGGCAGATTTCTTTCCCTAAAGGGCATTATTGATGTGTTTTTAACAACAGCTGACAGTGGTCACACAGACACTATTATGCTCGTTGTTTGATCCAGATTTCTTTTTCATCGAATTCAAGTTTCACAGTCTGCCATAGTGGGTCCAAACCACATCTCCGAATCACTAATCTGGGTTTTTGGATTACTAGTCCAGTGAATTTTCACACCAACTCCCCTTCAAAATAATACCATTGAATGTTTATATCCACCTGATCAGGCAGATGAGGCCAATCGATTTAATGTCTTGAATAAAAGCAAAATACTGCTGGAAATCTGAAACAAGCTCAGAGAAGGCTGGTGAAACTCAGCAGCTTTGGCAGCATCCGTGGAAAGAGAAACAGAATTAACACGTTGACTCCAGTATGACATTTTTCAGAGTTAACATCTTATCTGGAAGATAGCATCTTTGACAGCCCAGCACTCCCAAAGTACTGCACCGTCAACCACAGCTTTTATTCTTGAGATCTTGAGTTGAACTTGAACCTGGAATCCTGTGACTTCGCAGCAAGAGTATGACAAACTGAGCCACAAGAGAAGGCCAACTGGCCCTGGTACTTTTGTACGTAGCAGATGCGTACAGCACTTTTAGTACATCTTTTTGCCTCTTTCTTCCATAAACTGCACTAATTAGTTCCATTTGCCCCAGGAACAGGCTGAGCATTCTGAATAATGTTGGCTAGAGTTGAGACTGAAATTTGATTTCATAGAGTCATAGAGTCGTAGAGATTTACAGCACAGAAACAGACCCTTTGGTCCAACTTGTCCATGTGGACAAAATATCCTAAAAATTAATCTAGTTCCATTTAGAGTCACAGAGTCATTCAGCACAGAAATAGACCCTTTGGTCCAACCAGTCCATGCGAAACATAATCCCAAACTAAACTCATCTCACCTGCCTGCCCATGGTCCATATCCCTCCAAATCTTTCCTATTTAATTACTTATCCAAATGCCTTTTAAACATTGTAATTGTACCCACATTCACCATCTTCTCAGGAAGTTTAGTCCACATGCGATCCACCTTCTGTGTAAAAAATTGCCTCTCATGTCTTTTTTAAATCTCTCTCCTCTCACCTTAAAAATGTACCCCATCCTAGGGCAAAGACAACAACCATTAACTCTACCTAAACCCCTCATTATTTTATAAACTTATAGAAGGTTGCCTCTCAACCACGTGTGCTGCCGTGAAAAAAGTCCGAGCCTTTGCCAGCATTTGGCACATATCCCTCTAAACCCTTCCTATTCATGTACCTATCCAGATGTCTTTTAAATGTTATAATTGTACCAGTCTCCAGCACTTCCTCTGGCAGCTCATTCCACACACACACCAACTTCTGCGTGAAAATGTTTCTCCTTGGTCCCTTTTATATCTTTCCCGTCTCCCCTTAAACCTATGCTCTCTAGTTTTGGACTCCCCCACCCCAGGGAAAAAACCTTTCCTATTTACCCTATCCATGCCCCTCATGATTTTATAAACCTGTATAAAGTCACCCTTCAACACGCCAGGGAAAATAGCCCCAGCTTATTCAGCTTCTCCCTATAGCTCAAACCGTCCAACCTCGGCAACATCCCTGTAAATCGTTTCTGGAATTTTTCAAGATTCTCGCAGAGATGCACACTACTTTGTGACAAAGTAAACCTATACTCCTAGAATTGGACACAGATGAATTTTCTTCCATCCAGTTTCTCTGCTGCTGCCGGCTTCCAGTGAACTGTGTTGGACCCCAGAGTTCAAAGGGCAGGAGCCAGCTGGAGTCATCCCAGAGCTAAATCAGGTCAGTCTGCTCCTATGAGAAACCTGAGTAATATCAGATGGTGAAGGGACAATGCCAGTACTGAGCTGTCAGGACACTCTGCTCAGCTGTTGTCTGTTCATCCTTACATAATGCCGATAGACACAAACATGGGAGTAAAACTATTATACATTTGAAATGGGGTTTTAAAACCAACTAATTTTCTGATGCTGAGGCCTCTGGATGTGAGAATAAAGCCAAGGCCAAGACACTTGTGGTAGTATTGAGAGCGCCACACTTCCTTATGATGGCTGCCTTATTTCTTACATTATAGAAATGATCATACTTCAAAGGTAGTTGTTGTAAAATGCTTAATTGACATGTCCTGAGGTTGTGAAAGGTTGTTACATAAACGTAAATCCTTCTCGTTCCTCACGCTTAATCTAAAGCCATTTTGCAACAGCAGCATGGACCATGGATTGAACACAATACACACGATGATACATTTAAACCACTGAGCCATTGTGGCATTCATTCTATGAAACTGAGTAGTATTCCTGTAATTCATATTAATTTTTTTTGAAGAAGCATGTTTGTAACCTATAAGATACAGCCTTTCTGATGGAACAGAACACATTGGCACCATCTGGACGTCCAGCTGGCATTGATGGGTCACCACAACAGATTTACTTTTAAATGATCCCGAACAGAAGTCCTAATGTGATATTATCAGGAAAAGGCACATCTGTGCTCAGGTCACAGTGCTCTCCCACCTCTTCCTACACAACAGACAGATCACAAATTACCTGGATCACATGACACTTGGCAGATGGGTATCAAATTTACCAAGACTGTGGTCGGAAAATATCCCTCAGCAACACACTATTGGATGACTTCAATATATACCCATGTTCACATTTCTACTAAAATGCTGGCAATCGCAGGGGGTGAGTTCCCAGAAAATCTCAAATGATGACTTTCGCAAATGACAAACAAACTGGACTATGCATGTGCAGTATGACCTACATACACGGTGTGCACTTTCTACACCACACTGTAAGCCTTACTTAACTGTTTTCTTTAAAACAGTGGATTAGTGAAGACTTGACTCATTCCCAGGACAATAGGGAAAGGCAACAAATGATGACCCTAGCTAGTGTTGCTCAATTCCCCTGAACGATTTAAACAATAGGACCCCAAAAGGTCCATAAAATATGACCTTTGAGTGATGGAGCCTTGTAGGTTAAGACGTTACAGTAAAGGTCTCCACTGATTCATCCTAAAGGTGGAAGTGTTGCTCATCAGACAGTTAATTAAACATAGGAGCAGAAACACGTGTGGCAATGTCATTGGATGACGTCCTGATATCTCAGAGTAAATTGGGTTAGGCATGCTGGTGAAACCAGGCCATCATATCCTTTCTACATTTTCACTGATTTTCTTCTAATGTTGCATCAGAAAAGCAGTAGAACTTTCTACGGAAAATATTGACATGCTCTTCTATTATTAAAAATTCATTAAAATTTAGAATTTAAAAACAAATCTAATCCAGAGACATGTTTCTTAGCAGCCTTGTGATCCAGTGCAAGTTGAGTTTTGTCATTTAATTGTTCTTCAGACTCTGTCCTCTTTATTTCTAACATAAGACAGGAACTCTTTTTCTTTCAGAGAATGGTGAATCAATGGAATTCTTTACTGCAGAGGGCTGTTGACGCTGGTTTGGTAAGTATATGCAAGGCTCAGGTAGATTTTTAATCAATTAGGGGAAATGGTAGGAAAGTGGAGTTAAGGATTATCAGATCAGCCATGATTGCACAGTGGACCAGACTTGATGGGTTGATTGGCTTGCTTTTGCTTATGCTCTTGACAAGGTACTCTGCATAGACAATAGTTTTGGAGGCAATGGAGTTTCATTATTTCTTTCAACCTTCACCTATTTCAACCACTCTTGTACCTTTTCATTTATTCATTCACAGGACGAGCACGTCGTGGGCTAGGCCAACACTTAATTGCCCAGTTAAGAGTCAACCACATGGCGTGGGTCTGGAGTCACATGTAGGCCAGACCAGGTAAGGATGGCAGTTTCCTACCCTAAAGGGTATCAGTGAACCAGATGGCTTTTCCCCTGACAATCAACAATGGTCATCATTAGATTCTTAATTCCAGACTTTTTATTGAATTCAAATTCCACCATCTGCCATGGCGGGATTTGAACCTGGTTCTTCAGACACACATTACCTGTACCATCTCTGGCTTAACAGTCCAGCGATGATATCACTAGGCCTTTGCCTCCCTTATTACTGTGAACCAGTTACATGTAAACCTCCTACAATTAGAAAGCTTTGCTTGAGCAAGAGCAACTCTGAATTACGCAAGGATTACTCAAATCCTTAATATTTGATCTCAATAGGAATTTGTTCTCCAGTGAGTAACATATTCAAACACTTCTACTCGCCAGCAATATTTTTCTAATATTGGTGGAATGCATTGTATTCAGTTCATGAAGCGGCCTTTATTAAGATTCTAGAAAGGTGTTTCCCTGACATCTGTGGGAATTGTCACACTAAAGAAATCGAAGTTGAATGTACAGTGATCCTTATCAAATCTGATCACCAAATTGTCAGGACTATTGCAGTCAAATGGGTCAGTTTAATTGTAATTTAAACAAGGTCTTTCTTTTTCAATCGTATTAAAACGAAATACAACAGATGCTGGAGATTTGAAATAGAAACAGAAAATGCTGGAGATTCCAGCAGGTCTGGCAGCATCTGTGGAGAGATAAACTAAGTTACTGTTTCGAGTACAATATGACTTTTTTAAAATTTCTTTTGATTTTTATGTCTTTCTTCAACCACAGTTCAACATGGTTATAACACAACCTCGATAACTTTCAATGTCCAATTAGGACAAAAGCTAAAGGTAAATTCTTTCCCTAAAAGTAATATCTCTTAGAATTAATAGACTCTGCAAATTCATGCTAAATTATGAGGGCAATTTTACATGTGACAAGCAAAACAAGAATGCCTGGAACAACAAAGATCAATCTTTCGCTAAAAATACTCCAGACTCCCACAGGTTCAAATCCTTCTGTCTCCTATTCTGGGATTTCTGGCTATTTATGAGTCAGGATTGGTTGTGTAAATGGCTGTCTCCAGTCACTCAAGCTGCATGGTTGCCTAGAAACAGAGTCTACTAATGGGGTGGAATTAGCAGTGTCTGATGATACCTTTCTGGCACGTACTCATATATTCTGCCACACGATAACAATGTGTGTGGTAAGACAGAACAAAGGTAAATCAGAGCAGCTCATTGCAAAGGGAGTCCCTCAGCTGGTCAGTGAAAATTATGTCAGAGCGATTAGGTTTAACAAGATTAAATGGAGGACCAAATTCTCTCCTCAGTGCTCGAAGTGCTGAAGGTCGTTTTGTGGGGTTGAGCAGTCAAGACCTGTGGCAGATGGTGAGGGGTTTGTTACACCTCAGGTCTTGTTTAAACAAGGGCCGAGGTAGACCCACTTACCTTCTGTTTGTCAGCTGGCAGAGGCACAGAGAAAGCATAAAAAGGCAGGGCCAAGTTGATGAAGCCATTCCTGTGGGCCATTATTGGCCTGTTACCCTGCACAATCTTGTACAGCTCCAAACACACGAGACCAACAATTGCAGCTGTCGTGGTGGCAATGGCTGGGATAATCCTTCCGGCAATCAGTTTGCTCTGAAACATAAAGTAATAAAACGGAGGTTAAAATGATTTCCCTGCCATGGTAAACTTATACACTGGCTACCGTTTATCTGCCAGCTGTGGCTCAGTGGCAGGACTCTTATCTTAGAGACAGAAGGTTATATGTTCAAGTCTCCACCCTCGATCTGACACAGGTACCACATCAAAGCTGGCCCTCCAGTGTAGCACTGAGGGAGTGCTGGCCTGTTGGCAGTGCTATCTTTTGATTGTGAGACATGAAATCAGGGCCCTCTAGGAGATCGCAAAAAGATCCCATGGGCCTCTATTTTGAAGAGGAATGGGGGACTTCTCTCTAGTGTCATGTACAGTATTTATTCCTCAACTCAGAATCGCGCTGCTGCTTGTGTCAGATTGCTGTGCACAATTGGCTCCAATGTTTCCAACATTATAAAAACAAATGCACAGCTATATACAGTAGCTATGAAGAGAGGTTGAGTAGATTAGGATTATTTACATTAGAAAGACGGAGGTTGAGGGGGGGACCTGATTGAGGTCTACAAAATCATGAGAGGTATAGACAGGGTGGATAGCAAGAAGCTTTTTCCCAGAGTGGGGGACTCAATTACTAGGGATCACGATTTCAAGGTGAGAGGGGAAAAGTTTAAGGGAGATATGCGCGGAAAGTTCTTTACGCAGAGGGTGGTGGGTGCCTGGAACGCATTTGCCATCGGAGGTGGTAGAGGCAGGCATGATAGCGTCATTTAAGATTTATCTAGACAGATACATGAATGGGCAGGGAGCAGAGGGATACAGATCCTTGGAAAATAGGCGACAGGTTTAGATAGAGGATCTGGATCGGCGCAGGCTTGGTGGGCTGAAGGGCCTGTTCCTGTGCTGTAATTTTCTTTGTTCTTTGTTCTAGTACATCATTGACAGTGAAGTGCTTTGGTGCCTACATATGGTGCTATATAAATGCAAGTCTCCCTATTTTAATTGCAGCATGAACATATTGCACACATTGGAATTGCTTGGAATTGGGCATAGATTTCACCATTTCACCTTTATTTGTAGCAACAAACGTCACTCTTTTTATCAGCAACTCAAGTACACAAATGGTCCCTTGGACTATTCCAGTTAGCCCTTCTCCTACCTGTGCACCCTCACCACACTCCCCCGTCTGCCCATGGTCAGGGTTAACCAATTCTTCGTAGGCTGGGCCCTGAATCTCCTTTCTGCCTTGCCCAACCAGACAGTTTTCTGCAACTACCAGAGCTGATGCACAGAGTCTGCCTCCGTGGGACATAAGGAACTGAGTGAGCGTGAACAAAATGGAAAGAAAGAGAAATGCGCAGAGAGTAAAAGTGCTGGTGAAAGCCAAACAGGCATATACCAGCTGCACATACTGCACTCATATAGTGACTTTCATGACCACAGGACATTCCAAAGCACTGAACGCAAAATAATTCTTAAAAGTGCAGGAGCTAAGCTCAACGAGGTAATCTTCACTTTTTAATAATTGTGAGAACTTCTTTTAAAATGACAACCTTTGTAAATTATCATTTCGTTTCCCTTGAGGATGCTCATTAAGAAAAACAAATAGGTGCAGCTTCTATAACTGTCTCTGCTTGTCTCTTGCCTAATCATTTCCACCTCCAAGTATGCCTTCCTCTCTTTCTATCGTCCCGTTTCTCTCCCTGGGAGAATTCTGTTCTTCTTCAAGGCCCAACGGATCTTTAACATCCACCCGAGGGGGCCGCTCTGGGGGATGGGGAGGGCGCTCGGTTTAACGTCTTGTTGGAAAGACAGTGCCACTGACAGCGTTGTGCTCTCTTGGCGCTGCAGGAGCGTCTGTTTTGATTTGGTAGCCAAGTCTTTGGAGTGAGCTTTGAGAAACGACTTAAGGGGAGAATGGGGATGTGGAGGGGCGAGGTTGTGGGTGCTGGGTAGAGAAAAAAAACCACACAGAATAAAAGGTTAGCACTTGACTATGTAAATAGGAAGCTACGTTACCCAGAAAAGAGAAAACAGTAAAACTTGTGGATGGAACATATTTATCCAACTCGCATTGTACACTTGAAAATGAGCTCCAGTATGAATAGGACATTCATTTCCAAGAAGTATTAGTGTTTCCCTCTGGGTCATGATCCTGTGATAGATCCCATAATGGAAAGACTTTGAATACAGAAGCAATGATGTTGGCCGCAATATGCCAGTTAATATAATGTGAAAATTGCAAACAAGTACTTTGAAAAGCTCTTCACGGTGACCTCTCTAGTGCACCTGACCTCCTGCAACACGATGTACACAATGAGCAGGAGATCTGGAGAAGACAGGAGTAGATCTTACCTTTCTGTGATGGTGCAGAATGTGTTCCAGTGAGGCAGCAATCAATAAGAAATGAGAACCTTAGAAAATGGGCAGCTGATTTGGGATCTTGGTTTCACAAAAACCAAGACCCAAATCCAAAAGAAACTCACAGAAAAGAGAAGTCATGTCATAGAAGGAGAGAAAGGAAAAGAAAGAGATGGAGATGGAAATTGCAGAATTACAGAAGTGTTACATTGCAGGAGGCTATTTGGCCCATCATGCCTAACCAGCTCGTTAAATGCTCATCATTACCTATGGCTAACTTCCTGCTTTTCCCCCATATCCTTAAACATTATTTTTACCCAAATAAACATTCAATGCCCTCTTGAATCTTTCAATTGAACATGTTTCCACCACTTCCAGTCAGTGCATTCCAAACCCTAACTACTCGCTGTGTGAAAGAGTTTTTCGTCAATTCATCCTTGCTTCTTCTGCAGATCATTTTAAATCTATGCTGCCATATGCGTGTTCCTTTCATAAGTGGAAACAACTGCTTGTCTACTCTGACTGATCCGCTCATGATTTTGAAAACCAGATGTCAGTGTTTAATCAGATCTCTTCTTTGTCTTCTTCTCTCCAAGGTCAACAGTCCCAACTTTTTCGATTTATCCTCAGAACTGAAGTTCCTCACTCTCGAACCATTCTTGTCAACCCTTTCTGCACTCTCTCCACTGCGTTCATATACCTCCTACACTAAGGTGCCCAGAACTGTCTATAAAACTCTAGCTGAGGTCTAAAAAGTGTCTAATACAAGATAAACATTGTCTCCTTGCTCTCGCACTCTCTGTCCCTATTCATAAAGCCTAGGCTACTGTATGGTTTACTTACTTATCCTGCCACCTTCAATGATCTGTGCATAGATACACCCAGTTCCTTCTTCTCTTATGCCCCCTTTAGAAATGTACTCCTTAACTTGTATTATCTTTTGATGCTGTTCCTACCAAAGTGCATCAACGCACATTTCTTTGCATTGAAACTCAATGCCATTTATTTGCCCACTCTACTAACTTGTCTATATGCTTCTGGAGTTCCACACGGTCCTCCCAACAGTTTGTAATTCATCCAAGTTTTATGGCCTCTGCAAACTTTGACATTGTTCTCTACACACCAAGATATAGATCATTAATATGTTTCAGGAAAAGGAAGTGGGCTAATATTGCACTACAAACCCTCCTCTAGCCTGAGGAGTTTTGTTTGGCCATTACTCTCTGTTTCCTATGTCTCAGCAAATTTTGTATCAATGTTGCTGCAGCCTTTTTATTCAATAATCTACAACTTCCCTCACAAGTCTGTTGTGTGGCACTGGATCAAACACCTTCTGAAAGTCCATGTACACTAGATCAACAGTGTTACCCTCAACAAGCCTTTCTGTTACATCTTCAAAAACCTCCAGCAAGCTAGTTAAATATGAATTTCTCTTTAGAAATCCATGCTGACTTTTCCTAATGAACCCACCTTTTTCCATGCAACTATTAATTCTATCCGAATAACTGTCCCTAGAAGCTTCCCCATTGCTGTTAAACTGACTACTCTGTAAATGTTGGGATTATCCTTGCAACCTTCCTTAAACAAGGCTACAATGTAGTGGTTGGTTGGCTTACTGATTTGTTTTTCCGCAAGCGTTTCATTACCCTGCTGGGTAACAACATCTGCGGAACAACGAACCAGCTCGGCGAGCCAACCAACCACAACATCCACAACCTGAGCTACAAATCTACTCTAAAACCTCAAGGCTGTAATATTTGCAATTTGACAATCTCTGCAAGTCTAGGGAAGACTGAAACATTGTGGCCAGAGCCCCTGCAATTACTACTCTCAATTCCTTCAAAATGCTTTGAAGCATTTCATTTGGTTCTGGTGTTTTGTCAACTTTAAATACCAACACTTCAGTCCTATCAATTTTGAACACTTCTCATGACTAAGTTCCCTCCTCTGTCACCATGGCATGGGTAGCCTCTCTCTCTTTGGTAAAGAGAGATGCAAATTATTAATTTAGCGCCTCAGCCATGCCCCCTGTCTCCATGCGTAAATCCCCTTTTTAGCCCTTAATCAGCCCTACCCCTCCTTATACCACCCTTTTACTGTTTATCTGGTCATGGAAGAATTTAAGATACCTCTTTATATTGGCTGCTGGTCTTTTTTCATAATTGCTGTTTGCTTCTTTTATTTGCTTTCTCATCTTCCCTCTAAACCATTGATATTCGTCTTGGTTTTCAATTTAATTTTTGACCAGACACTTGTCATAACTCCACTTTTCCTTCTCTGTCTTAATTTCTGTCTCCCTTTTGTCATCCAGAGAGTTCTGGATTTGTTTGTTCCACCTATCCCATTTGATGAAACATACCCTAGCCATCTCCTCTTTGAAGATAGCCCATTGTTCAGTTACTGTTTCTCCTTCATTCCAGTCAATCCTACTCAGCTCTCATTGAAGTCCGCTCCCTGCCAACTGGTTTTTCCCTCTTTGGATTGTGGCACGTCATACTGCACTATCATCCTGAACCTAGCAAACTAATTAGAAGGTAAGAGGCAAGCGGAGGTGAAAAAGCAGAAGATGGTCTAATTGTGTTTCTTAATGAGCAACCTTATGGGAGATCAAGCAGTAATTTTAAAAGATAGTGAAAAATAATTAATTTTAATACTTTCAAAGCAAGTATTTGCCAAGGAGACTGCACATTTCCACACTATACTACTGTTTAGATTTTTGGCAGGATTTGTGACATAATGAATGTTGGGTGTGATAACAATTCCCAGGATTAATAGCCCCATGTCATCCAGATTTGTAATCGTAGATAGGGCTGCTGAAACTGACACAACCCAGTTAGACTCCAGCACTACGGGTTTCTGGGTAATGCCATCTGACTGAACCACTGGGCTTGTGCTGAAGCTGGTGGGAATCGACCATTTTGGTTTCTCTAACTGCGATGTCAGAGAAGTGAAGTTTGTCTTTGTACATCTTTCCCCTCCCCCATCCCTTCTCGATTAACTCAACTGCTGCTCACCTTCACAGTCACACAGCACCAAAATAAATTGTATTTGCCTAGCACCTTCCAGGGCTTCAGGGCAACCTAATAGTCAAGTAAAACTTTCTGAAGAATGTTCTGAAGAGTGAGAATTCGCAACACGGGCAACAAATTTGCAGACAGGAAGATTCCCCCAAACAGCGTTTCCTCTTAGTTTTATATATTTCATCCATGGGATGTGGGTGTCTTGCCCATCCCTAATTGTCCTTGAGAAATTGGTGGTGATCTACCTTCTTGCACCACTGCAGACTACCTGGTGTAGGTAGACCTAAAGAGGTGAGGTGAGAGTGATAGCCCTCACATTTAACTGAGTGTGGCATCAAGGAGCAAAACTGGAATCAATGGGTACTGGGGGCAAACTCTCCACTGGTTGGAGTCGTATGTGACAGATAGGAAGATGATTGTGGTTGTCTTTTTTTTATATATTCATTAACAGGATGAGAGCATCACTGGTTAGGCAGCATTTATTGCCCATCCTTAATTGCCCAGAGGACAGTTCAGAGTCAACCACTATTAGAGGTCAGTCATCTTAGCTCCAGGACATTTCTGCAGGAGCTTTGAAAAGAAAGCTTAAAGCTGCTGGAGGTCTTTGAAGAGGCAGGGAAGCAAAAAAAACCTTTTGGACAGGTCCATGGACACATTTAGGTGAGGTAAAATGTCCTGTGGGAAGGGTCATGTACCCTTTGGGATTGTTACAATGTAAACTCTAATACATGCTACAAAGTGGATAAATGTAATGGAATTGTCAAGCTGATTGGAGCTGTTGAGGAGGCTATTAAGGGAGAAGTCAAGCTTTCAAGGCAATTAAATATTTTGCTCCTTAAATGTTTGAAAAAAGCCTATCTGCAGTATTGAAAATTGAGCTTGCTTTCACTGTCTTTTGACATGATAACTGAGGCTATCATTATAGAATTTGTGCTGCATGAGTGATTTCACAACCTATCATTATCACAGTGGGATGCCTGAGAGCTCACAGTTTGATTCACAGCTCCAAGTGCTTTTATGTTTTATGAAGTGGGACTATGGATACAGATACTTGATTCTTAAGGGACTAAGTAGTTGAAGGAAATTAAATGTTTTATCAATGAGAGTGTTTGTTTTTAATTAGTGATTCCATCAATAGGTATGTAAGAATTTTATTTCACTCCATCTGTGGTCAGCCTGTGGTGGATGCTTAATGAGTTGTAATGGAGGATGGAAAGGCAAAGGTTGGTGAATGGGGGACATGGGTTGGCTTGAGTTAGTAATAAGATATCATAGGATAATTATAGGTCATAGGACAATGGATGGGGACTTAGATTAGTATGGAGAGCATGAGGGTTCATGTTGGGATCAAGAGGTGGCATGGATGGGGCGTGGGGAGTATGTGGAAGGGATGGGCTCTTTTTTGTGTTTTTAAAATATGTGCACCAAAGTGCCAGTGCATGCAGGCTGACCTTCACAACTGTTGCTTTTGCTGTGCGCTGTTTCTGAGGATAGCAGGCTCTAATAACCTCACGCTGTATACCTTCAAAACCAAAATCAGAACACCCATGGGTCCTTCTCCCGGGCTGGGTTTACAGAGCCTGGAATTTTCCGGACTTTGCTTCAGGAATTTCCTGCATAGGACTTGGCACCTCTAGAGGCCAAAATAATAGACGTGCAGAAAACTTGGATGGGTTAAAGGAAACCTCTGAGATTTAGTGGTATAAGGCCATGGACTGATTGGAAAATTAAAATTTTAAAACTGATTGATGGCTGTTTCATTTCTAGATGTTTTAGATACTTTCTAATCAACCTCTTTACACACATACTTGCAACAGGTGAGACTTGAACTTTGTCCTTCTGGCTCAGAAGTAGGTATACTACCACTACACCATAAGAGCCATTTAAAGATTTTTTTGAAATTAACCTGTTTGGACACATTATGACACATCTCTATAGCCATCACATCCCGGAGAGGGATTTGAACCTGAACCTTCAAGAGCAGAGATGGGGACACCACCACTGGACCACAAGACATTTAATTCCAGAGTTTTATTTGTTTTCTAAATGCATAAGTGCTATCATGCACAATCAAATGGAATTTCCACATCCTGTGGCAATTTTCATCTATTACCACCATCATTAAATCACTCACGTTTCCAATTGTTCAATTTACATGCAGAGCCCGTTGAAGGCAATGCAACAACACTAAAGCTGAGGGTGAGGTAAGGAGAGGGCGAGGGCAAAATTAAAATCAAAATCAAAATGGAGTTAGCAGAGGAGATAAGGCGCTCTACCCCCTGTAGTGGCCACCTCTCTCTCCAAAAGCACGGAGAATACTGATGGACATAAAATGCTCCCTCTCCAATGATACCTGGGCATTAATGTAAAATTCCAGATTTTTGTTCATTATATTCACACTCCTATCAGCTGTCTGTGGTGGGATTTGAACCCATGTCACCCAGACCATTAGGCTGGAACCACTAGATTACAAGTCTAGTGACATTACCACAATGCCACATTCTACAATGACAGCAGCTATGAAGGTGGCTCTTTGTTGCAGTCATCAGAAAGCTTCAGTTCCTCCACATATAGGTGCAATTGGAATCACAAGGTTCATTCAACTCTGGAGTCCAAAGAAACAGATATTTAATTTGATGAATTAGTTTGTCTGCAAGGAAATGTTAATAGCTGAAAAAGTCTGGCTCTCTGCTTGAACTTTATCCTGTTACTGTAAGCACTGACTGATTCAACACAGCTGTGGTTAAGGGGCCAGTTGGTAGACAAGGGAAAGTAACCTTTCCCAGGATTCACAGTTGCTGTATGTCTGCACATTTCCTGTTCCCATCAGATCTCGTTAATATTGTTTGCCTGATGGGAACCAGGGGCCCCCAGAGTCTGATTTCTTTTATTGCTTTTTATTCCTTTACTTGCCAGAATTGGACAGATATTGGACAGTGTGGCTGAGAAGGAAGCTGGAGTGGGGTTTGGGGGAGTTCAACATTAATACCAGGTTCAAAAGTATATCCCTCACCACGAACCAGTTGCTGCCTGTGAATCAGAGTTCGCATTGACAATTTAAGAGATTTTTCAATCCCATCACCTCTTGCCAATGCAATTCCAACCTCACGTTCCTCCCCTGTGTTTTCTTTCCCAGAATGGTACGCTGCCCGTGGAATTTTATACAAGGGCGGGGCCCGTGTGGCTTCTGGCCCAATCTGAGAGGGGTTTCTCTTCTGATAGTAATCAAAGGGCTATCAGCTCTCTGTTCCCAATAGTGTCATCTGCTGGGCTGACAGGGAATCCTCAGGATAGGAAAAGTGGCCATTGTCCCAGAGGACCACAGGTTGCTCTCTCATCAAAGAGAGACAACTGGTGGTGACTTTAATCTGAGGGTCCTCATGCCTCAGTTTGGGTGGGGGTATTGGAGGGGGCCGTTAAACCATGAAAGGGGGAATGGGAAGACAATCGAACAAACCAAATTACGGGGGAAATATAATTACCTGTCTTAATTAAGGCTAACCCTGCCTCAGGAAGACAAAATTATAATAACTGGCAGATAGTCATACAACCATTGATCTTTTGTTTTATTTATTTGCTCATGGGACATTAGCGTTGCTGGCTGGCCAGCATTTATTGCCCGTTCTTAGTTGCCTTTAAGAAGGTGGTGGTGAGCTGTCTTCTTGAACTGCTGCAGCATACCTGCTGTAGGTTAACCCAAACGCCATTAGGGAGGGAATTCCAGGGTTTTGACCCAGCGACACTGAAGAAACAGCGATACTATATTGAATCAACTGTTACAACACAGCAAAAAGCCACTTTGCTATTGTATCTGTATTGGCTCTTTGCGATAATTGGATTTGATCCAGCAATGTATTTTCAGCTGCTTCAAATACTTGTAAGTTCTCCCATAAAAGTCTCTCTTAAATTCTATCACTCTGTCACTGTACTACAGCCTGGCATCACAGGTTCTAATCTCACCATGGCAGTTGGTGAAATTTAAACTTGATCAATAAAAGTCTGGGTTTGAAAGTTAGTCTCAGGAATGGTGACCATGAAAGCATCATCACTTGTTGTAAAAACCGATCTAGTTCATTTTCCTTCTTTTAGGAACAAAATCCAGGCATTCTTTTCTGAACTAGTCTATGTGTGACTTTAAAGCTACAGCAGTGTGCTTGACTCTTATCTGCTCTCTGAAATGGCTGAGCATGCAATTCAGATGAAGGGAATATAGGGATGGGCAACAAACGCTGGCCTTGCTTGTGATGCCTACATCCCGAGAAATAAAAATCCCTTTGCCCCATGTCCTGGCACTTTAAGCCCTCAGATCTCCGCTACTGGCCCATTGGCTGGCCTGCCTCAGTCCTCTCCTGATTGTGTTTGTTACCATGCCTCTGAACCAGAAAACAATGCGTTCAAACTGAACACTGGGAAGTTGTTGTATAATCCTTGCTGACAATCCAAGGCGGTACCAAGGGAGTACTGCACTGTTGCAAGGTGTGGCTTTTCAGATGAGATGTTAAACCAAGGTTTCACCTATCCCTCATGGAGATATGAAAGATTTTCTGACACCAGTGTGGTACCACAGCTAATACTTGCCTTCAACCAAAATCATGGGAACAGATGATCTGGTCATGAACACGTTTGCAGGGCCTTGCTCTGCACAAATTGAGTGCCATGCTTTCTATACTACTGTCGGAGTATTGCCATTTTGGTAATTAGTTGCATTTTTAAAATTCATTTTCAGGATGAGGGCATCTCTGGCTAGGCCAAGCAGTTTTTCCCCATCCCTAATTGCCTAGAGGGCAGTTAAGAGTCAACCACATTGCTGTGGGTCTGGAGTCATATATAGGCCAGACTGGGTAAGGATGGCAGTTTCCTTCCCTAACGGATGTTGGTGAACCAGATGCGTTTATTTTCTGACAATTGGTACAGGTTCATGTCCATCATTAGATTCTGATTGGCAGAGTTTTTAAAAACTGATTTCAAGTTCCGCCATGGCAGGATTCGAACCTGCGTCTCTGGATTACAGTCCAGCAATAATATCACTTGGCCCCATTGCCTCCCCTCCAGGTTTGAAAGAGTTAATACCAAAAGGGCCATAAGCAGAGCGCACTATGATATTGGCATGTGGGCTAGCAGGCAGAGCAGCTTAGGACCTCCAAGGAATGAGATTGAACATCTGGTCCTCCTCAAAGTCTTGGTAATAGTGTCGATGTAACATGTAACTAGTTGTTAATAAATTACAGGTTGTTACACACAAGAGACCCTTATAGTTATGCCAGGAAGTGGTTTTTCCCTTCCGCACTAAACCAAGCAGGTCCTGTAGTACCCTATACTTAAAGATGATGGTGGCAACAATCTTCATCATGAGTGACAGCTCACACAGTGCAGCGAGCCGGCGGGCACATTTAGCATAAATCATTGGCTCTACAGTACATGGGGACATTAAGCGGGGCATCATACAAATGAAACTCTTAGTTTCATTACCACTGGTCTAAGTTTACTGCCTCTGGGGAATGTAACAACATGAAGTCACAGACAGTCTTGAGCGCTTTGCTTCCTCCACAACAACCTCGCCTGTTTCTCTCACCATCCAATGCATCTGCCTGAAAATGGGTTGATTGGAGTTGATTGGGAGCTCAGAGAAGTACTGCCATGACAGTGTAGCTACAGGAGTCAGCACAGAAAGCAAATTGAGAGTACTGTGTACAGCGCTAGTCATCTTGTTTAACGAAGAATGTAAATGCTTCATTGAAAGTAGTTCAGAGAAGGTTCAGGAGACTAACACTTGGAATGGGTGGGTTGTCTTCTGAGGAAACATTGGACAGGTGAGGCTTGTATTTTAGTTTAGAAGAGTCAGAGGTGACTGAAATGAAATGTATGAAGTCCTGGAAAGTCTCAACAGTGTAGACGTAGAGAGGATGCCCTCCTCTTATGGAAGAACATAGAATGAAGGGTCACTGTTTAAAAGTCAGTCATCAGTCACTTAAAACAAAGATTATACTTTCCAGATGTCCTTGTTTTTCAAGGACCGCAACTTCCCCCCCTCAATGGTCGAGAATGCCCTCGATCGTGTCTCCCGCATTTCCCGCAACTCATCCCTCACACCCCCTCCCCGCAATAACAACCAAAACAGAATCCCCCTCATCCTCACATACCACCCCACCAACCTCCGGATCCAATGCATCATCCTCCGACACTTCCGCCATCTGCTATCCGACCCCACCACCAAAGACATTTTTCCCTCCCCACCCTCATCTGCTTTCCGGAGGGACAACTCTCTCCGTGACTCCCTTGTCCGCTCCACACTCCCCTCCAGCCCCAACACACGGCACTTTTCCCTGCAACCGCAGGAAGTGCTATATCTGCCTCTACACCTCCTCCCTCACCCCCATCCCAGGCCCCAAGAAGACTTTCCACATCAAGCAGATGTTCACCTGCACATCTGCTAATGTGGTATACTGTATCTGCTGTTCCAGATGTGGCCTCCTCTACATCGGGGAAACAAAGCAGAAGCTTGGGGACCGCTTTGCAGAACACCTACGCTCGGTTTGTAACAAACATCTGCACCTCCCAGTTGCGAACTATTTCACCTCCCCCTCCCACTCCTTAGAAGACATGTCCATCCTGGGCCTCCTGCAGTGCCACAACGATGCCACTCGAAGGTGGCAGGAATAGCACCTCATATTTTGCTTGGGAACCCTGCAGCCCAATGGTATCAATGTGGGCTTCACAAGTTTCAAAATCTCCCCTCCCCGAACCACATCCCAAAACCAGCCCAGCTTGTCCCCACCTCCGTAACCTGTCCTTTCTCCCACCTATCCCCTCCTCCCACTTCAAGCCCCACTCCCATCTCCTACCTACGAGCCTCATCCTGCCCCCTTGACCTGTCCGTCCTTCCTGGACTGACCTATCCCCTCCCTAAGTGCCCACGTACACTCACCTTTACTGGCTCCACCCCTGCCTCTTTGACCTGATTGTCTCCTCTCCACCTATCTTCTCCTCTATCCATCTTCAATCCGCCTCCCCCTCTCTCCCTATTTATTTCAGAACCCCCTTCCCCGCCTCCATTTCTGAAGATGGGTCTAGGCCCGAAATGTCAGCGTTCCTGCTCCTCTGATGCTGCTTGGCCTGCTGCGTTCATCCAGCTCTACACCTGGTTATCTCATTATACTTTGTGTTCCTCCCACAGGATGGTGAGTCTTTGGAAGTTTTCAAAAGATGGTGAGTCCTTGAATACTTTTAAGGCAGAGGTAGATAGATTCTTGTGAAGCAAAAGGGTTGAAAGGCCATTGGGTGGGAATGTGGATTTGAGGTTATGATCAGATTGGCCATGACCATATTGAATGGTGGAGCAGGTTCGAGAAGATGAATGGTCCTCCTCCTGATACGTATGTTCATTTGGAACACAATGATTCTGCTACAAAAGTGAAGCACTGAAAATGTGGGAAATCTGGAAAAAGATTGATAAAATGCTGGAACTATCATAGAATCCCTGGAGCAGAGAGAGGCTGTTCAGCCCATCAAGTCAGCACCAACCCTCCAAGGAGCATCCCACCCAGACCCACCATTTCTCATGGCTAACCCACCTAGCCTGCACACTACAGGGCAATTTAGCAAAGCCACCTGACATGCTGGGTTTTTACAGCCTTTGCAACATTGATCTCAGAGGCTTTAGGTCAGTACAGGACTCACCTGTTTAAAAGGGGACCTTAGCAGGATATTTACGGGGGCACATCTCCCACCTGTTTCAAAGAAAGTGAAGCTTCTGCCATGAATAGGCTTTCTTAAAGATGAGATTTTAGTGTTCACTCATGGGATGAGGGCATTGTTAGCTAGGCCAGAATTTATTTCCCATCTAGCATGTCGACCACATTGCTGTGGCCCTGGAGTCATATGTAGGCCAGACCAGGTAAGGGTGACAGATTTCCTTCCCTAAAGGATGAATATTTGCAACAAATGACAGTGGGTATGTGGTTACCATTCCTGGGATGGAAGGGTTGGTGTATGAAGAGAGACTGGATCCATTAGGAATATGCCCACTGGAGGTTAGAAGAATGAAAGCAATCTCATGGAAACCTGTAAAATTTTAACAGGGTTAAACAAGATATATGCAGGAAAGATGTTCACTATGACCAGGGAGTCCAGAACCAGAGGTCCAGACTAAGGATATAGGGTAGGCCATTTAGGATAGAGATTAGAAATTTTTGTCACCTAGAGAATGGCAACCCTGTGGAATTCTCTGCCATAGAAAGTGTTTGAGGCCAAAACATTGAATGTTTTCAAGAATGAGTTGGATACAGTTCTTAGAGCTAAAAGGGTAGGGGAGGAAGGATGTTGAGTTGGATAATCAGCTGTGCTCATATTGAATTGTGGAGCATGCTTGAAGGGCTGAATGGCCTACTCCTACTCCTGTTTTCTATTAACCTAATTTTGTATTCCAGATTTTAGAATGTCCCCAGAACATTAACTTAGGGCTGCTGGCTGCAAATCTTAGGGTGGCACGCTGGCTCACAGTGCCAGGGACCTGGGTTCAATTCCAACCTTTGGTGACTGTGTGGAGTTTACACATTCTCCCTGTGTCTGATTTCCTCCCACAGTCTAAAGATGTGCAGGTTAGGTGGATTGGCCATGCTAAATCGCCCATAGTGTCTAGGTAGATTAGCCATGGGAAATGCAGGGTCACAATGCTGGGGTGGGATGCTCTTTAGAGGGTTGGTGTGGATTCAATGGGCTGAATGGCCTGCTTCCAACTCTGTGGGGATTCTATTCTATGAATCTAGTGACAACTCAATTCATAACATTGTTACCTACCCATAAAGTGGATGTTGCTTGTACATTTTGCTCCAGGTTACAGAAGGGGAGAGGTTTAATTGGTGTATTTTTTGGGAAGTGCTGTGTTCAGAGTAGGAAGAAACATTAAGGCAGTACCATACCGTGGAGCAGAAGGAGCCCCCCAAGCCTTTCTGACACCTTGGGCCTCCCATTACTGACAAATCTCTGGCGAATCCAAGTAAGAATACTGCAGTGTCAGCATTCCATGTTCCATTGGAGACTGAAGAGTAAGTGGCGCTGGGCTCAGCTCTGTTTGACAGGAATGTGGATTGAATCTGGAGAAAATTCGTTGCTTTGTAGATCAGCTGGAAAGGTTTCCCAAGAGAATGTTGATTCCCGGGAGCAAATTTGACCTTTTAACGCAACAAGCGGCACAAAATAGTCAGGCACATTGTCTTGGCATTGTTGGGTTTAGGACAAAAATCAAACGAATAGGGAGGGCAGTGCAGAGTCACAAAGGCAGTGGGCTAGTCAAATAGTACCACATCCTGCACTTACCCTGAACTGAGAATTGCTGGACTTTTTTTTTCCCTGTTGTTCACATTGTTGTGTTGCTCATGCAAAGCACAACAATGCTTCTACTTCCTCAGGAGGCTAAGGAAATTCCATAAAGACCCTGACCAATTTTCATAGATGCACCACAGAAAGCATCCTATCCAGTTGCATCACGGCTTCGTAACACAACTGCTCTGTCCAGGACAGTAGGAAATTGCAGAGAGTTGTGAACACAGCCCAGTCCACCACGTAAAACCAATCCATCTACACTTCCCTCACGAATGCAGCCAACATAAACAAAGACCCCTCCCACTCCGGTTATAATCTCTTCCAACTTCTTCCATCGGGCAGAATATACAAAAGCTTAAACATATGTAACAACAGGTTAAAGACTAGCTTCTTCCCTGCTGTTATTAGACTTCTGAATGAACCTCTCAAATTTTAAATTTAATATTGATCTTGTTCTTTGTGCACCTTCTCTGTAGCCATAACATTGCATTTTTCGCTCTGTTCTATTACCCTAATGCACTTTGTGTAGTATGATCTGCCAGTAATGCACACAAAACAAAACTTTTCACTGTACCTAGGTACATACAACAATAATCAATCAAATCAAATAAAAAAACATACCATTTCAAGCAGTAGTAGACCATTCAGCCCCTCGTGCCTGCTCTGCCAATAGGTAGGATCATGTCTGATTTGATTGTGGCCCTGAGCCACATTCTTGGCTAGCCCACAAATTCAAATAAAAAAACGATAAAATGATCAGCAACATCAGTGTTGGACGTCTGAGATGGATCATTCACACCCCGCCAATACTAATGCTGCTTGGTTATCAATGGGAAAGGACACAAGAGTTAGGAGTAGGAGTACATGATGTGGCCCTTCAAGCCTGCTCCACCATTCAACTTAGTCATGGTTGATCTTGGGCTATAACTTCACTTTCTGGATGCTCTCCATATCCCTGAATTCCCTGATTTGTATATTAGGTGTTAATGGGCTGCAGTGATTCAAGATGGCGGCTTCACCACCAGGGCCCAGGACACAAGTGGTATCTCAGGGATCAAAACCAGAGCCCTAGGCTCTAGTGGACTCGCTGTGCCTGGGTACACAACTGAGGCTGGGCCAATGGTAGCTCCAGGCCCATGATATCTATTCCTGTCCCTACTCACCCCCACCATCTTCACAACGGTAATTAGGTATGAGGAGTAAATGTTGACTGACCTATTGGCCTGTGACACCAACATCCTGTGACCGAATTAAAACAAAATATGGATTTTTACCATGTCAGCGAGTTGTTTTGAATAGTCATCAAGCAGCTTTTGGGAGGGGTTCTTTCAAAATGATCAGTTCCCTGCCTCCTTTTTTCATAAACGTTCTCTCTCCCTCTTCCTGTCTTGAAAATGCCAACTCTTTATGAGAACCGTTGATGTTGACAGCCCTTGTCACTTGGCAACCATGCCCATCTAAAGTGACTGTTCTTTATCTGTCTGGCAGGTTTGGGAGTGACAATATGTCCTTTAATATCACAGACTGCCATTCTTAGATTTGTAGATTCCCAGCAAGGATAGTGTCTGATACAGGAGGCCCGGCTTATTTTGTTTCTGTTACCGAACCCAGGATTGATCTTGGGCTTCAACTCCACTTTCTGGATGCTCTCCATATCCCTGGATAGCACCATCTCAACTGTTACCCTGATGCAGCACTGATTACAATTTAACACAGCACCAGAATGATTGGGTAGGCTTCATATTAATGTGACCTGTTGACTGATTTGGAAAGATTTCCCCACAATGAGACCGAAACTTGTCCTGACTTGCTCCCTAACCATGGGACATGGTCATTGGACTTGTTGTTTTATGATGGCCTCCTCTACATGTGTGGACATTCTCCCACATCGGCTAGTTTTGAGATCAGAAACACATTAAATGGGTGGCATATTGATACTGATACAATGATACTGGCAGGTTGGCTCCTGGGGATCATGATGCAGTTATAAGTAATCGCTGGAGGTGGAGCAACATACAATGAAATAAGTGCCCAAACTGGTTTGAAACATTCCTGAGTCACGATTTTTGAATTCAGTGTTTTATGAAGACTTTTATGTACTCCTCCTCCCTCACACCCTGACTCCTTTGAGACTGAAGCTATGAAGTTTACTTTGAATCAAAATACAAACAGGGTGAAAGTGGGAGAGTGTTCTGACCTACATCTGAGCAATAAAATAAGGAGTAACATCACCTTCAGGTAAGCCTTTTCCCTAATGCGACACATACAGTACCAAAATGCTGCAAAATGCTCACTGTTTTGATGAGAGGCAGGAAGGATGATTTCAGTTGGAAACCACAGGGGCTATTTTACAGCAAGTGAAAATGGTCGGTGAAAGGAGAGAACAGATGCTCCTATTCTGCTGGAAGATTAAACATACACATCCACATAGCATTATCCACATTACCACTCTTTCTATCTTTAGGTACAACAGATTCCTGGCCATGCATTGTGTCAGTTCTGAGCCAGCTTTATGTTCACTAAGGTTCCTGTGTAGAATGTTGGGAAGTCCATTACGATTGATCATCTGAAAACACAGTGATCCTCCAGTAACATTTCCCACATTTCTGGTACATTGAGCAGAAGAGCTCTGAACGATGTAGCTTTCGAGCCGCAAGTCATGCTCAGGAGTGAATACCGGCGCCTATTAGAGAGGCTAGGTTGCCCTGGGTTGAGTTCTGAGGAAGGGTCACTGGACCAGAAATGTTAACTGATTTCTCTTCACAGATGTTGCCAGACCTGCTGAGTTTTTTCAGCAATTTCTGTTTTGATTTCTGGTTTCCAGCATCCATTGTTATTTGCCCAGCTTTGGTGTCAGATTGATGCCCTTTTACTATTGCTCTGGATTGCTGCTCTCCTTTATTATTGACAGTACATTGTCCAAGGTTTACATTCAATTTCTGCCCAGTCATTAGTTTGATTTCATCAGAAGGAACTAATGCTAAATAGGGCCGGGTTTGAAAACTGAGGGAGCTGAACGCATAACAACTGAATAGGAAGTGGTAGAATAATGGCAATGTCAGTGGACTCGTAATCCAGAGAACTGGGTTAATGCTGTGGGGATATGGGTTCAAATCCTGTTATAGCAGTTGGTGGAATTTAAATTCAATTAATAAATTGAAAGCTAGTCCTAGTAATGGTGACAATAAACCTATCATTAATTGTCAGAACAATCTGATGAGTTTCTTATCCCCTTTAGGGAAGGAAATCTACCATCCTAACCTGGTCTGGTCTATTGTGACTCCAGATCTGCAGCACTGTGGTTCACTCTGAACAGAGCTAGCAAGCCATTCAGTTCAAGAGCAGTTAGATCAGTGATGCCCATGTCATATGACAGAAAGAAATCTTCACAGTAGTGTACGCACCAACCTTAATGGTGGAGCTTTTATGGATAAAACCTGGGCTTACAGTAACCACTTGAATCCTGACACAATTCTATCTCTCCTCCTAGTTATTATAACCAACCTGTTCAGACTTTTATGACACATTATTAAGGCAGGTGGGAGTGGAACCTGAATCTTCTGGCCAAGGAGGACAGGACAGTACCACTGTGCTATAAGAGGGCCCCTCTCTGTTTCTCTTCCTACAATGACTTTAAATTGAACTTCAATTCAGTCGTTGATGTCTCCATGAGAGAGCAATGACCTCTGAACAACAGTTAATTGCAGCCATATAGGTATATGTGCTGTGCTGGAATCATTAGTTAATTGAAGACAGCAGTGAGTAGAGTGTCTTATGTTGTCATCACACTCTGAGGGGAATTAATTTATTTACTTGTCCCTACTTAATAACTTGAGACCACACTAATCCTGTTCCAGTCAAGAGTTGCTAGGTCAAAATTCTGGAACTCCCTCCCTAAAGGCATTGTGTCTCTACCTATAGGAAGTGGACTGTGTTTCAAGAAGGCAGCTCACCACCACTTTCTCAAGGGCAATTAGGGATGGGCAATAATTTGATATAAATATTCAGTAATACAGGTTAATGCATTTGATTTTAGAACCATCATGGAGACATGATTACAAGGAGACCAAAGCCGTGAACTAAATATTCAAGGAATGTGACTTTTCAAAAGGACAGGCAAGAAGCAAAGTGGGGGTGGTGCGGGTTAGTATTATTTATATGGGATGGAATAAGTATGATGGCAACAAATGATCTTGAATCGGAAGATGTAGAATCCATATGACTCCCTACAGTGTGGAAACAGGCCCTTCAGCCCAACAAGTCCACAATGACCCTCAGAGCAGCCCACCCAGACCCATCCCCCAATAGCCCACCTAATCTACACATTCCTGACACACTACAGGCAATTACAGGAAACCCACACAGACATAGGGAGAATATGCAAACTCCACACAGACTGCTGCCTGAGGGTGGAATTGAACCTGGGCTGTGAGGCAACAGTGCTAACCACTGAGCCACCATGCCACCCCAAATGTGGGTGGATGTAAATAAAAAGGGAAAGCTGCCACTGGTAGGAGTGGTCTATAAGTCCCTTAACAGCAATGATACAGTGGGACAGAGAATAAATCAGCAGATAATAAGGGTCTGTAAAAAAGGCGGTACATTAATTAATCAAGGGCGATTTAAACTTCATGTAGACTGAGATAGTCAGGTTGGCACAGGAAGCCATGACGAAGAATTCACAGAGTGTATTTGGGACAGTTTCCTAGAACAATATGTTGTGGATCCAACCATGGATAAGGCTATTTTGGATCTGGTGATGTGCAATGAGGCATGTTTAGTAAATAATGTCAGAAAAAAAAAATCCCCTATGAAACAGTGATCATAACGTGGTAGAATTTAGCATTCAGTTCAAGAGGGATGAACTTGATTGGATACCAGCGGCGTTGAAAATAACAGAAACAGAAGTTGCTGGAAAAGCTCAGCATCTGTGAAGAAAAAAATCAGAGTTAATGTTTCAGGCCCGGTGACCCTTCCTCAGAACTCAAACATTTCTGAGGAAAGGTCACTGGACTCAAAATGTTAACTCTGATTTTTTTTCTTCATAGATGCTGCCAGTCCTGATGAGCTTTTCCAGCAACTTCTGTTTTTGTTCCTGATTTACAGCATCTGCAGCCCTTTCTGTTTTTATTACGTTAAAGATAACGTCAAATTAAAAGATAACAACATACAATGTGGCAAACATTCATGGTACACCAGAGGATTGGGAACATTTTTGAAAAACAATAAAAGCCAACCATAAAATAATAAAGATGGAGAAGATAAACTTTGAATGTAGTTTTGCAAGTAAGATCAGTTAGCTTAAGGGATAGGTCAATAGAGGTGCAGTCGCAAATATTTTAGGGAATATTCCAGAAAGCGCAGAATAGATATATTCCAACAAATAAGAAAAATTCTAAGGACGGACCTGCCATCCATGGTTAACTAAAAAAGTCATAGATAAAATCACACTCAAAGAAAAGACATACATTTGTGCAAAGTTAGGTGGCAAGTCAGAAGATTGAGAAGAGTATGTACAAAAAAGCAAAGAATTAAAAAAAGATTAATCAGGAAGGAAAAATTACAGTATGAGAAAAGGCTAGTTAAAAATATAAAAAAAGGAAAAATTTCTTCAGATATTTAAAAAAGGAAACAAAAGTAGTATTTAGTCCTATAGAAAATGCATCTGGGGAACCAGTAATGGAGGAGAAGGACATGGTAAAAAGGGAGAGAAACAGAAAGCTGGAAATTACAGGTCAATTAACTTAACATATGCCATAGGGAAAATGTTTGAAGCTATTATTAAGGATGTTATAACAGAAATATGTTCAAGGTAATCTGGAGTTGGCACGGTTTTATCAAAGGGAAATCATGTTTAACTAATTGATTGAAGTTCTTTGAAGTAGTAACTTATGCTGTGAATAAAGGGGAATGAACAGATGTACTGAACTTATATTTCCAAAAGGCATTTGTTAAGGTGCCCCTTCATGGATTATTGCAAAAAACAGAAGCTCTTGGTGTTGTGGGTAACATATTGTCATGGATAGAAAATTGATTGGCTAACAGGAAACAGAGAGTAGGAACAAGTGAGAGATAGTAGGAACTGCAGATGCTGGAGAATCCGAGACAACAAGGTGCAGGAATGGATGAACACAGCAGGCCAAGCAGCATCATAGGAGCAGAGAGGCTGACGTTTCGGGCCTAGACCCTTCATCAGAAAAGGGGGAGGGGAAGGGGGTTTTGAAATAAATAGGGAGAGAGTGGGAGGCGGATAGAAGAGGGATAGAGGAGAGGATAGGTGGAGAGGAAACAAACAGGTCGAAGAGGCGGGGATGGGGCCAGGAAAGGTGAGTGTAGGTAGGGAGTTAGGAAGGGGATAGGTCAGTCCAGGGAGGACGGACAGGTCAAGGGGGCGGGATGAGGTTGGTCGGTAGGAGATGGAGGTGCGGCTTGGGGTGGGAGGAGGGGATAGGTGGGAGGAAGAACAGGTTAGGGAGGCAGGGACGAGTTGGACTGGTTTTGGGATGCGGTGGGGGGAGGGGAGATTTTGAAACTTGTGAAATCCACATTGATACCATTGGGCTGCAGGGTTCCCAAGTGGAATATGAGTTGCTGTTCCTGCAACCTTCGGGTGGCATCGTTGTGGCACTGCAGGAGGCCCAGGATGGACATGTCGTCTGAGGAATGGGAGGGGGAGTTGAAATGGTTCGCGACTGGGAGGTGCAGTTGTTTGTTGCGAACCGAGCGTAAGTGTTCTGCAAAGCGGTCCCCGAGTCTCCGCTTGGTTTCCCCGAGGTAGAGGAAGCCACACCGGGTACAGCGGATGCAGTATACCACATTGGCAGATGTGCAGGTGAACATCTGCTTGATGTGGAAAGTCTTCTTGGGGCCTGGGATGGGGGTGAGGGAGGAGGTATGGGGGCAGGTGTAGCACTTCCTGCGGTTGCAGGGAAAAGTGCCGGGTGTGGTGGAGCTGGAGGGGAGTGTGGAGCGGACAAGGGAGTCACGGAGAGAGTTGTCCCTCCGGAAAGCAGATAAGGGTGGGGAGGGAAAGATGTCTTTGGTGGTGGGGTCGGATTGCAGATGGCGGAAGTGTCGGAGGATGATGCGTTGGATCCGGAGGTTGGTGGGGTGGTACGTGAGGACGAGGGGGATTCTTTTTTGGTTTTTATTGCGTGGACGGGGTGTGAGGGATGAGGTGCGGGAGATGTGGGAGACACGGTTGAGGGCGTTCTCGACCACCGAGGAGGGGAAGTTACGGTCCTTGAAAAACGAGGACAACTGAGATGTACGGGAGTGGAATGCCTCATCCTGGGAGCAGATGCGGCGGAGGCGAAGGAATTGGGAATAGGGGATAGCATTTTTGCAGGAAGGTGGGTGGGAGGAGGAGTATTCTAGGTAGCTGTGGGAGTCGGTGGGCTTGAAATGAATATCGGTTTCTAGGTGGTTGCCCGATATGGAGACAGAGAGGTCCAGGAAGGGGAGAGAGGTGTTAGAGATGGTCCAGGTAAACTTAAGGTTGGGGTGGAAGGTGTTAGTGAAGTGTATGAACTGTTCGAGCTCCTCGTGAGAGCACGAGGCGGCGCCGATACAGTCATCAATGTAACGGAGGAAGAGGTGGGGTTTAGGGCCGGTGTAGGTACGGAAGAGGGATTGTTCCACGTAACCTACAAAGAGGCAGGTGTAGCTTGGGCCCATGCGGGTACCCATGGCTACCCCCTTTGTCTGTAGGAAGTGGGAGGAATTGAAAGAGAAGTTGTTGAGTGTGAGGACGAGTTCGGCTAAGCGGATGAGGGT